>NC_051430.1:13602473-13611950 GCF_001649575.2 Kryptolebias marmoratus | reverse complement strand
ATCGATTGATAGTTTTGTCCTTCTCCAGTTTCTGCAGGTAATCCGTGACCTTCTTTTTGTAAGAGCTGGTTGGGTCCCTCTTTAAGGTCTCATAGGTGGTGCTGTCACTCAGTAATGTTGATATTTTTTCCTGGTACTCAGAAGTGTTAAGGATTGTCTAGGAATGTTAGGCCTTGATTTATTCGTGTCATCACTGTTACCATTTTAGTTTCACTTCACTGTATGTTTACCTGCTTGTGACACACGCATACAGGTGCTGCTTTGCTTTACTCTAAAATGTGTTTCTGCTCTCCTTGCTTCAAAAAAATGTTACCACTGTAGATATTTCCTAAGTGTTTTCTAACGCTATCTCCCTGCATCATTTATCAAGTTGTGGCATTAAGATAACATCCTGCTCTAAGTCATCTCCTGGTGCTACTCTATGAATAAACTTCCTAATATCATCCAGTGATGGCTCATTATGTTGACCTATCATGCTGGGCTTCTTTTAAAACTGTTTTCTCTCTTGGGTAAAAGAAGAAAAAGGAAAAAACTGCACTGCGATGCTTTCAGTGCTACTAGATTAAGCACCCTGTTTTAAACATCTTTCTGCTGCTTTTTCCCCAGAGCTTGCAGTGATGAAGAGGGCTTTCGAGTGTTCAGAGAGAATTTCATTCAACCTGTCGTGCTTTGTGCTCCCCCCAGGGTATTTTTTTTTTCCTGTCAGGGGTCTGAAAGCTAAACAACCCTGAGGAGTGGGCCAAGGAGCCACTCATCTACTGTACAAACATGGTAAGCATAGACAGGATGGAGCAGCAGGCTGTTTACAAGGCTAAGCAAGCACATAGATCACTCCTGATGACTCTTACAGAGTCTCGTGGATAAAAATTAATTTGACATAAAACTGTGAACTGACTGAATTATGGACATTTTTCACTTACTGGAACTGAAAGCCAAAAAGCACTGATTGTGGATAAAGTATATTCAAAGACCTTGTATTCCTTGAAGGAATGCACATCACGTGCCGCCTCTCATGTCAGAATTTTAGTTCCAGATCATTTTGTGCTGAGAAATGATGCTTCTAGTCAAACTTTGATAATGGTATGCACAGCCTTGTGCAGTATCAAGAGATGTCACGCTCAGAACATGTGCTGCGAATTACTCTCAACAACCACCACAACACATTTTAGCTCAATATCTGCAAAAAAGCCTGAATTATAGTGATTTTTGGTATTTTTTAAGGTCACGTGGCTGTAGAGCTTATCTTTAGTCAGACTAACACCAAATGCTAATCATTTGTACAGGTATATTCACTATTTCCTGAAAGTTTCATGTAAAATATTTCAGTGGCTCAGGAGATAGTTTGCTAAACCGGTGGACAGAGTTGACTAAATAGTTATGGGCAAAATTTTACACAAAGATCTTACCCAATCTCTTTGCACTCAGAACTGGTGTTAGGGATCAGTCTCAACTCCCACCACACCAAATGTTAGGTCAACCTGCGTAAAGTGGACTGAGACAGCCATCTTCAATCAGGCTGAACCAAAAAAGTAGATCCAAAGATTACTTTCTACAAGTTTCAATCCAATTCACCAAATGGTTCATGAAACATTTTGACCCCAATTCTTATAGTCATTGTTTCTTCAAACAATGACTATAAGAACTGTGCAACTTGTGTGAACCATTTTAAATGAAAGTGCCTTCTTGTATCCACACACGTTTCAGATGTGCGCCCATGACCGTGATGCACTTCTGTCACCGAGTTGTCTTTTTAAAGCCGTTGCTCAGAGAAACCAGAGTAATTACTCGCTGCCTTGCAACACCTTTTTGACTTTGGACCAGATTTGATGCGCTGCTCCAAATGTCACACACCTCAGCTGGCAATTAAACAGCATTCTCCCTCAGTAGCTGTTTTAATAGGCTCCCCCTGCTAAAAATAAAAGCTGCAAGGCACTCTCATTTTAAAGCACAAAAAATAACGGGTTTCGTGATTATAAACCTCACAGATAATTCCTATATAGTTTGCAGCTATTCACGAGTTCTTAAGGTCAATTAAAGCATGAAAATTATGTCTGATGAATCCTCTGAGCGACAATGAAAACAACAAGTAGGAGGCTGCATACAGTTTTATATGATACGGCTACAACCGTTTTGTTGCAACAAGAAAGAATTTTGGTTTGCTTTCAAAACAAACTTGCATCTAAGGTCTGATCCATATGTTTGCTCTGGGGTGAGCAAGAAAAACAACAAAAAGTCAGAAAGCACCACACTGAAAGTGAAAACACGTGGATTTCAGAAAAGAAAAAAAAAAGCACAAATGAACAGAAACACCTATTTTTGCAAAGCACTTTTCGCAATATGCAATGTTTTTGAAAAGCACAAAAACATTTCAATTAAAAATAATCACAAAGGAAACAGCTCAAAAACAGTTTTTAATTAAGTGTTTTGTTTTTAAAAATATAGTGGTTTTGGTTATTGTGTTGTTTATTAGAAAAGATTGCACTTGTTTTGTTTTTTTAATGTCCTGACCTGTGTTTCATCCAATTTGCATCTATGAGCCACCTATGACTAGAATCATTTATACTTTTAAAGATTTCTTTTGAAACTCTCTCGCCATTCACTGCATAAAAAACAAACAGAGGGAGCTATTTGTGTTAGTTAAAGCATTAAAGTTCACATCCGTGCTTTGCACTTCCTGTTCAACAACAGCAGAGAAACATTAGGTGGTAATTGCCTACAACAAATCAAAACACAAGGTCAGAGAGGAGCAACAGGGTTTGACACCTCTTTCCCGTCAATTGGCTCATCCAGTGACACCGAGTCACATCCAGTCTCTATCAGGGCTGTTCACCCCAGTGTCACTCTGCGATGCATAAAGACCAATTAATAGAGCACTTTCTATGCACGCATGTCACCGTGGCAGCTGCCTTACTCTCTCCTTCTTTCTGGGCACAGTTACAACGGGTGCTCAGTGTTTATGTCACTTCTTAATTGCATTTTCCCCCATGGTAGAGGTATGGCTTTGTGTAGACGCCCCGAGGAAGAAAAAGAAGGTCAGGCTGCCAATTTGGAGCTGGCAGGTCGAGAGAAGCGGCAGCACTTAGCTTCGCATGAGGGGAGAATGGGGGGCTTGTGGGGTGCTGCTGCTCATCTATGGAAACCAGGACAAACAAAAGAGGTAAGTGAAGGAGAAAGGATGATGAAGTTTCTGGGAGAGTGACACAAAGCTTCCAGAGAAACCCCTCGCAGCACAACTACCTGTGATTGAAAAGGGACAATGGGGCACAGGAGAAAAGGGTTTATTGTAAGGACATTTTAATGTCCTACAACACTGAGATTAAGCAAAGGGAACACATCAGATAACGTATGGGGAAAGTCAAAAATTTTGATAAACCTATTCATTGACCTTAAATGAGTTGGTGTGTCCAAACATTTGACTGCTGCTACATTTACAGTGTTTAATAGAGCGTCGCCCATGTAAAATAAACCAAACTGATACTTTCCGTGTTGCAATAAAATCAGTACCATTTAGTTTTTAAAACAAAACTGAGGAGGTGTTTACAGGTAGAATTTGAAGATTCTTGAATAGTTAAGGGGTAAAACGGTGGGTAATTCAGGGTTGAGGGAAATTTAAGGTGCAGCATTAGCAGCTCAAAGATTTCTCTAACTCAGATAAAACTGGTCAATTAGGCTAAAATTTTATTCCTTTCTTTATTTGTTTGCCACAGTTTTGTGAGAGGCTGTATGCTCTGGTAAGAATATCAATAGACTCCTTTATATTCACATAGTGAGTGGTTATTTGGTTCTGAAATAACGTTTATAATATTGTACATTATAACTTTGAAAAAATAATCTTGAAAATACTGTGTGATGTAAAAATATGTAACACTAATGCATCTTTGTCTGCAATTTATGATTAAACAGTATTTGCAGAGAAAACAACATTCCTAAAAAATCTCAAAATGTTTTTTTCCTAAGTAAAATTATTGGTCTTTTCTCTCATTGTGTACTTCAGTACCTGCCCTGACCCAAACAGATAAATATTGACCAACAAAAAAGCCAGCAACTTTTAATTTTATTCCATTCTGGAAATTTTTCATAAACAGTTTTAATCTGTTAGGGAGAGGTGGAGGAATGAAAGGATCAGCAACAAAGGTTGCTCAGAGGGAGCCTGTTTAGACACAAAAGAGGGAATGAGATTAGAGTCACCAGTAGACCTTCCACCGCTGCACTTTTTATGAGCCCCACACAAATCTGTGCCTAAAATATATATATGTACCCTATATAAAAAGAAAATAATTTGCTTGTGACAACAAATCGGTTCCAGTGAAACCACAGTCTGAAAGGTGAAAAGAAAAAAAATGGCACATATCTCTTTGACCAGGCTTTTCTGACAGGCAGTATGAGCTCCATAAATCCCCCGCTTTGCATTCCAGTCAGTCTGGGTCAAAGTGTCAGTTTGTCCCTGACATTCGCTGTCTGTCTGTCCCAATCCAGGGTGTCACTTGAACCAAGCCAGGAGGATGTGGCAGCTCTGGTCAGAAGTTCATCATGGGTCAACAACTGGGTTCATCCCAAGGGGACACCAGCTTTGTTTATGGAGAGGGATCTCCTTTTGTATGCAGTCACCCATGAAGGGCTGGTCTTATTAATGCAAGTCTATCTGCATTATATTGGGAAGTAATTGTTGGCTAATTGCTAGTGATAAGATGATTATCTTTCTTAGATGGTATAAACCACAAATACAGTCAGAGGGCCTAAAGTGGCAACAAAAACGAAAAAAGGTCCTCCAAATTATTTTGATATGTCTGCCTTTTTTAAAAAAAGCAATCAGTTTAAAATGTGCAACAACTGAGAGCTATATGTTGCCACACAAGCAAAACGTTCAATACGAGTGTGTATTTTTGCAGATGATGTAATGCTATGTATAATAGATACTGGCATACTGTGTCTATGTTTTATTTAAAGAAGTGGCCTTTCAATCTCTTAAACAACATCAACATTGCCCACTGGGAAAAAAAAATTGTTACCTATCAGTGATAAAATGTATTACTAAAGTGGTAAGTAAGACAGATCTGGTGGGTAGGAAAATTAGGATATCCATCAAAAACACAGCCATCACCTTCAATGGTGGCCCAGGATAACACTTCCTACCACACAGGTCAGATGGTACAACAGTAAATGCTGCCTCATGGTCTTTGCAGCTGCTTCTACCCGTCAGTCATAAACCAACATTCAGTCAAACCGTACAAACAAGAGTAAGTGGTTTCTAACACCCGAGTCAATTACAGAGGTATATCTATCACCGCCTCCAGACAAACCTCACACAAAAAGACTGATTCCTGGTGCCATAATGTGACTATTATCTCCTTGAAGCAGAAGTGAATACAGCTATTGTTGGATCCACAAACAGAGCAGTCCAAAATCCTTCCCATGCCCATGACCCAGGCTGCCCTCAGGACCCAGCACAGCAAAGGACACATCCATTATTATGACTCATCCTAAACACTTGGCTTTCAACTGGGCTGAAAACCGAAGGAACCTTTGAACATCACATCACATGCTGAAACAGAGCCTCAGTTCTGGCCCCAGGAGGCCTCGAGGCTTTGCCTTCATGCTCATGTTTTTCAATACACAACCACTCACATAAATAAAAAGAGAATTTAAAGAAGGAAGAAAAAAAATGATTGCTGAGAGGAAATGGCTAAAGCAGTAAATGGGCAAGAAATCTTTATCCCCCTGAGGATGCAGAAAGACATCTGAGGTAATTCATCCTCAGATATAAAGTTATTAACCCGAAATGAATAAGTATCTTTCCCTGTCTCACTCTCTTAGGGTCTCCCTTTTCCCAAGCAGCATTTCATTATGGGGGTGAATCCCTTTCAAAAGTGCCCAATTTCACAATGCTGACTCTTCCTGGTCTCTGAGGGGCAATTACAGCTGCCCTGCCAAATACCACAATGCTCCAAAGGACCAGTTCGCCGCCTGAGGCACCCTCTTATATCTCCTGAAACCTCAATTTCAACCTCTGTGGAAGTTTGTGCACACTAGCCTTTTGAACTCAAATGGGCAGCCCAAAACAAGACCAGAACAGCAATGAAAATAGCTTCCAGGTAAACATTGGCCTCCACAGCTATACTTCAGCCTATTAACCCCTGCTACAACCTCAAACCCCCCAAATCCCTACAGCCACGCCCTTCAAAGACAACCTCCATCCACTGATAACTCCCTGGTGATTAGATCCTTATTAGCAGAGGGAATCCGATTCTCTTTTAAAGGAAGACCTTTTAGTCCGCAGCTGCCCACCCACAACTGAGGAAGAGTTTACAATCAGTAACCCCGTTCACAAAAAACTTTTAGGCCGAGCCTGAGAAGCCTGCTCCTCTCAGTGTGATTTATGTAAGGGCCAAAGCGGAATGGTGGGTTTAAATCAACCACTGCTGTTACACTAGTGAGCCCCCAAGCAAAGTAGTCACAGAACCAAAACAGATTGTATGTGTAAGGGTAAGTCAGTATCTGAACTTTAGGGTATGATTTAGCGATAACAGATAGTCAGGGCTACATGCTAGCTGTAGGATTTACAATGGGAGATGTCCAACACACTTTTTATGCATAATGCTTTATGTCAATGCTGCAGAGTTATACAATGTGCCATTTACGGTTTTGCAATGCTGA
Source organism: Kryptolebias marmoratus (assembly GCF_001649575.2). Taxonomy (NCBI): domain Eukaryota; kingdom Metazoa; phylum Chordata; class Actinopteri; order Cyprinodontiformes; family Rivulidae; genus Kryptolebias; species Kryptolebias marmoratus. The sequence goes on along the minus strand of NC_051430.1, from coordinate 13,605,296 downwards.
CTTAATTGTGTAAACACAGCTCTGAAAGGAGGCTCATGTTTGCTGCCATATCACAATCCTGTTCTGTGAAAAGACCTAGTGATTACTATGTTCATTCGACACAATGAGGTGAGAGCACACATCAAGCTGTCTCTGGACACCCCTCATCATCACCTCTTTGTACGTTTAAAATTATCTGCCTGGTCCTCTACAATAATTAATCACCTTCTGAGGTCAGAATGGCACATGGGTCCATTCTCAGTCCACCCAACACCACAGGACCCCAAAGGAGGTGAGAAAGCAACACACCTTCACGTTAATGGCTGATGAAGCAGTTGCCAGGCTTTGGTGCCTAAATCCCTGGCTGAATTACAAATACTCACAAACAGGACCACAATTTTACCCTCACTGCATGCATATCACATCAACCTTGTTTACGTGTTGCGTGTCATTATGTGAGACTGGCATGTGAGCTTTCACCTGCCTTGTTTAGAAGTTACTGTGACATCGAATCTGATGAGACATGGCTCCTACACCATCTCTGCAGCAGCGTATCATCCTACTTACTGTGAAGCACTGCAGTGATGGTGCTAATTATAAAGGCTGAGGGAAGACCAGGGTGGATAATGTAAATGTCAGTTGCATGAAAGAGTGACTCTGAGCTCTCCTCAGGATTGCTTTGAATCTTGCTTTAGTGATCAAAGGCACACAGAGAGCAGAGAACAGAACCAGGGCCAGTTATAATAACCTAAATAATTTAAGATTATTTCATGCAGAGAGCTGGGACACTGAACATCAAAATCATCTACAATAATTACTTTTATTCCCTTTTCAGTTGCTTTTAAGGCATCCCATTCTTAATTTGGGATCTTTATATCCATGTCAAACGGAGTAAATAAAGGCAGACAAATATTAACATAAAAAACTGAATGCTGTTTACCATGAGCAGAAGTGGAAGAGGAATGTTTGTGGTATCATTATCATCCCATTACTTGCTTTAGAAATGAATAAAGAATCCTCATCAGTGTCTCATAACATGCCAAACACAGTCCTCCTAATGACCTAATGCATTTTTAATTGCACACCTTTCAATGTATTTAAATGTGTCTGGCCTTGGCAAAGCACCTCTGCTCTGTAACACATAACTTATTGGCACACAGAGTGAGAGATCTCGTCTCAGCATGATGGAGAGCCTGTGTCTGTTTCCCATTTTTGTTTTCCAGGATTATCCCAGAGAATATACAGGCCAAGAGTGGATTTATAAAGTGTGCGTGCGGGGGGTGAGTAAATGTAGCATCCTGTTCTGTGTATTTCAATCAGATTGAGCGGGTGCAAGCGCAGCACATTACTCTCCCCTGCTCTGCATAGCGCTGTGCTAGGCTATGTCCTCCTGCTGTATTAGCGTGATGTACGACCCAAACGCAGCTCTGCACCACACCAAACTGCACACACTCCTAACACACAGCTCCAAACGCCCTCTGCAGCTTTTTTATTCCACCTGTCAAACTGTTATTCATCTCTCCCTTCCCTCTCAGTCCCTCCCTCCCTACCCTCACACTTGCTTATCTTTTCACCCACCCCTACATCTCTCTCTCTTACTGTATCCATCACTTTGCTTTGTCTTCAAGAGTATCCTTGCAGCTTTGTTTACCTCAAAAAGAACCCAGTACCGCAGACAGCGTACAGTGAATGCTGGACATGCTTCCTAGTACATTAACTGGGTGCACTGAAGCCAGGAAGCACTTTGAAGGCTTAAAAAGATTTACCGTAGGATGCAAAGTGAGTGGCAGAAATGTGCAATTCAAACAAAAGCCCTCAGCACCAAAGGTGTCACATTTGCCTACTTTGCAGGAATACTCTGACAGTGAGTGATGACTCCTTCCATCCATGGCACCTGGATACACGATGAGCATTCAAAAAAAATAGAGACTTAGAGCAAAAAAAAAAAAATCTGTAAGTTTAAAAAACTAAAAGTGTATCTGAAAACACAACTTGTTAGTTCACTGCAGAAGTGCTAAAAAAACATAACCTCCTTAAGAGGAGGAGGGAAGGGGGTGCGTAGGTTAGAAATGTAATCTGAAAAAGCCAATTACCATCATTTACTTCATCTAATATCTCTCAATGGTATTTAAACCAGGCGAATGGTGGTGTTAGAGGGAGAAAAACAGAGAAAACATTGTCAGAGCTTTTCCCACCAACCACTGCTTCCTTCATTATCCACGGCTGGTGGCTACAGAAATACCTAATTAGGTGGCTGGTTGTGTGCTATTCTTGTCGGCCTTCATTGTTCTTCACGTCTATCTGTACTTTATCATCGAAACACAAAAAGATGAGAGGCAATGACTGGTGTTAATTCTGACTTCTAATTACATCTTAGCAAACAAATAAAAATCATGTCCCCTTAAAAAAAATATGCTCCAATTACCTCAACATTTGATAAACATAATCTCCTGGTCGCTTTTCATAAGAAAAGACTGAAACACAAACATAATCTGTTTCAAATTCTAAATACCTGCAGAAGTCAGAGTCTCCTGCTGAGTAGCTTTGATCGTCTCTGCTGTGAGTGAATCGCTTCAGGCATCGAGTGACCGTGCACAAACATGTCTCCCCTGAACGTCCCAAAACCCAGACAGTGCGGCCCAAGCCAGAGCAACAAGAGCAGAACTCCCAGGCCACCAGCTCTGCATCCGTAATCACGCTGTGGAACTGATTCAATTCATGTAGCTCGGAACGCGATATGGAGCAATTATGTTTTTATTAACAGAGAGCAGAGGTGGGCCCACACCTGAGTGCTTTGGAAATGTGCAGAGCTGATTCCACTTTGAGGGTGGGATGGTGGGGGGG
>NC_051430.1:13578752-13602468 GCF_001649575.2 Kryptolebias marmoratus | reverse complement strand
GGGGGGGGGACAATGCTGAGGAGAAGGGAGGGGAAGGGGACTACCATTTAAAGACTAGGAGGCTAAATTTGATTAATCCATAAACTGATTTACTATGTCTGATAATGTGCTGCTAACACATGCACACGGGGACTGCTATGATTATATCAGTTATGGTTCATGGCTATCTAAGATAAGGTTAAGCTGGGGTTTGGAGGAGGGAAGAGGTGTAATTGAGTAAGCATTAAGATAATACCCTGCTATGATTTCTAGAGAGGTACATAAAGTGTGACATGTAGCCTGAGGACGTGACCACTTGTGACTTCATTTGTGACATGAGCTCTATACAAATTATAGTCTTTAAACAAGCTGTGAATTCTTCCTTGATACCTAAATGATCCTGAACACATGCAACACCCTTAGCTAATTCAAAGTTTGCACCTCAAACTTGAATGTTTTGTAAGAGGATAATAATTTCCTGGTAAAATAGTTTAATTGTGGCTAATTTGCACCTTCTTCTCTTGTGATTTTGTTTGTGTGTTTGGTAAGCATGTTGACTGTTCTCAGTGAGAGATTTAACTATCAAAGGGTCATGCATCAATTATTTATTCATTTCCACAATTGCATCTGTCTTGAGTTTTTTTTTCATCAACAGCCTTTTTATTTCAGTTAAATTTCTTTTTTACCCTTTTGACCTGAGCAAATGAAGTACCCTACTCTTTTTATGAATATCTATAATTTAAAAATTATCACATTAAAGTCATTAAATTCAGATAGCGTTCAGTTTTATAGTTGTTTTTTGGAGTTGGAAATGATCAACAAACCAATAAATGTGGACGCATTAAACTGTTTATTTACCATCATGTTGGCAAAAAACAAAGTTGAATGGTTCATGTGAATTTATTTATTTTGTTATGTGAAAGCTATTCAGGTGTTTCGAAAGATTATTGGACTGACTATGTTTCAAATAAATGATTTGACTATTCAATGTCAAGCAATTTTAAAAGCAATAAATCCTGGAATGTTATTCATTATTATTCCCTACCTTAGAAACTGTAAAAGGCATATTTGAAAAAATACACAAGGTTTAGCTGAATTTTCTTTCGTAGATATAAAAATGTAACCTTGATACAACTGTAAGACGGTCCATCTTTGTTCCAACCCTCACCTGTGATCCTGAGGGATGGACCAAAAGAATAAGGTCCCGAATACAAGTAGCCAAAACGAACTCTCTCTGTAGGGTGGCTGGGCTCAGCCTTTGAGTGAAGGTGAGGAGTGCCATTATCCGGTGGGGAGCTTGGAGTCGAGCCGCTGCTCCTCCGCACCAGGAGTCAGTTGAGGTGGTTCAGGTACCTGATTAGAAGGCCCCCTGCGTGTTGTCTCATGTCAAACCAGGAAGAGACCTGGGGCAGACCCAGAAGTTGCTGGAGGAATTATGTATCTTCTCTGGCCTGGGAATACCGTGGGATCCCCCAAGAAAAGCCAGAGTAAGTTGTTTACCTATGTATTTAAACCAAAACTTCAAAGTGATGAAAAGCAAGCAACTGCAGAAAAAAGCACTGAGAATGGAAGTGGAGCACGTTAACAATGTTCACAGATCTGCACATAATCAATGAGATATAAGTGTTGATTAAGCCATTTTTAGACACAAAAAAATTTTGTTTATTAAAAAGTTCTTCAAAACGAAGGATTTTTAAATGTTTCATTAATGGCAGTGGGGAGACATTAGATTATTACAATAGACACATGATTTTGAAAAGAGTAATAAAAGAGTGTGCAGATGGATAGAGTACAAAGCTCCAGCTGATCAGAAGCACCACAAATTGCAAAATAAGGAGCAGGAAGTCTCTTGTTGGCTTTGTGGTCAAGGATGGATTGAAGTAGACGGTTTTTCTGGTATGTTTACCCATAGCTTTAGAAAGCTTGAAGGATACAGAAATTATGCACCCCTCACTTACAGGGTGACTGTGTACAAGCTATTACTCACAGCTCAAAAAGAAAAAAAAAAGTAGTTTGTTCTCAAGCCCAAGAGGGTCACATTCCTCTGACAAGTCAGTTTCAATTCACCATCAAGGTCTGTACTGTGAAAATCACACACATTGGCAACGTATGACAGAAGCTGGTTTGAGTTTTCCAGGTGGATCAAAGAGAGCAGAGAGAGGAGTCACTTCTGTTCCTGCACTCACATGACGGGATCATGGATCACACAGGGCCACAGGTTGACGTCAGAGAGTCGTTTGCTCGTATAGCAGGGGACTTATAAAAACAAGACAGCCATTACATAAACAGGTAAAAAGCAGACGCATGCTACACGGCCCACGCGTTTACCTGACTGAACGATATCAGAAAAACTGCAGACCAAAGGAAACTGTCAACCTTCCAAATAATAATAACAAAAAACTTTTGTCAAAAAACCAAAGGGAGCTGGCACTAAATAAAAAAAATACTTTTTTGTGGTTTGCTAATAATTGTTTGCTATGAGACCTGGAAAAGTAGGAAATAAAAGAAAACACATTCTTGAGTCTAAAAGACAGCTCCTCTGCCTCCCACCAGCAGCCCCCAATCCCCCTCTCAGACACACGTGTCACGAAACTATCTTAGTCTCAGGTTTGATTGATGTTCCCACTCCCAGCGCAGCCATGCATCACTAATCATTTCATATGAGACTACACGCAAAAGTGGGAAAATTGACTAACCATTAAAAAACCATTTATAGCCAGCAGACGACCTTAACTAGTTGACATTGACTGGTGCTTTCATGTAAAGTTCACCCTCATCAATGACCAACGAGAAACACTGACAGGCACTCTGTTTATCAGGGAGAGGAATAATTAAATATTACAATCTGCTTCACTCAAGATGGTTTTGTTGATTCCTGCTCACAGTGAAAGGCTTTTCATTCGGCTGATCCGTACAGTCTTAGCAGTCCACTGGCAGGCATAACACGGACTTTCCACCACTAAGACACTGTCCTCGCTCTCCACTTTAGTTGCTGAATGTGTGAGCGAATGATAAGCTCAGACTAGGGGAATCCTGGGAAAGCTATGAGGCATTTTGTGAGTAATCTAACCCAGAGGCCAGGCTTAGGCCTAGCAATGTGGTAAAAGGACAATGAGTCAGAGAAGCGGAGAAACTCATACGCAGCGGCTCCCCCCCCAAATGACTTTAGACACACTTCCATCCATAAAAACAGATTATTGCTGTTTATCCTCTTTTCTTTGTGGACTTTTACACGTGCGCACTGGAGTTTTGGGCCTGATAATGGCAGTTCTCCACACCTCCCCCCCTCGCAGCCATGGGCGCTCCTGCCGCTCCTGCCGCTCCGATGTGTACTTTTAAAAGAATCAATTGCTACAGCTGTGAGATGAGAATGTAATAGTGAATACATTTTGTGTTTCCTCCTCTAATCTTCTCCCTCAACATGTCAAACAAATTGTGCTGCCTCTGCCAAATCTAATAACACCGGCTCCCTTCTTGCCACAAACTGTGCATATGAACACACACAAAAACGGCGAGCGCACACACAGACACTTACACACGGGGACGGACTGAAAATGGAGAGAGATGGCGGTAATCACAACCAAGAGAGGATCAAATATGTATGAAAGTACCTTGTTATGGGGAAAGGCGCGTTCCCCCACCCCAGAGGATAGACCACCTATGTAATCTGTATGCTGTCTGTCCCCAGGGCCCCGTGTTCCTACTCTTCAAACTCATTCACACAGACATAAATTATTTGTGTTTTTGTATTGAAAGATAACAACCAAACACAATGATTTCAGGACTCAACCCCTTGCTGTCCTGACTCCACTGTATCATGGGTAAGCCCTCTCCACCTCCTCCCATCGCATTTAAGTTGCTTATCGCTTCTGCACTCGAAATCCCATGCCTACTCGTTTTAGCAAAAATGCCATTCCACCACCTTAGGTAATTCATGCAGTGATTTATCCCACCACATCTTGTGACCACCTGTCATGAAGAGATAGCATTCCCGGTACTATTAAACCAATGTTATTACCAGAGAGGGGATCTCAGCATCTTAACAATCTGCAAATTTCCACCATAAGCAGGTCTGTTGGTGACCTGACCATAAGCAACAAAACTGCATCTAAAACATACAAGCAAAAAAGAACTCGAGTTTCTCAGACAGGACGAGTGAGACTGGAGAACAGCGCCGAGGAAAATCAGGGAATGAGGGAATGTTACCCGGCTCAGGAGGGTGCAGCGTGGCTGTCTTTCTAATGACAGCCAATTTAATTGAAAAATCCACTTCATTGTCTGAGAGCAAACAATTCAGTGTAAAGAAGCAACGGCACTATTCCCTGGCTCAGTGGTTATAACAGTAAAAAAAAAAAAAAACTAAAAGAGAAAAGAAAAGAGAGAGATGGTGTGAAGGAATGAAAAGAAAGCAAAGAGGAAGAGCGCGTTAAAGGCAGGCACAGATAGGGAAGGAGTAAGAGAGAATTACAGATTGGACTGAGATAAAGGGGTGAGGGAGGGGAGAAGGAAAAAAGGGGGAAAACAGAGAGAAAGACTGAAGGAAAAAAGGGGAGTGGAAGGAAAGCAGAGTTAAATCCAAGCTCAGCAGTCTTTCTCAGGCTCAATTTCCAGGACATGATTAGTTTGGGGTGATGACATGTAACGGGTTCAGGAAAAAGAAAGAATTTTTCCTCTGCTCGTTCCTACACTCCATCTCTTGTTCTCTCGGAGAGGCATTCTTCCCCAAAATAGAGGCCTGTTCTAAAGATTAAAAACTTAAAAGACTAGTAGCATTCATTCACCTTTTGTTCCACAACTGTCATGTTTGGAAACTGCTACCATGACAAGCCACAGTGTTTCTCACAGCAAACCATGACCTGAAAAGTCTCAGCGAAGTTACTATCACCTCTTAATCCTAATCTCATGAAAAGAGAATATGATGGCCACTTATTTCCACCACATACATTTACTGTATGCATCTGTTGGTGGCACTAGATGACAAGCTCGTGCCTTTTAAGGAACTCTAATATACTTCAAATTGATTTTTTGGAGGGGGATCATGAAGCAATAATCACAGTCTGACTTGCTTGAACTCTCAAAGATTAATTTGTTAGCATTTACAGAATAATAACAGAAACGAGGACTGTAAAAGCCAAGAGTTAAAGCCATACTCCTTTTAATATAAACAGAGATTACATTGGGAGTAAAATCTGCAAACAGGATAAACATAAACATCTGAGCTTTCTAACAGAGTTAAAATCTCCGGTTGTTTAGTGAATCTACAGTGAGTCCAAATATTGCTTAAATGTATCAGTGTTTTAATAAAGAGATAAAAGAAATACATAAAAACCTGAGAAAATAATTTGGCCATGTCTGCAGGTGATGGGGATGAATGGCTGACACAAACTCAAGTATCATTTAATCCCTGCAACCAGCCTCCCTGCAGAGAGCTTAGGGATAAGATAACTGAGCAAGAAGTCAGAGAACAAAAAGAAATGCGAAAAAAACATGACTATATCAGGAGCACTAATTGGTTTCAAAACACTTGAAAGCCATTTTGGATTTGTAAGCTCACTTAATATGCCTTTCCTGGTCTCACTCTGCTTCTGTTCTTCAACTCTTTTTGTGTTTTCGACATACCCTCTTTTCTACCTCAACATCTAATTTTAGCTGCCTTTTAGCCTAACCAAACATTTAACACAGTCATGTCAAGTACACATAGTGGTTCTGAATCCAACATTTTCACATTTCCACCTCTGCTCCATTTTTTTCCCTCAACCCTAGGTAGACTGGCTCCATCCAGACCCCCTGCTGCTGCTGCAGAGTCCCAGACAGAGTGTCCTGGCCTGGCTCTACCCTAGTGAGCACCAACCTGGTCTCAGCCCTGCACAACAGATTGACACCGTCTGTGCTAACACCCCAGTGTCTAATGCAAATACACTCCATCTGCTAATTCTAATCCATCTAGCCCCAACTGATGTATAGGCACAGACACACATAGGATTTTATATATGTGGCACTTCTGAAGGATGAGATCACGTCTTGTAAAACTGATTAATTGATACCATCACAATTGTTATAAAACCTTTGTGCATCCTATCACCTGATGATCAATGAAGATAAATGACAGGCTGCCGTTTCCCCCCCTCCCTGTCCCCGTAGGGAAGGCGCGCACACACACAGCAATATCCTGAGTTAAACGCATCAACTGCATGAGAAGAACCCACTGCCCCACACAATGCAGACATGTACACAGATGTATCCTGCAACAGGAACTTTTATGCTTGATAACATGCAAAAACACCAACACATTAAACACAGAGGGCCTTGGGAAAAACAAGAAAGGAGATGCAGTTTAAGTGTAAACATAAAGAAGGAGGATCATGAGAAGCCAGCGGTCAGGAGATTAGCTGCAGTTAAACACTAGAGAAACATGTCCTAAACATCCTGTAGAGTGGTTAAGATAATCTCACTCATACTGGGGATTAGCCCATATTATTATATGCTAGGGGAACCGTAGTGAGGCGAAGCTGTAAACAGAATCACAGATAGAAGACACACTGCTGGTAAAATAAGAGAAAATCATTATCTCTTCATATACAAACACCGGAGAGCAGAAAAGAATGAGCCCCAATGCAGTCTAGTACATGAATGTAGGCCAAGTGTGTACATGAGGACATTTGCATGTGTAACTGCTGTTATTTGCATATTTTTGTGCTCATGGATATGCAAACTATCTTACACCACATGGGTGCCTGAGTGTGATTGTGTGCACAAGAGACCGGGTGCAGTCAATGTGCCGAGCCTCTGACTTTGCACATTTTGCACATGCTGGAAGAGTTCTCTCTGCATAATCTCATTTAAACCCCCTTCACACACCATAATTCAATTCTCTCTTCTAGACAATGACCATGTCATCTTAATCTGGCAGGTAGATTATACAGCATGCCACACAAGACTGCTAATGCTGAGGGAACGGCTCAAACTACTGTGTGCCGCTTCAAGGTTGGGCGGGCTGATGTAGATTGCTTTAGCGGATTGCTTCTGCCACTCATGTTTTCCACCACTGGTCTCTTGTCTTTAATTTGAAAAACCTTTCTCCTCTTTTCCACCCTTTTGGGAATCCCGATAATGTTTTTTGCAGGTTTGATTGGCTAAACTTGAACAATCTCCATTACATGCTGCTCTTATTTCTTTTTCTTTTAGCTCCGGTGTTTACCCATGATTGAGAAAATTCATCATTTAACTGGGTTCTACCTCTTCACCATCACAGAAGAACGCTGACGATGAGACGGAAAAGCTGTAAACACTGGCAGGTGTTAGGACTGATGGACATGAAGAGTTGGCAGAGCTCATCTCTAGTATAGTAGCTACAGCCCCCATGACAAACAAGTGGATAATTGAGTCAAAATAAAACCAGCTAATAATCTGTATTTCTACAAATCCTGTGAGATACTGAATCTGATATGATTAGACATTTTAATTACTGTCAGTAATCAGCTAGAACACCGAGATAGCCTGAAGTGGCAGGTGTGTGCACACTGGATGTCTGACTGTGAGGTCCTGATGCTGCCCATCAGTTCCCCTCCCAGTGTTGCTCAATAGGATTATAGCTAAATCATTCAGCCAGAACAGGGCCTGTACGAGCCCCTTCATAATTTAACCACTTATCCAGGCTTGATCCACCCAGCACGGTTCCTGTTTGCATTACAGGATGCATGGGTGAAAAAATTACAAGTGTGACCACAAATCAATAGGAGTGGATTAGACATGCAATAAGAGAAATTAAAGATTGCTATTAGTCATACAGTGAGCCCGCTCCTTCCAACAAGACCTGCATGCTGCTGACCTCAGTCTAAATCTTCGAGCTGAGGAGTATGCATCACAAGAACGCTAATGAACTGTGATACAGGACACTGTAATTAGAGATCCACAACAGAACTACAATTGCCTGCATAATTTGACTCCCCTCCATGCCTTAAATCATGGGCCATATTCTCTGATGCAGTCCAGCTAATGAAAAGCAGAAACCCAAAAACATTCCTGCGAGGAACAGCACAACAAACTAACAGATACCATAGCAAACACGAGAACCACGCAATGAAAATAGCCTTACAGTCTAACCACAAACCTCTGGAATATTGTAAAGAATAGACAGCGGGTGCAGACACTTGTAAAATGTGCTTATTTTGTCCACGACCACAACAAGCAACACTCCTAAATCTTTAGTTTAGAGCTCCAGCGTTCTTTTTTTAAACAAAACATTTAGGTCACATCTGCTCTTCAGTAATCATATAGTAAGACTGGTTTTGCTCCAAACATCTCTCTCCATGAACTACAATTATCCGCAGAGCAAAGACTTAAGGTGAGGCGTGCAAATACAGGCCCAGCTAACAACCAGTGAAGCAGAGATTTCTCAAGCATATGTCAAAGTGTGATCCCAGCTCTCACCATACTGAACTCATGCATCCATCATTTTATCAGAGTCCACTTTCATCCTCTGAGCGTTTGTCTCCTCAGAAGTAGATCTGACTGTAGAGCACAAGGTTGCTCCTGCCTCCGGGCTGTTACTCCCAAAGTTCCCTCCTGCTCTGATCAATCCTCCGTGCTCCTTTGTTGGCCGTCCAAAGGACCAGCCAGGCACACAAGCTAAAGTCAGACATGCTTTTCTTTTAGTTTTAGGTTCCTCTGTTGACCAGAGGGAATGCGCTCCGGCTGGACGAAGTTTGCCTCCTTTCTTTTTATCTCCCCAGCTGCAGACTTTAGCTGTTTTGGGTGACATACTCCTGGATTCTCTTTGCCTTCATGGATGAAAGTATGGATGTGTAAGCTGGTGAATGTGCCAGCAAGTTCAGTACATGGTAACCTCAGAAGAATGCACGGTTTTCTTTCTGCTGAGTGCATCTCTGTGTGCATGAATCCAAAATGAGGTTCTCACAAAAATGCAGCCAGTCTGAGCCCAGTATTGTAAAGAGGTCGGTGGTGCAACCAGGTGTCTCCTTGAAGGGATCTCTTGGGTCTCAGAGCAAGATAGGTCCCTGTAACCCTAAACCTTTCAAAGCTTGGAAGATATTGTAAACAAGAGCCAGACTGGAAAAGTTAGGAGGCCCCAAAAAACTGTGTTCTACCACAGAAACAGGATTTCATACCAAAAAAAAAGGCAATTTGTGCAATTTTGCAGATCTTGTAGAGTCAGAACAACTACTAATTTGCAAAAGTACTGAAGATTAGAAAGAACATTAGTATTCATGTATTTTCCCTGCGATCTATTTAACAAATATAAACCAGATACTCCGGATATCCTGAAATGAATCTTAGCAAGGTTGTACTGGTGTTTTCTGATGCACAACATGTGTGAACTGCATATATTTTTACATTCCTCTGCCAGTGCTCAAAAGATAAATAATATAACAAAAATGTAATCTTCACAAAGGAAATAAAGACGCTTCATCTACTAAACAGCCAAATACCTACAAAAGGGTTTTAATAAATTAAGTGCTAACTTATTTATGTGGTGGACTATTTCTGGTCACATTTACTGTGAGCCATTATTGATTAAAAATATATACATATATTTGTACACTCCTGTTTTGCCAATCTTCTCCATTTTAATGGTGGACAAAGATGTAATTTAAATGGACCCGATAAATGGTGTACAAGAAAGATTTTAAGATATTAAAAACCTTGAAAGACACAAGTCTTTGTACTTGCGCCTTGCAAGGTTTTACAGATATAAACTAAAATAACCTCAGTTTATTTTTTTGAGGACTTTACTGTAGTAAAAACCCATTTATTTTTGCTTGTTGCACAGTCTTTTAAAGCATTCTTAAATTGGCAGAAGTATCCATCAAGTTAAATTGGAAAATTCCTTTCACTGAGTTGTATGCTAACATCTAAATTTGGTATGCATAACAGCCGAGATTTATCCTTGTCCACTGTCCCCTGTATTGAAGAGGACAAAGCAGGGGACGGAACAAAATGGGCTCACACAAGGGAGGACACAGATAAATATAACATCCCCTCTCACCTCCCACTCTGTGTTCACCACCAGTTCTCCTCAGTGGAGGTCCCGGTGGCATTGCAGTCACAATCAAACAGACAGCTGGCAGTTAGTTTTGCTCTGACACCACGATTAGGGTCCCTCACCACCAAGCGATGTGAAATGCTCCATTCAGACATTCCTAAATATTTAATCAGGACAAGTAGAAGGCAATCTCCTACATCCACTGGCATTAAACATTTAATACCCAGCTGACATGATATCTAGTCAGCCGAGACTTAGTCAAGAAACCTGTGCAATGGTGAGCTACAGACACTTGTTCTTTCATGGTTAATTTACACAAAGACAAATCCCACAGCAAAAAAAAAATATACAGACCATAACACTCTATCAAGAGTAGGTCAAAATCAAGGATCAAACACACATACGCCCGAGCGGACTAAAAACCTACAAACACACACACACAAGAAAAGGTAAATTTCTCTTCCAACATATATCATCTGTGAGAGGTGAAGCAGGGAGGAGGCTGGTGAATCCCATCAGTCATGCCTTTAGATTGAGGTTAAAAGCAGAACAGGGCAACCTCTGTCAGCACAGCCACAGAAGCCAAGGACAAAGAGGGAGGCTGAAAAATATAACCCAGTCTGAACAACGGTGCAACTGTTGATACACCACAGCACTCGGAGTACGTTACCTGTTAAAAGTAGCAGCACATTTCTCACACGGCTTTTCTTCGCTAAAAATAGAGCTCATAAAGGTAGCTTGAGTACTGGAAAAGGTGCAAAAAAAACTTTTTTCACTGATGCATCTTGTGCCTCTGATTGTAGGAACAAAAGTGAAAACATTTAACATCTATAATGATTTTTATTTTTATTTTTTTCAAGCTCCTTCAGTCAGTGTCTCACTATGTGTTGACACTGTGCTCAACATCTTGCTGAATTTAAGGCCTAGCCTAAACTACTATTTTTTTCTCTGTCCCATAAACTGGATATTATGGCTTAATATGAGAACAAAGAAAAAAAAGCAGAGATGCTTTGTCCATTTTTTTTTATGTCAATAGTGTGGACGAGAACTGCATCTGCTTGAATTGTGAGGAGCGATCCCAGATTTATTCTGCAATGTATATAGTGTCAGGATCTTGCTGAGACTGAATTAATGTGGCTCTAATTTTGTATGTGCTCACAATCAGAACAGACTGTGTGTGTGTGTGTCTGTGTGTGTGGTCCGAGTCAATAGCACCGAGAGATATCATGAGTATACACAGTATACAGTGTAAGCTATACATCCAGGAGCAAACACACACACACACAGAAGAACGCACACACAGATACAGATGCAGATATCGGAGGTGACCCAGCACAGTGACAGGGTGTGACGTGACTTGTTTAAGAATGGTGAGGTAAGAGTGATAAAGTAGCATCTAAATCCACCCACATCCTGTGACCCTGCAATAAGTCAAACACCAGCTACAGGCACTTACACCATAAATAATTCTGTCAGATGTCAATGTGGAGCAGCCCCCTCTTTGCTCAAGTTTAGATTCACTGTTCGGCTGAGACTGAATGAGGAAAAACGTGGCTTTTTGGGAAAACAAACATGAATCAGACATACCCCATTTAGCAACTAATAAGTTGCTAAAGGGCTGCTAAATCTAACTTTTTGTTGTCTATTTTCATGCTCTTTTGTGTCACATACGCCAACACTGAGGAGAGCATAAATAGCACGCAGTGAATTCTCTCCCACACTTGAGATAATTCATGCAATCACACCCAAACACATCATGTGGGGTTAATAGAACAGGTGTCCACTGCAGAGCTGTCTTTGCACCCTTGGCTCCCAAGCCAACATACCAAGCTAATTTGAATTAAAAAAAAATAAATCAGAAAACATTTGCTAGACGATTCACGCTAATGTTCAATCTGCTGCTCTTTGACACAGTGCCACCATGCATCTCATTTTCATTCCTGAGGCCCTACCACAAACCTGCCAGCACTGCAGCGTTGTGTGGCAGGAGAGAAGGAGCAGAAATGGAGGGATGAAGAAAAGAAAGCGGGAGCAGAGTGACATGTTTTTACTCCTGGAAAAAAAAAAAATTGCTTGAGTATTCAGCCTGAAAAATAACGTGGCTAGTACACCTAAATGTTTCATGAGAACATATTCAAGGTCAAGGTAGAAAACAGAATTTATACTGTATTTAAAGGCGCTGGCACAGGTGAAAAGAAGTGCAGAAAAAAAGAATCTTTGACAGAGAAGTAATGGAGGACCAATCACTGACACTGGAGGAAGAAAAACTTATTTGGGTAAACGCTCACCATAGGTATACTTGCAGTCTGAGGATGTTTACAGGCAGTATATGCACATATATCTCCTCAGACGATGCCTTACAAATGCAAGCTCCCAGCTCATAAAATGTGAAACAGTAAGGCAAACTGTCAGCAGAATGATTTCTGGAAAAAATAATAAATGAGGAAGGAGGTTGGAGGCGGTTAAGAAAAAAAAAAAAAAAAAAACTTCCCATGATGATTTCTTATGCATAGCAAAAGTTTCCACTCAATTTCATCTTCTTATTTTGGCACTGTCCCGAAGATAAAATCTCTCTGTGCCTCCTCCTCTGCTCCAAAGTCATGATGAGGGTTGCATAAAATTAGCTGCTTGAAAGGGAGACTGTGACCAGAGGCGACGTGGAGGACCTTGTTTCCAAAGAGTCTCGACACTACGTTCAATCCCCCATATCCCCGAGTAACAACACAAGATCAGATAGAGAGGGAGAGGCCTGTTTAAAATAGCACCCCAAAGACACTGCATGGAATTTTTGATCAGCAGCAAAAAAAAAAAAAAAAAAAAAAAAGAATATAATACAAAGTGTAAAATGATGAACTCAGCACTGAGGTTTTCTGTGCCATAATGGATTCTACCACCCAATCTAATTAACCCACTGAGCATTTTACATTGGAAAAAAATGCCTAAACATCAGTTAATTTGTTCATAAAAATAAATTAAAATCACACAAAATTTGGACTCAAAAGGAAACTTTTGTAGATATCTAAAACCGAGTTTTGATGCTGAATAGGGGTCTGCATTTAGTTGGGATTGGCCTGGAAGGAGATCAAACTCAGGATCTCTGTTAGAAACCAGGGCTTTTGAGTACAGTTTACTGTTTAGGTAACTCAACAATATATTGGTTTGACAAGAACTGAAGAGGTAATCCCTATAAACAACATGAACAACATCTTTTGTTTTCATTTTCAATGCATTTTACAAGTTAGGGTGTCTTTTGTGGCACACCTAGTTTCAATCAGGCTCACCTGTAAATCAGTTTCTGCGTCGCTGTTACGAACACTACTTGCAGCTGAATTTACCAGCCGTGCAGTTGTGATGGCGCTACGACAAAACAAGAAAATAAAAAGGCTGTCTCCACAACATTTCAACTCAAAAATCCTACGAAACAGTTCTTTTCTTTAAACACACATTCAACTCTGTCCTTTACCATGTCCCAGAGGCCTTGAGTTGTCAGAACACAGCCTGCACTGATGTAAGATAAATGGTGTTCATAGATGTGAGATGTTACTTTGACACATTAAACAAAACTACATCTTTTTTCAGCTTTTTATCTGCCAGTAGAAATTAAATATATAAATGTAACTTCACACTGGCTACCATTGGTTTATTTTCAGCTCTCAGCTGATTGAAGGATTTTGACATGTTGGTGTCGTAACATTGGTGACTGAAAAATGGGTGGAAAAAAAATCTTGAAAATTCAGACCACAAATCATTTTTTACAATTAGTGTTAAAATCCCAAATGGTGCTCTTTTGGATTTTTACATGGTTTACAGATATGGGTGCATGTCTTATATAATTTCAGTCGTTTGTGTACTACATAAATGAAGTCATATGGACTGAACTGTGGGGGATATTGGCCATCTATATTTATCTATGTCTGGAGCTAAATGAGGGCTACAACTCAAACTTCAAATTGTGTCGATAGCTTGGCGTGGAAGCGATCAAATGTGTACCTAATCAATAAAAGTTGTTCACAGTGGTCAAAAATAAGCAGTTGTCAAAAAAGCAAAGAGGTGAATCCGTCGTGTCACGGCCTTCATGCACTGCAAACAGACAGGTTGAAGCTTTAAATGCTACATCTATGCTCTAGTCTCCCAGTCCAATTACAAGTCGTCCCACCAAGCCTTCATTTTCTCACGGGCTGTCAGATTCTGAAACGGAGGGCGTTGTAATATTGAAGGTCGGACAGTCTGCACACTTAACCTCATTTCCCAACACTGTGCTCCGCCTCGTCCAGAAGCCTTTTGATTGATGTCCATTTGAAAAGCGGGCTTTAGGTTTGACTGGAGGGGCGCAGAGAGCAGGGGAGATCAGAGCAGAGCAGCATGAGAAAAAAAGCTTTTTAGATCAGGCCTCCTGACTGTAGTGGGTTATAATTGTTTTCAATTAAGCAAGGGAAAAGAGTGCTAACTAGTCTGGCCAAGCAAAGGCGAACCAGTCATGCAATATTCATGTACACAATCCCAGATTAGCCTATAGATTTATCATTTGCTGCTGTGCCTTTTGTACATGAAAGCAGACTGCTGCAAAAAAACGAAAGATAGAAAAAGAATTTTAAGAAGAAGAGTAAATGGTTTAGAACTGGGGGACAGAATCAGTCAGAGAAGAGATAACTAAGTGCAGAAAGGAGATCAAGACAAAAAGAAATCAAGGAGGAAAATGGGAGGTCAGCGGGACACAGGGAAGACCTTGAAAAGAAAAGAAATTGAAATCATAAGATAAAGAGGGGGAGAAAAGCTAGAGGAGGTACGACTCCTCAAAAAGAGATTAAGGATCATCTGCATTTTGCTTTTTCATCTGCTTTTACCATAATCATCTCTCTCTAACGGCAGTCACCAGGGCCCCATACTTAAAAACGACACCAATCTGAATGAGTGGTCTTGACAAATTGGGCTGCTGGCAAAAAAGAGGGTGCTCTTTTTGGCTGTGGGGAGGGCTGCAGACAGACAGTGGGGAGTCTGCGGCAGGACAAAGATACAACCATAATTGGCTGATACGCTCTCCTTGTCCTAATCTGTGAGCGATGGAAAGTGGTGTCTGGAGAGCACACACAGACTCCCAAGGCAGCAGAACTCACCGCAACCAGTGATGTTTTCAGTGTTACTGTATGTACAGCCCAACCAAGTATTCTAGCTGAATACTTGGTTGGGCACTGAAGAATTAAAAGGGTTCAAAGCTGGATTATGTGTGACTGGACATGCCAATTCCACACCGGCTAACTTCTCGCTGAGCAATAACGATGTATGTCAAACAAGAGGCTAATCGTGGCTTTAGTTTGAAAATATCACTTGACCTTTTGTAGAGGTCTCAGAATTAATTTTATGCTCCACAGATATCTAATTTTATGCTTTTACGGACTTACACATTTGCAGAATAATGGAAATGTCCTGATATTTTTCTTCACTTAAGAAACCGTCAAGCCTGAAGTGCTGCAGAGTGTTGGGTGTTAAACGCCTGCTTCTGTTTAATTTCAAGGCCACTGTGTGAGATGCAGATGCACATGTGCTGATGGGTTGACAGTGAAATGCAATACAGGAAAAAAAAAGAAAAGGGAAATCTCTGGCTTGTTTCAGGGAACCGGGAAGACTAATGAATTCACACTTCCACCGATGTGCTAGGCTAGCAGGTTCTCCCCCCACTCCCTTTTTACCTGCCGTAAGTTTCAGAGATGAAATGTGAGAAATGGGCCAATTTACAGCTGAGGTCTGTTTCTTCCTGAGAGACACAGACGCAGAGATGGAGTACAGAGGATATGCAGAGGCAGATGAGGGGTTTGAATTTAGACAGAAAGAAGATGTGAAACACAGAAGCAAGACATTGGTGCTAATACGAGTGTCATATCTGAGGCTAGACAGAAGTGCTTGAATTGCATTTTTGGTTTTTAACTCCTCTTATACACAGACGCTGCGGTTGAGGAGCCGCTCTTGATCTTTCCAATCAGCTACCACGACAAGAGCCGCTCAGATATTCAACAAGCAGAAACAAAAGAGCATTTCGGAGTGCAGAAGTTTTACTGCGCTCTGAGAAGTTTGAAAGAAAGCCATGAGGAATGCAGAAACAAGCCAACAGATTAAAGCCAGTGGGAAGCAGGATGCTGCGAAAGAATTCGAGCAGTCTTAGTCATATTTACGTTTGAAGTCCGGTGACTGAAATGGTCTGTAGCTCACAGTTTCTAAATGTAATGATGTGGCTCAGCTACAGTGTCTAGTCACAACGCTCTGATCGCTCTCCTAGATAACAAAAGCATCAAAAAAATACTGACTAAACGCTTAAATTGTTGCTTGCATAGCAGCTTCTAGAGAACTTTATCGAAAGAAACAGCATTTTTATTCCTCATTCAGTCATCAGAGTACTTGATGGTACGTACTGCAAAACATACAGCCATCACTCCTTGACTGCGCTAACGTCACATCTGTTAACTCCTCGAGACAGCTTAAGATGAGACCAGGATGAAGAAGAAAAAGCAGGGAGCAGCCCCTCATGGGACCAGTTACATTTCATTTAATAGGAACTGGAAAACCACCATCTGTAATTAGATTAAACACTGATAGAATAAAAAAAAGCCCTTCACTAATTATCTCAAGCCATATTCTAATCAGGTTTCAACACTCCCCCTCATCTGAACCATCTTCGATTTGAATCCTATTGCAAGTCCCCGAGGATTCACAATCACAATCAAGTCAAGAAAAAACAGACCCTCAAACGGGATCGCTTGACACTAATTTTCCAAACAGGAAAGCACTTAAAGATGCCGTCTGATGGAGAAAACCTAACGTGCGTCACAGGAGGAGGTGCAAAAAAATCTGTTTCTGTCACTTGTTTTTGAAAAAGTCTCCTGAGAGGAACGGTTCCAGCGCCGGTGAGACAGTCTCTGTCACTACAGAAAACCAGGACAGGGAACTAAATGGGTCCCTTTTTTTATGGGAACGGGGACAAGTGGTTGTGATGGCAGTCAAAAAAAAATAAAAAAGGTGTCGCAGCAGAAGAGCAGAAGAGTAGCCTGCCAGATTCACAACTCTATTATCTGTCAACCTGCCAGTCCATCTGTCTGTTTGCCACACATTTCTCAGAAGAGTGACAAACTACAGTTTCAATAGGAAAATTGTGCTGTGAGCAGAGAACAACAGCAGCCCCCTGAATGTTGGAACACACTTTTCATTTTCACCATTGTTCAGGATTTTCATCATTTTTCTATTTATATTTTCTATTTATGTGACTCTTGTATTAGGGAAAAACAGTACTCGTCTATATTTCTATCAAGACTGTCTTTGTGGCAGACGGAGAGCTCCGTCACACAGCCTTTACATTGGCGTCGCACTCTGATTAGAAATATATTTCAAAAGTCAAGTTAATGTCATTTTTCCCCGAACAAAGAATGGCACGAACAAAAAAAAAAAGCGAGGACAGGATGAAAGACGGAGAGAAAAGTCTGACAGCTTCTGCAAAAACTGTAACGTTACTTCCGTTGGGGCCTGTGTACACCAACACTGCTTCTGTCTTTATAGTTTAAAGAAAAACAACAAGTTTCTGGGAAAGTTTCTAGTGATTAATGTTTTAGAAAAGAACAACTACTGCGGCAGATGCAAGTAATCTTATAAAAATAGACTTTAGGATGGCTTTTTATTCCCCATTCATCAGTGAAGGACCTATGAAGCAATCTTTAGAAAAGCTGTAAAAACACACATTTCATTAACTGATTTGAAGTGAATAAGGCTGCATAATGTCACCAAAAAGGAGCAGTTGGTTGTGGTAATTTTGTAGATAAAGGAAGAAGAAAATAACTGCAAATAACATTTAAGGGGTACATTAAGAGTATCTAGGACATGGTATTATGTGTGGGAAGATGCTAGTAAGTTACTTGAGTTTTTTAAGGTAGCAGCTCAGACTGGAAACGGTTTCTACTTATCTTAGAATCAAAAGCTAACCAAAAACAGCTATGGTCATTTACATTGGTATTAAACATATTTTTTTAAAAAAGCACTAAATGGCAAATAAAATATCCAGCACTGCCAAAAAGATTAGGGGTTGACAAGATTTTAGTTTATGTGCATCGGTTAAAAACTGCTTTAATTCTGATTAAAAAATTTCTTGCTCTACTTCAAGCATCAAAATGCAAGCAGCACCAAGCTTTTCCTAGTCTGTCATTTCTCAGGGAGCTGCACACAGTCAACATATCCCTCCTTGAGTTTGCCCACGTGAGTGTTCCACCTGCATGGCAGCCCGAGGCCCAGCTCTGTTCGCTCCCAGCAGCAGCACAACTCGAGAGGTGGAGGAGTGAGAGGATGGGGCGGCAGAAAGCCGGGTAAATAGATCTGTTGCCGTAAAGTGTCAACAGCTTAGCTCAACTCAAACTCCAGGTAAGCTGCAGAACATTGGAGGAGGTAAAACAAATTCAAGCTGATCACTTTCGAGCACGTGTGCCGCGCGGCGCTATAAATATTACAATGTCCCAGTTGCCTGGGAGGAAAAACGAAACTCAATACTTCATGGTAAGACATTTGTGTACGAGTTCAGCTGCACTCCTTACATGGATCTGATGGAGGCATGCATGCTTGGCCTGCTGAGGGCTGCTGCAGCTGGTCGGAGGCTGATGGACAGTCATGTTCACTGACAGTACCAGCCTCGGATAATTTGTCCAACTAGCAGCCAGCATAGCTGCGTTACAGCGATGTCTCCAGGGCGCAGCAGTAAACCCTGCTCAGACCGGCAACAACAAACAAGAAGCCTCTGTCATATATAATACATCCAAGGTACAACAGACTGAGTCAGTGCCTCAGTGTCTGAGATGAACCAAAACTTCATCATAATGGGGCAGATGCTTTATTTTTCTATTCTTAGAAAATACGACTATAGTTGCACTATTTTTATAGAAACAAAAGAAAAAAATAACAATGCTCATAGGAAGATGAATAACATACTCCCAAGAAAAAGAAATGAAGGTGGTAATTTCACAGCTGAAGCATTACAGCAGCCGTCGTGTGCCAAGTTGGAGTGTTTTCTCCTAATGAGTGATAATGTATTTTTTCTTTTTTACGGCTCTCACTGGAGCAGCCGAAATGAACGCACATTACGTTTTTTTTATTGCAGAAGACAGAGCAGCATTTATAACACACACACAAAAAAATGTTTTTCATTCAGCTTGATTTCATCACAGCGAACACCCAAACAGGTGGCAAGGCAGAAAAGAACATTTCAGATGGTTATTAAGGAATACATCAAAACACCGCACTCAGGTCTCCAGACTGTGACTGTACAGTCACATTTCACAACCCAGCCATGTTAGAGTCTAATGATAGTGATACTATTACGTTTTTATTACACGATGCACTCATGCAAATTGAAAAAATGTCACTGTTGTGTGTGTGTGATTAAATTATCATATTGTAGATATCTTTGCTCACCAGGAGCATTAACACAAGGTTCATTCTCACTCGCACACAATAATGCAGGTGTATGTCCTCGTAGAAAAGATGCCTGATGCTGTTTGCCGACAACTTATGGTCTCATTTTGTTTCGCTCTTTGAATCAATGTCAAACAAAAATAGAATGGATCATTTCTGATCAAAAAATAAAAAATTCTGATGAGAATAAAACGAGGAATCAGCAGTGAACCTCAGCTTGAAAAAGAAAGAAAGACTTGTTGTTTTTGACAAATGTGATTCATGCAGGTCATAAGGCTGAGGTACTGGGAGGAAAGGAAATACTATTTAATGCTCCTTATGCAGAAAACTATAACTCAAGGACAGATGCCTATGAGGTGTTTGCAAGGAGCCATCTGAAGTGACAAATCTACTGCTCAGCCGTCAAAACAAACCAGAAACTATATCTAAATTAACTAAAGATCTTGCACGATCTGTCAGTGCTCAGAGTATGTGTTGGAGATGTCTCTCAGCTACTACCACACCAAATTTTAGCTCCACGCCTGTAAAAGTGACTTAAATACAGCCATTTATGTGTTTTCTAAGGTCAGTTGGCTGTGGTCACCATCTTGAATTGGGGTGACTCAAAAGGTTACTTAGTTGTAGTTCTTCATCCAGTCATTACTTTTTGAGAGTTTTCTTAAAATCTGTCCACTGATTCATGAGATATTTTGCTAACAGACAAACAATTAAACACACATAGGCGTAGGTAATTACATCATCACCAGTGGGCAAAAATTAAACACAGTCTGTCACACTGCGAAAAAGAGGGCCAGGTATTATTTTAAAAAAGTGTATCAAATTTATAGAAATGCAACATATTTGTGTTTTTTTTTTCTTTTTCAGATTTACATATAGATATAATTGCTTCAGAAAGCAGAAGGTAGAGAATATTTTGTTTGGTATCTGTGTTTTTCAAAATCATGTTTAGACTCTATAACTCCAAATTATTAATGACTTTCTCCTGTAATTCATGTTAATTCTTTAATTTTACAAAAGCAAGAGGAAACATTGTATTAAAAACATAAATAGGATTTTTATTATCCACCCAAAGCACCTAAGTTTTGCACTGGTGCCCTTAAAACTTCAAGATACTGTGCAGGACTCGTCTAGTTGCCCCTCGTGGCAGTTTTCAACTTTATGCAGTATATTTAAACAGCGAAGATGGTGCTGATGCTCGGGATTTCACAGTTGAAACTGGAGAACGCTCGTGACTGCTGAACAATGCATGCTCTAATATGACCTCCAGTCCCACTCACAACATCAAGGGAAAGTGGAGGAGGGGAGCAACAGGCCTGAGACGCAGAGGAGGAAGTATTTCACGATGATAGATGGCATTAAACTGCAGCTTTCTATCAATTATGTCCTTTTTAACGCTAGGATATCGCTCACTTGTCAGGACAACAAAAGACTTTAAGAAAAACTCACAAAAAAAAAAGATTCTGAAACGTTTAAATACACATAAACAGATACTTTAAGTCTTTCTTTAACAGCATCGTGAAAAACGTAAAGTAGTAATGCAACTTCTAGAAGCTGGGAGGCTACAGTACCACATTAAGGTCCATGCAGGCTATATGTAGGCAAAAAACATTTAACTCTTTAGGACTAATTTTTAAGACAACATTACACACAACAGGAGGTGACTTTGTTGTGGTGAACTAGGAGGCCACAGTTCTACTGCAAGTATCTCTATTAGCCTCCAACAGAAACACCAGTTAAACATATATAAAATCTATGAGGCATGCAATCATTTGAGAAGAACCCGCTCACGAGGGGTGGGAGTGAACCACAGAGGTTTGTTCTGCAGTCCTCATTACTGAATCTATCTGGGTCTGCCTGTCAGTCACCACCTGTCTGTCTGCCTTGTTAAAGAAGCTGAAATCGTGAATCTCCCTTAGGAGACAAGTCCACAGAGGATAAGGCAGTGCTCCCTCCCACATATTTTAGCAACTATAAACATATGGATGACATAAATTTCCCAGCATGAGCCTCATATAAATATACCCAAAGTTACAAGAGGGAGGAGAGAGATGGAAGCCTCGGCACAGTCATTCACTTCTTACTGCTGGATTTTACAGCTAGCAGTAAAAAAAAAAAAAAACTTTTTTCCTGCCCCCTTTATGTCCATTGTGGCAAAAAAAAGGCACAACTAGCCGAGCCACAGTAGTACTTAAAGGAACTTGAACTACCTTTTTGTGACCACTGGAGAAGAACTGTGTTGGCTTTTGGTCTGTAAGTATTTGCTACACTAACTGCAAAAATAAGCTACACAGTGCAGTATTCCTCAACAAAACTAAAAGAAATGCTCTCAAACTGTACTTGCTACACTGACTGCAAAAATACGCCACATAGTGCAGTATTCCTTCAGAAAACTAAAAGAAATGGTCTCAAACTAATCTCATTTGGTTCCCTCTTGCATTATGTACCAACCCTCTAAGTGGCACTGGCCAAGCAGATGGAGCAGTTAATCA
This sequence comes from Kryptolebias marmoratus, assembly GCF_001649575.2. Classification (NCBI taxonomy): domain Eukaryota; kingdom Metazoa; phylum Chordata; class Actinopteri; order Cyprinodontiformes; family Rivulidae; genus Kryptolebias; species Kryptolebias marmoratus. Next base: position 13,580,559 of record NC_051430.1, on the reverse strand, counting down.
AGTCATGTTTTATTCTGTTCTCGACATTCATAAAGGATCCCCTTCAGGACAACATACTGACCACTCGGGTGTTCATCCTGACCATCAATCCAAGGAAAAATAAAAAAGAGACGCATCTAAGCTATGGGCAGTGGACACACTCCTGGAAAATTGAGCCTTCAAAGAAGGGCTTTTGAGTCCCATCTCTGACAAAAGGAGAGCTGGAATTAGTGGGATTTAGGGGCATCAGTATAAGGCAGCGGGTATTAGTGGTGCTCTTCACGTCTCCACCCAGGCCAGATCACAGGCCTTCTTTAGAACACGCCAGAGACGAATGTCTGTCACAAAAACACACAGCCAGCGTTGGCTGGAGACAGCTGCAGGGCCAGAGCTGATACAATGCCTGGCCCACTGGAAACAATCCAGAGTGGAGTTACAGAGGAATGCAGAAACTGCGGTTTTGGCAGCTGTACTCAGATAAATGTTGTGAAACAAGAAAAAAATATGCATGTTTTTCAGACCATATGCTGACGAGATGTGGCTCTAGTGCCACTGGCAGCATTTATTCAAAACATGTTTTATCCATCTTGTGTCTGAAACACTGGCTCTTTCTGCTGTTTTTTTTTTTTTTTTTAACACCAAGTACATAATACCGAAGCTTAACCGTCGAAGAGAATGGAGCTTGAAAGTCTTGAAAAGGACTGTTCCACCTCACAGAACAAGGAAATGTGTTCCAATTGATGTGGTCTATCAAGTCAAGTCTGCTTTATTCACCGTAGAAGCACCCACATGCAGACACCTCCCGAGCCCCCAGGAGAGGCTGACCACACCTCTGGAACAATGACCTCAATAAACTCGAACATGGGTCCGTTCGCTAAAGGAGAAGCACCGAGGGGAAAAGGAAAGGTGTAGCAAATCAGAAATGAAAGCTCTTAGGCTTTTTTTTTTTTTGGGAGGAGGGGGGCATTACAAAGAGACTGTTCTACACATAAATCAATTTTTGTATTTACTTGCGATCCAGGAATCCATTTCAGCCCTCACAGTGCCCGAACCAGGAATAAGGATTAATGAGCACCGGATGGCTAAGTCACTATTGTCTCTCCTGTTGTATTTTGACAGTGGACTCCCAGGAGTGCCTTCGCAGCATATGCCTGCAGCCTGTGCATATGGCAGGCTGCTACATAACTGTGGGAAGAGAGGGAAGCCATAGTCCAAGAAACTCTCCTTTGTGTCCTCCATCTCTGTCCAGCTCTCCCAAAGGCTGGCAGTGGTCTGGGACTAACAGAGTGAGCACAGGACATAAATTTCAGCTGTACTGCTGAGTCGATGTTCCCCACGCTACAATCCCTTTCTTTACCTGACCCAATCCTCCTCCGCCCCTTTTCATACCTTTTTATACCTCAAGAGGATGGGCCAGGAGGTTGTCCATGCAGCCGTGTCCCGTTCCACTTGGCACGCCGGGCTGTAAATACTGCGCAGCACCAGGAACAGCAGGTGCTATCTCTCCCTATCATTAATTATCCTGGCTGCATCTCTCCAGGGTCTCTCACTTCTAAAATCCAAATCTCTATCACCTGCACCATCTTATTCTGGAGCCTCCGACATGTCTCCATTTTCTTGTACTCAGTGTCCAAACATATCAAATTCTATCAGTGTCTTCAGCCTTACAGCTCCCCCATTTCTTCTCCGCAATCTCCACTTAACTCCTTATTTCCTACACTCCTACAATCTAGGCCCTACTCATTTGTTCCCTGACATATCTCAATCTTTGTTCCAGCCCTCTCAGCCCCTTTTAAGTTATTTGCCCCCCCTCCCCCCCTTCCCCCCT
>NC_051430.1:13528855-13578702 GCF_001649575.2 Kryptolebias marmoratus | reverse complement strand
CCTTCCCCCCTTCCCCCCTCCTTCCCTTTACACCACTAACAGCTTTACCAGTGTTTTCTCCCCTCAGATGTGTTTCTTCCGGCACTGCTCTTCACATTCAGATGCCTTTTTCCTCCTGCTGTAAATGGATTCCTAAACCTGTTGTGCTGCTGTCAGCCATGAGACGTCACAAGGACTGACGAAGCACTGGGGCTAGAAATACCTCTCAACTCCCCATCAGGGAGCTCATAAATAATAAAAACAAAAAAAAATTCAAAGAGGAAAAGCAACATGGAAAAAAAAAAACCAATCCCAGCTGTAAAAAGCCAATGAAGACAGTCAGGAATGGAAGACTGCAACACCAGATGATAAAACTGAGAGTTCCCAGGAAGTGTTTGGCCACAGAAACCTGAGCGGACCATCCTGATCCGCTTAGCTGAGAAGATCTAGCATCAACTGTCTGAAACTCACAAAACATCTTTGCGTGACCACGCAGAGCAAATAGAGACTTCCCTCTGACTCGGTCACACTGCCACAAAGTCCAATGTGAACACGAAATGCAGAGCCTGATGCTGTAATATGACACTGCCTTCGTGTTGACGTAACCTTCGTGTTGAGAATTTGAGCAGCAAAAAAATTAATGATAACAATAATAGTAATGGCTTTCAGCAAAATGAGTCTGCAAACAAGAAAATGAAACTTTCAATGAACTGGAATTTGTATTTAATGTTCAAACCTTGCTCAAACATACTTCAGTCAGAACAATTTTAGCCATGAAGCTCATAACAAGCTGTTGACTATTCCTCACCTGACTCACTGACTCACCTTTGCCCATGTTTTTTTTTTTAATGCTTACATTGCTTTCTTTTTAAAATGCAACACAACCAAAAAGGTCTTTGACTGGCACAGCTGGATACTTAAGCAGCCTCGTTTCTTTGAGTCTTATACGCTTTTAATTGAGAGGAGCTGCATGCTGTTGCACCTGGCTTCAAATAACGAAAAAAAGAAGTTCTTTGAAGCAGCGCTGAGCGTCACTTAATCCTAACAACCCATGTCCGTGAAAGAGAAAAGGCTCATTCTTCTACGTTTTTCACATCGTCAGAGTGTCTCTCTTGGTCAGCTCAGTCGGTCAGAACAACAAGTGAACAACCCATTTCACTCCCAATCTCCTCTCCAGAACAGACAGGGTTTCGGCCCGCAGCAAGCAGGGAATTGCTGTCGTCTGTTCAGCGTTCGGCATTCGGCATTCAGAATTTGGACTCATTCGTGTAATCCATTATGAGGAGGTGGACTGGACACTCAGACTGAATCGATATGAATCTCCTACACCTCCTATTGATTCAGAATGCTTTGCGAACGTAGTCCAGAGACGGATTCGGAAGCTGATAAAGAAGAAATAACAGGGGGGGAGAAAAAAAAATCAAGGATCTTTTGTGATGTATTGCGTGTGTGCATTTTCCAAAGCAAGGATGACATCATAAAGAAAATTGCTTGCGGAGACCGAGAGCTGTTTTTTTTATTCTGGTCTCCTTCCTGCTGTTTGCAATATCTTAGTCAGAGGACATCCTTGGCAGTGTACCAGATATCAGGGTGAAGGGACAATGTCAGACATGCACAAACGCACATACAAACGCTGTGTGCATAGCAAGTAATTCAAAATATTGAGCACTGCCCTGTGGGTCTGTGTTTTCTGCTCCAAGTGTGCGCGCTTATACATATGCATCCAGCGTCACCAACAGGTTAATTAATCAATATCACACGAAACCATTCTGCTTCTTGATGGGAGCCACCAAAAGAGGCCGACCCAATGTGCTCCGCTCAGTGGCGGCTCTCAAAACGTGGGGACAGCCGGCACTACTTTCGAGGCATTTTCAACCTGAGCACACTGCTGCCGGACCAGAAACCAGTTCCTGCGGCGAGGAAAGGCTTTCAGACCTCAAAGGGGGGTCTCGTGGATGGCTCTGGCAGACACACGGCACAGCTGTGGAAATCATTAGGACGTGCTCACAGCACCAGATTTCTTTTGCTAATTCAAACACAAAGAAGCTCGGTTCTGATGATTAACTTTCAGATCATCTTTCAGGATGGGATTATACATATTATTAATACCTGATGCTCAAAAAAAAAAAAAACCATCATAGACGCATTAATTCAGAGGCATCCAGCACCCTGTGGTTCACTCACAATGAAGGCCTGTTACCAGCATCAGCAGTAGCGGTCTCATTGTTTCTGGCATTGATCAATAGTGCTCTTTTATGATGAACTGTGTTTAACACACAAGCAACATCATCACGATCGTGTTTCGGCAGTAAAAGAAAAAAATAAAGTAAAATCTGGGCCATGAGGGAAAAAAATCATCCTGTCCACGTTAATGCTGTGGTGACAAGAAAAGTTAAGAAGACTGGTTAACAGATGAAATAATGAGTCACTAATCTGTTCATTTTCTCTTTTAATTCAGGATCAGGTTGAAGCCTCCTGTAACATGCGGGCTGTTTCTCGTCAGACAGGTGCCCCCTAGCGGTGGCAGAAATAATGCAATGGAGCGAGACCTTTTCTTGTGCTACCAATTTTTTATAGACCCCAGATGAATTTTCAAATATTTTCCATGCTGTAATACCCGGAGGCTTCTAAAGCCGAGAAACAGGAGACAGAAACAACAAGACAGACTTAAAGGGAAAATGTATGTCAAATTATGGAAAAACGAAACCGAGACACATCTAAGAAAAAAAAAAGCTATTTTGAGGAAAAACTGCTTCAGCTCATTCTGAAACTTTTAGATGTAGATTGTGCCTTTTTTAAATCTGACAAAGTTATTCCTCATTTACACACTAGTTTCAAATCCACAAGCTCCTTCCCAGATGCATTAATCACTGATGTCTTGGTTAGTTCGGTGTTGATTTAGCCTGTTTTTACTCTCTGATGCTAAATAAAAGTACAGGACAGACCAATCCTGTCAGCTCACAGGCCAAAGCCATCATTTTCTATGATATGGGCTGTTCACTTTGCTAATGGTGACCAGAAAAGCCTTTATGTAGAGCAACATTCCTTCAAATCCTTATAAGTCGGATAAAATGGGCCAAATAAACACAAACAGTAAGAGCTAATCAAACAGCAGCTTATTTATAGTTAACAGCTGCTTCTGGGCACGGTTAAGTATAGTTTATTAGTTATGATTAATCCTGATTACTGAAACAAACAGAGAGAGCAGCAGTCTGTGAGAGACCCTCCTCTTTCCAACTTGTGATCTGCTACAGTCAGATTATTTCCGGCCACAACTTCATATATAAAAAAAAATAATAATAATCAGACTCACCTTCTTCCGGGGCTGCCATTTCATCATATTTGTAAACCAAAATGGAACAGCATTAATATCTCGGGCTATATATGAGAGTGGAAGGTAGAGTCAAAGAAATCCAGAGCGCAAGTCATGCTGCCTCCCCACTTCCCTGGATCCCGCTGCAGATTTCCTCCATGAAGAAGCGCTGCATGATGATGATGGTGGTGGTGGTGGTGATCGTGCGCGAGTCTCAGCTTTGCGGCAGTTCTGAGGGGCGACAGCGCAGTCACACAAACCACACAGCGGTTAAATCCACGGCTCAACTTGGAGAGGAGACGACGGCGTCAGCTGGCAAGATTTGGGTGAAAGGTTTCCTGCGCGTCAAAATAAATAAATAATAATAATAATAATAAAAAAGAAAGATCCAAAGTCGGGGTCCTCCTCACCTCAATCAGAACCGAGCCGCTCAACGGAGAAGGAGCGCTGAATATGTTTTAACTTTTTTTTTCTTCCCAAGGAAAAAAGAAAAATGCAGTAGTGTCTGTAAGCGGGCTGTACACCGTTAGTCCAAGACGGACAAACTACATGTCCGGGGCTCTGTCCTCCCCGAGTCAGGAAGACGAACTTGCGTGCGGAAAAAAGCCACCACAGTGATCAAATTCCGCTCTCCGAGCAGCCGATGGATACTTTTTTGGAAGTCCGAGCAGCAGAAACAGTCAAACGGATTCCCGGCGGAGACAAGCCAGACAGATTACATTCACGGGAAGGAGCTGGAACAAACACGTTTACAAAAGAGAAACAGGGACCAAAAAGAAAGAAAAAAATCCCTGGAATCTTGTGCGCGGAGCTGGAAGGAAACCCTGATTCCTGCAATAGCAACAAATTGGACTCCAGCTCTTTGGTGACTTCCTCCCCTCCGCTCCTTCAGCCTCACAGTTTAAAGACTTGGAGCAGAGAGGAGCCGAGGAGGTAGAAGGGAGCTGGGTCATAGCGCCGCCGGCGCAACAACTTGCCAAAAAAAAAAAAAAAAGTGCGCTTTACGTTTTACGCACCGAGCTGACGGGCTGAGCCCCGGTGCGTTGTTCCCCAGGTCCTCAGGTCCCCAGGTCCCCAAGTCCCCAGGTCCCCAGGTCCTGAGACTGAGAGCTGGGACTTCAGCTACAGGACAAGGACGGATGTCACCAAACGGCTCCAGGCTGAAATCTAGCTTCATTCAAATACTGGAACAAAAACACCCCAACCAAAATATGTATCCAGCAAACTCTTGTTTAGGCTTTTTCCAGTGACTGCAAGACAAACAAGACTCCTTAAAAAGCATGCATATGACCTTGCAAAGAGTTCATACCAGAGATGCTTAAACAGCCACAGAGAAATGCTTATCACGCACTGACTTTTACACCAAAGGGTTAAACTAAGATGATCTTAGAATGAGAGGAGAAGGAGTTAAACTCATTTGGGGGCGATTTGATAAAGTATTTTAGGGTTGACTCTCAGCTGCTACCCCCCCCCCCCCAAAAAAAAAAAAAATAACATCAATGTCTGTAAACCTGAATGAGTCATTTTGTGTTTCCTGTGATCAATCAGCTGTGGCAGCCATCTTGAATTGGGCCGACACTAAGGTTTAACCAGAAGCACTCAGCGAGCGCAAACCTTCGCTAATGCCGCAGTGTCATTAAAAAACAAACAATCCGATCCAGATTCAGATCCGGATCACCACCAAAGTGTGGTGAGCCTCAACATTTCCTGAAAATGTCATTGAAATCTGTGCATTAGTTTTTAGGTAACCTCGCTAACAGACGGACAAACAGACAAACAAACCACCACTACAGAAAACATAACTTAATCATTTGTAAATGTACGTCCAATGACTGTTTTCTCAAAGTTTCATTCAAACCCAATCAGTGGTTCATGACATTTTGCTAACAAACAGCCAAAGTTTTAAAAACAGATCTCGCTCGATCCGTTAACGCTTGGAGTACGTGTAAGGGATAAGTCTCAGCTACTAGGACGCCAAATCTAAGCTCAGTATCTGCAAAACTGGCTTAGTTGTAGTTATTTTTGTGTTTTCTGAGGTACCTTAGCTGTGGCAGCCATCTTAAATATGACTGAAACCAAAGGTTAATCGATTGTAGATTGCCATCCATTCATTTCAGTCCAATCCATCCACTGGTTCATGAGATATTTGACTAGGGGTACAGACAAACGAACACAAGGGCAAAACTAATATTGTCGCTTCACCTTTGACAGCAAGTGATAACATAATAAAAACAGATGAGCACTGCCGCTCTGTAAGACATGCGGTGCACAAGTTTATCCCAGTTTAAATGGGTTTTAATTAGTTGAATAGATTCAAATAACAACACGGTCTACTATGGCAGCTCCACGCTGCTTTGGTCTCTGTCAATTGAAGCTGTCCTTGGTTATTCCTTGTGGAAAATAGTGATTGAATTTTTGCACAAAAAAAAAAGCACAACTCACAAAGGAGGGAGAACCTTGGATGCTAGCGACACCTATAAAGCTCATGTTCGTTTTCCCGGTTTGCCTCTGCCAGTTTACTGTGCAATATTTTACCATACACTACCATCAGATGCATAACATTACCAGAGATTTTTATTAGACGTCGTTTAACGGGACTGAGAAAATATTGCAGCTCTCGCATATTTTTTAAAAAAAAAGAGCGTTTTTTTTTTTTTTTTTTTTGTGCACAACAGAATTGAAAACAGAGCACAAGGCTGATCTGGTAAGAACCCGCTCACCACAATGACTGCCACAGTCACAGAAGGAAAATAGTTTTGAAGCAGAACGGCTACTATAATTCAAAATAAATCTAGCGGTGATGGAAAAACAAAAACTATCAGCGGATACGTGACAGCGCTGTTTTCAGTCAAATTCCTTATTTAAAAGACCTTCCCGCAAAATCAAAGAAAAGTGAATTAGAGAAATGGTCAATAAAAAAAAATGCTACAACAAAAGAGATTTAAATTGGTTTAGGTAATGGACTCTATGGAGCTGTGAGCTGGTCAATAAGCTGGAGTCTCTCAGGGGTCAGCGTGGTCTGTAGTGCATCTCGGGGTCACTCGGATGACAAAAAGCGAGGCGGAGGAGAGGCCACGCTCACATATGGCCTTATGGACAAACTCCTGCTGAGCATGCACAGTCCACTTGGTGATCCACATGAACGAACAGGAACAAATGTTTGACAATATCTCCGCATACACAGCTGGCACTGTGCTCAGAGCACATAAAGAGGATGGGGGCTTGTGTGTTTTTAGAATACAGTACCAATATTTGCACTTTTCTTTTTTTCTATTTATTTAAAAGCTCGAGCTACGGTATTATGGAGTTTTTTCACAAGTCTGTTTTAACCACACACTTGGATATTGAATTTGCACCGTTGAAAAAAAAAATAGATTTACACAAGAGGTTGTTTTGTAAAAGGCACCTCTGAGGTCCAATCAAAGGCCACTTCAGTGTGCTGTTAAGCAACAGCGCCGTCGTAGTGAAGCCCGTCATCTGGCATCTCCACACAGAGTCAGCCTCCCCGTGTGTGCCTCTGCTTTCCCAATCACGGCCGCACAGGAAATCAGACTCCGGCCTTCGGAGGGAAACAAAAAACCTCCCTCTTTCATTTTCCACAACGTGGAGCCGTTTAAAAGTTTGCGCTTCTTTTTCTTGTTCTTGCCAATCACGCCCTCAAAAATGTCCCCGCCGTACGTTCTGATCGCCGTCTGCCGAGTGAAGCGGGGCTTTGAAGTTTAGTTTTGCTCGAGAGTAAGTCAGACAGCTGCAATAATACAAAGACGGCCCCAACACCCAGTGTTTCTGTCACCTGCCAAAAAATACTGTATTTTGTTTCCATGAAGTTATTGCAAATACTGCAGACGAAAGAGAATAGTCTCCCTGAGTAAAGAGAAGGAAAATAAGTTTTGGAGTCACCATAGTAGGAGTGCCACTGCTACTGCTTCACTCACTCGTAAAACGGTTCTTGTAAAATGCCCTTTAAATATTACATTTTTCTAGAAAACACACACTTTCGAGTGAAGTGAGCAGAGGCAGTAGTAGAACTGCACACAAGAACTCCAGCACATATGAAGGATTAAGTTGGACATTCTGAAGAGGAGTTTGGCAGAATCATTAGCTCTTAGAAACTGCCTCAATTTGGAGAACGGGTTTCTGACTTATAAGCTAACAGCTAATTTGAGTAGGGCCTAGACCAAAGTGAATTGTTGCAGTCTTAAAATAGCTCTATTACATATTGGTTTATGCAAACACTGTTTAATAAACCTTTACGTCACCATTAACTTCACATTAGATGGTTATTCTTGCAGAGATGTTATGAAATTACTGCCTGAAATGTCCCCAGGCTGCTAATCCTGCCGCTGTGCACTTGTAAATATCCATAGAATCCCTTGTAAATGGGAATAGTGCAAAGTTGACTGCAGCGTAAAGTGTAAAAAAGTAGTTTATAAAATACCGTTTGCGTGAACCACTGTAAAATTTTGGTAGTTTTAAGATGGCAGCAGTCCATTTTGATCTCAGCTGAAACTCAGACAAGCCGTTAGCTCGTCTGACCAGTTGGATTTTAACTCCATTTCTCCAACCCGAGGTCACTCAAAGAACTAACTACAACAGGTAAGATATGAATTGATCATAACCTTTTTTGGTATTATGATTTTTAATAGTTGTTTACAACTTTTCCACAGAGTCCCACATCACAACGCCTGAAATATCCTTTTACTAAAGTCAACTTACAGGCAGTTGTGTGGAGTTTAATGTCTCACTAAAAGCTTCTTTCCTGAAACCATCTCGTTCACTTTTGCACAAAGCTGCACGTTTGATTGCGCGCATCATCCTGTAGCAGAGGATGTTTGGGAAGAAGATTAAACTGTCAAAAAGATTTTTTCTTTTTCCTGAAACTCCATCAAAGAGTAACACTCAGAAAGCCCTCCTGAATGTCAGGGGGGTAATTAATTACCACGCAGTTTCTCGCTTTCTAAGCCACGACAGAGCATCTTTGTGCACTATCCGTTCCCCGTTTGGATAAACACGGGCCTTTTAATTACAAGGACGGGAGTTTCAAGGCAATAAATCCCACGGAACAACACCCAGGCGTGAACCCCGTGTGTCAAATGGACAGAAAAAAAAAAATCACACGGTAAAATAAATACACCTGTTACAAAAAAACAGAAAAACACCAACAGGCTTGCTGGTAATCTGTAAGGTCTGATAGCCACACGCTTATTTAAAATGGCAAAAATACTACAGAATTCCATCATTTATGAAGGGGGGAAAACTAATTACATTTATTTCAAGCATCAACATTTATAACGTATGAATATTATTTACAGTATTTGATAGATTGCCTCCACAGAAGGACATGGCGGCAGGATAAATCTGTTCTGAAGGGCTTAACAACACCATAACAATGAAAGTGTTAAACAGCAATGACACCCTGCACTCTGTTGTGCTGTACATCACTGAAAACAAATAGCCCTCATCAGCATTCATTCATTCACCTCTTTTAACAGAGCTGTTTTGGTAGATGATGTTGTGTCAGAATTTAGCCTGCTGTGGAGTATGTGAGATGGGCGAGCATCAGCGAGTATTTGGGTGTGTGTGTGAGTGTGTGAGTGTTTCGTTGTGTCTTAGCTGGAGCTTGGTGTTGATTAAGTGTCTGGAGCCTGAGGGGGGATAATGAGAGCCTCTAATTAATGAGCCTGTGCATATCTCAGAGTCACAGAGTCCTATCTGCAGAGAACAACACACACACACACCTCAGTGCACCGTGGGGATCGCTCCCTGCGCTCCACTCCGTTTTCTCCAGGGAAACCCAGCTGGGACCGTGTCACTCCGGCTGCTGTCCCTGATGACTGCCCTCTAATAAGAATGGATGGGGGTTACGGGGCTCCACTATGAGAGGGTCACATGCACTGACCACCCAACGTGCCCCAAGCAACGGCTGATCTTATAAGCCCTGAAAACCATTCCAAATTGTATTTGTTTGCAGGGTCTTGTCCATAGGGAGCAGAATGATTCATCTTGAGCGAAGTCTCATGGCAGAGCAGAGTCAAACACTCAGCCGGCGGATTCACTACTCGCCGTGTAGCCTAATAAGCACTTCAAACAATGCGATAAGTTTGATGTAAATATTAGAAAGCTGTCCTCTCAAGTGTGAAGAGTAAATATCTTTTACATTTTTAGAGCGCTCTCAGTTCAGCCTCTGTTGGTCAGCAGAGTGCACGCTCAGCAATACGCGCTGCAGGCAGACGATCTCATTTCGTGTCACATCACATTCAGCAATATAAAGACTGAGAAGAAATAAGATTACACTGGTGAAAGCTGGTGGAGCAAAGCAAAAGATTGGCTCACCAATACACAAACCCGGCTTCGGCTCTTGTGCTGAAAGCCGCCATCAGTCTTGTAGGTGCAATTTGCAGGTTTCCCAATTCTGGATTTGCTACGTTTTCAAACCTGCTGCAATTTTTATTTCTTACAAACTACAACAAAACGTGTATCAAGGAAGGAAAAATAAAACGGACAGTAAAACAAAAAGGCATAATTTGCTCTCATTACGTTAAAAAAATGTCTTGTTTTTTTGTTTGTTTGGTTTTTTTTTTTACACTGATGTAACAAAGCCTTGTAGCAAACCACTTTTTTTATGAGTTTTGCCTTTTGGGAGTGAAAAAGGAAGTTGTGTGTGATGTTACAGAGTAAAAAGGGAGTAGCTCAGCATGACTGGAGGGGTCATCATAACATTCAGCTCTACCGTGGCTGTTGTGGCCATCTTACACCAGTTATTATTACTGTAACCATGACAACAACGATGTCTACTTTCACCCTTCACGTTTCAAACTGTGAAAGTATCAGTGACAGAGAGCAGCTGAAAGCATAAAAACCACACCGATACATGCATAATGTTCCGGTCACTGCTTAGTCATGTTTTTGAAAAAGACAAGTCGCCTACGAAAGAGTCCAAGATGGCTTCAAGTTATCAGCTGCATCCCAGAGGATCTTTCCCACATACTGAGGCTCAGGTTTAGAGCTTAAAGTGTTTCCTGCTGCAGGAAGAAGGCAGCATCTCCATCTTTCTCCAAAGTTAAATGACTGAAATAAACACCGTCTCAAATATGAAGGTGAGAATGTCCGAAATTAAAAGAAAAATGGCAGCCATGTTGAAAAAATTAACACGCTGCCCAGCTAAGATTCAGACTTGGTGACAAAGACAAGAGAGAAGAAACAAGAAAGGGAGTCGCTGGATGGCATTAAAAAAAACATTCTGAAAGTCACAGCGACATTATGAAATTGACAGGCCCGAAAGAGACTTAAAGGGATATTCTGGACACTTTTGAAGTCCAGTTTTGTCAAATAGTTAGCACCTAACCAGCCGTGACCGCCGGGAGTTGAGTAAACCTTTGAACTGACAAGACTTTCTGATCAGGCTGATCCTCTCACAGCCTCAGCACCATCGATATAAAAAGTCTGTCTTTATTAATATGGACAGTGTGTGGTCGAGAAACGGCTATAAACTAAACAAACGGACGAAAGAGATAGTTTGTCAGAAACAATGAGCCCATTTTGAGCACGCCCACTGTCACTGGATGCAAAACTGGAGCTGTTTGAATCAGTTTTCTCCATCTGGCTCGCCTTATTGTGAACTTTTTGCCATTAAACTTCGATTGTGTGCTGAAAATACTAATAAATGGGAGAAAACTGTAGCAGGTATTAAAAAATAAAAGTAAGGTTTTGGGAGAATTTTGAACCAAACTTTGAACTTTGAACTTTTTCCCGACAAGGGTATTTCAGTGTTTTTGTAAGAACACAGACAGAAATCTTTAACAAAAATAAATAAATTAATGAATGAAATAAAAAATAAATGTAAAAAACAGCTTTTAAGAAATCCAGAGTAGCATAAAAGGGCCAAATATCTGTTTTGTTTGGAAGTGAAACTAGGTTTTCAATAAGATTGTCCAGTGAAGCCATTGTCTGTTCTTTTGAGTCATATCTGTAGTTATTGGTCTGTCTCAGCATTAAACCTCTGTGAGCCTTCACTTCCAAAAGCTTTACACACTTTTAGCTCTTTCTGAGTGATGCACTCTTTTCTTTGCCTATGATGAGATCAATGAAGAAAAACTAGCTGACTTTCATGAATTACTCCTAATGGGTCTCTACTGAGTTGTATCTGGATTACTCTGATGGAGAGGCTCTGTATTTATTTATATAAATAGTTCAATCCAACGTACCATCTGTGCTAATGAGATCATTCAGATGTGTGCTTTTTGCAGATAAAGCAACCATTATTTTATCTGTAGAGCCTGCCGAAGTCTTTTTTTTTTTTGTCCTAATACATACAAATACTATAAAAAACAAATACCGACCAAACCTATTTTCACCAATACAAACTTGCTAGTGTTTCTAATTCTCACTCTCTGAAGAAACAAACAAATTCTACTGGTAATCAATAAATGGAGCGTGTAATAATTGCGTTAAAAAGATTCTGCGGCTGAAGAGCTAATCATAAAGCTGAACTGCTAAGCTATGTCATGCGTGAAATAGAGTGAATTTGTGCTTTGAGGGTTAAAGTCACTGAATGGCACATCTACACAGCAGAACAACCGTGCATCCATTCATAAACAATTTCACAAAGGCCTCGGGAGAGTAAACGTTTCCATTATGGCCCGGTGTGCCCAAAAAGCACCATTTTAGCCTCAACCCCCTTTTCTGCACTATGCGTGAAAGAGTGTGATAATCATTTATTTTTAAAGCTTTATTTTACAGTTTAATCAGTGATTCTTCACATCTTCATGTCTGATTAAGCCATATGATTACAATCTCCTTATTCTCTTAAGTCCTATCCCCTAATTTTTCCTCCTCTTTCTTTTTCTCCTTCCAATCACACTAATGAAGAAAGGCTTGTTTATCCCCTGGAGGCACTTACCAGTAGATTTGTGTTACGACATTAAGCAAAGCGAGAGACCTTTGCTTCAGAGTTGTGTTTAATAATTCAGTGGTTTTGGACATGGATGAAACAGGCTGCAGCATATTGTTTCAATCAGAGCGGCAGTAACATAGGCGCTGGGGTTTGACGTCTGCGGCAGGATCAATAATAATAGCGTTGCCACATACTCCGACGCATGAGGCAGAGATCCTGTGTGGTCCTGCGCTCTCCATACGCCAAACACAGAGATGGAAACGGGTCAGTGTGCTCAGATGTGTTTGTGTCTATCTGTTTCCACGAATACAAACACACACGCACAAAAGCACGCTGCGGTCAGATCCGCCCATCTCCAGTCCCTCATTTAGAAAACCCCCCAAACCAAACTTATTCCTCTCTTTTTCAATTACCTTTCTTCCCACCGTCACCACCACACCAAGTCTGTCTAAATTCTCCCACAGTCTCTGTTTGCTTTCCCTCTCATATCGAATGTATCCATGTGGTACCCACCCACACACACTCAGACGAACGCCACAATCTGGTAATCATAATAAGCACATTAAAGCATTAAAGTGGCAATTTAGGACAGATTATCTCTTGAACAGACAACAATTATTAGCAAATAACAGTAAATGTTTACATCTACAGACTTCTGTCACGTCTCCTTCAGTTAGTGTGACATTTAAAATATAGATTAATTAAAAAGAAACGTATGGCTGCATCAAAGGCAGACTACAGCAGAAACTGTCAGCGTTTGCTTTGATAATTTTTTCATCAATTATCACACTAATACCTTAATGCTCGAGTCTTATTATGCCGATGACAGCTCTTCCTGCCTTTGCTAATCTAATCCTGAGAGAGCACATCAACTGGGAATTAGAACTCTTGAAGAGGCAAGCAAGGAGCGATGCACAAAAGGATTTGGTAATAACTCAATCCATATGCAGAGCAACAAACGGAATAGTAAAGGAACCCACAAAGTTCCTGTATGGAGCACAGTGGATACCGTGGCGTGAAGCTACAGTGCCATCAAGCAGCTGTTTGTGGTGGATGTTGTGAGGGGATTAGGTCAGTCCACTCCTTAAATCACTGTGACTTTAGATCAAAGGGGTTAAAGAAGGATTAGGATTAATGTGCCTTAGTAGAACAGGTGATAATCCTTTAAATTAGCCTTGTAGCACAGACAGGCCTCTCTTTCATCTCAGCACCTGACGTATGGGCTGAAACGCGGAGCTCGGTTACAGGGGAGCACGGCTGTTGTTGTCCCACCAGGATTAGTTTTCCTCTGTCAAGTGACCACTCAGATAACGGGCCCCGCTTTTATTTGTCAGCAAGAGGAGTTCATTTGCATGCAGGGGGATTGGTTCGAGAGGGGCTGAGTCAAACAGCTGTGCTCCTCACCTCCTTTGAAACACGAGTAAAGTGAACTTCATGCGAGGTGCCATACGAACGGCAAGCTAAAGGGACATCCTCGGACAGGCCGCAGCAAATACTTAAAGGGAAATAAATCAGGCCTGCGCTATTGATATGCATCAAGTGGAAGCTCGGCAGCTGACGCAGCAGAAGTGGGAAGATGTAGCTTCCTCCCCTGCTGTCAAACCTCCTTGTCATCGCTTTGACTTTTCTGCTCGAATCATCTTCACCCCTTTCCAGCTCAGCCTCCTGTCAGCAAAGATTCCTGAACAATATATTGTTAAAATAAATAAATAAAAAATGCCGGTGACTGTGGCTAAAGCGTTAAAATAAAATGCAGGACTGTCCGTATACCTGTTTAACGGTGGCTAATTAGCCTTTTTGACTATGGGAGGAGCAGCAGTGTTTGGTGAAACTGCTCCCCACAGTGCTCCTGTCTGCTACCAGTTTGGCTGGTGGGTTTTGCTCCGGTCCCATGCAGGCTCAACCCGGCCATCTGTCTGGCCAGCTAACAGCCGGCCCCTCTCCCCTACCGGCGCTGCAGAAGACAGGAAGATGACCCAAGGAAGGTCAGGCCACACTAGAACGATCAGGAAGAGAGACACGCCAGTGGATGTACGAGCGAGGACGGATGAGGAGTGACAGATAAACTAATGGAGAAGAGAGAAAGTAATAAATGAACTGTACAATACAGAAAGGACACTGCTTCCCTTAAGATGCCACCCTCAGTGTGACTCAATGACGGATGAATCTGTATGTCTGTGCCTTTACATCAGTGTGTGTGTGTCTGTGTGTGTGAGAGAGAGAAAGAGAGAGAGACAGGAGGAGATAGAGCTCTGTACGTAAGCATCTGTGCACGCATGAATTCAATCCCACATTTCTCAAACAGATCATGACAGCTCCCAGCCAGAACGAAAGCTTCATTTACCCACAATGCAGCAGTAATTCACAGATCCACAGCAGGGCTTCCGGTGTAGCTAAACAGTGGAAGGTCATTAGAGATGAAGTTGAAAAAAAAGCGCACGAGAGAGGGTTCTTCCCAGGCTTCAACATGAACGATGAAGTAATTACATTTACATTACTATGACACTGTAAAGAATACGAAAAAGGCTAAAGTCATGAGAAAAGAGGTGAGAAAAAAAATGCTAATCACGCCACCTGCTGAGTTTTTCCTATCTCAGCGTGATGTCAGGCTCTTTATCCTCCGTCTCAGTTTCTCTGCTCACCCAAGCACTGTAGGAGAGAGTGATGCAGACAGAAATATTTAAATCTGGAGCAGGATGGAACGATAAGGCATGGTTTCCTGATTTGATGAATATGATTAGATAATCTAATTATAATGCATTTCTTCTAGGATCATTCTCTCAATGAAAAAAAAAGGCTTGAAACATGATTTTTAACTGTCTATGGCACATTTTAATTCGAACATTCAATAAAAGACCAGGATGTATTCTCCATCCTGGTGATTTTCCTTTTTGCATTTCCAGTTCATGGAACCTTTATGGTCCTGCTCCACGTCTTTCTTCCCTTTCCTGGGGTATTTTAATGGCACGGTTACATCACCACATACAGGCCTGGCATAGGTACTACAGCATTTTGTATCTTTTTCTGCATGCGGAAAGGGTGCTGTGTTTCCGGAGACAATCTTAGAAACAACAAATAAAAAGATTGTTCAGGGGAAGAAAATCATTCCCGTGTGGACAACTCTCATTGACCTAAATCTTTGACAGAGGCCTTTATCTTTAAAGTCTCCTCTTCATGACGCGTTGATCTTTGCATGTGTAAGAGCTGATGGAGAATACTCACCTGATACACTCCCCAGATATTCTTGGAGTAAATGTAAATTTAAGCAACAAGGCACAGTGCAGCAGAAAGTAGCAGACATCAGCAGTTTGGAGAGTAGGTTGGTCTCTCTCTGACCCTCATTCTTTCTACAGTCTCAGTCTCTCCATCTCTGTCCCGCCCCCCACACCCCCACAGCCAGCCAGGACTTCTCTGTCCTTCATCCTCATTCTATTTCATGCCTCGTCCTTCTTTTGCTCGGTCCTCATCCATCACCACCCTGCGCATCCCACAAATCCTTCCCTCCCCCCCCAAACACCATCCCTCTGGTATACATTACAGCCTCCATGCTGACACACTCCTCTGTGACTCAACAGTTCATCTGACTTGCTTTAGCATTCATCACATCACAACATCTTTATCACCATCGGAGTAAAACTCGAGATAAAACCAGAGACAGCCCGTCTTGTCAGATCACTTCATAAATTCCTGCGGCAACTCAGGAGTCAAAGAAACACAATATTAAGATGCATCCTTAATGTGACAATTTCTTTCTGCTGAATTTATCATCAGCTGAATGAAGTGGCACAACGAGATGTGTACTCAGAGTGACAGAACTGACTGGTGACATAAACAGTTTAGGCAAATGAAAATGCTTACACTTAAAAAAAGGTTGTGTTATGTGTTTAATAGGCTTGAAACAAGCTGGCCTGTAAGACGTGTCACCCTGTCACATCTAAAACAGAAATGTTGGGCTTTAATGGGTGGTGGCTTTTGTATCTCTTCTTTTTCTGATATGCAGAAAGGATGCAGGCGCCAAAACAAATTATGATTAGGACTCCCTGTCAGCCTGCACTCAAACAGGCATTTTCTTTAAATCCATGCCTTCACTGTAAAAGGTATTTTCATGAAGTGAATTTACATGTACATTATGTTCATTGGGGCCGACACACTTTAGGGTCAGTCTGAAGTGCCCATTCAGAAAAAAAAAAAAAAAAAAAAAAACAATCAGTATTTGGCTCTTATCTGCTGGTCCCATTTTTCAGCCCCCTGATGAAGCTGCTAGATTGAAGTAGGTTCCGATGAAACAATATAAAACAAACAACAGCTCTGCTTTCAGTCAAACCTAAAGCTCAGAAATGCTACATAATGGTTATTTGTATTATTATTACTAAAGTTCACTTCCAGTGCACTGGATGAAACACCTCAGAAAAGTGGCGAAAGCTGAACCGGTTCTGTTTGCTCGGAGGTCTCCAGGTGGGGACTTCTGTGCTGTTGGCGCTATTGTCAGTTTTTACCCAGCAAGTTATTTGCTGACTGTAAATAACTGTGTTAAATCTTTGTAACTTATAAACTTCAATCAACACATCCATTTTAGGCTACATTTCCAGTTCAGGGATGCCAGAAAACATGAATGCTGGGATGATTCAGGGCAATCAGCGGCCCAGTGGATGGCTGCTCCTTTGCTGTAAGCAGGCCTACACAGATCTGTTTGATGTGGTCTGAGAAAAAGGCCCAGATATGATGCAATGCCATGGAAAGCTATGTTTGAGAGTTGCAGTTTCCACACTGCATCACAACTGCAGCTTCCCACATCCCAGTAATGCTTACAGGGGCTGGGCATCCCTCAAAACTCCCCCCGAGGAGCACAACAGATGTGTAAATGCTGTGTGTGCATCAATCATCCATTGTCTTTCATTACACACACACACACACACACAACACACAGTGTGTGGTCTGTGTGGAGATAAGCAATATGACGTAAAGAGCAAGAGCATATTTTGTAAATTAAACGAAAGCTGTATGTACCAAGATCACAGTCACAAAAACAGAAAAATTCTCAAAGACTTGAAAGTTTCAAATGTGCGTTTTCCAAATGCGAGAAGACATGAGCAATAAATTAAACAAAAGCAGGCCCCTAAGATCAAAAAATGTACTTCCTTTGGTATCTACAGGCCTGATAGGAAACTACAGTTTATTATCAAGATGTAAGACTCGCATATCAGTTTCACTGCCAAGATAAAACTGCCACCTTTACATTCGTGTGTAAATCAGTGTCTGGGCTTCATAATCCACACTAATACAGCACCCGAAAGCATTCTGCATTGAGAGTGGATTATGTGCTCATTATCGCTGACTCAAAAGGTATTAACACACTGTGATAAAATCAAACGTAACAACTGGCACCACGGTTTTAATTGAGAGGTGACAACGTTCATTTTCACCTTCCACTTAGGAGGAGTGCTCCACCACAGGCTGAAAGGAAGAGGTGCTCAAGGCATGAGTCCCACAATTAAATGGCATCTCAACAATAGATGGATTCAGGAATAAGGAGAGGGATTTACTCATCAGTTGATTTTATTATTCTTTCCGAGATAAATCTGAGAGGCAGAAAAAGGCAGAAAGGTAGGGAAGCTGATGGGTTTTCCGGCAACACACTGTGTGTCACATACTAATATTTGAGAATGAGACTGCATTACACTCCTCAAATCTGACAAGTGAACACCAGCTGCAAAAGCTGCCAGTGTTCAGACTTCATCTGTCTGCA
The DNA here is from genome assembly GCF_001649575.2 of Kryptolebias marmoratus. Lineage (NCBI taxonomy): Eukaryota > Metazoa > Chordata > Actinopteri > Cyprinodontiformes > Rivulidae > Kryptolebias > Kryptolebias marmoratus. Next base: position 13,560,771 of record NC_051430.1, on the reverse strand, counting down.
CCGATTAGCTGTTACTGACGCATAATGAGCTGCTTCTGAGCGTGAAACTTGGATAGCTTGGGGGAAACTTGGACATGGACATGCTGGGCATCACTGCTCTGACATGGACGGCTGAGGGCAAAGAGACTGTTCACAGCTGTCTACAGAAGAAAAAAAAAAGTTTCAGAAGCTCACAGAGGATTGTTCATTTCCAAAATCTTGGCTGTTGCACTCTTAAATCGTATGTGGTGTTATACTGGCAACGGGAGAGAAGGTTATTAAACAGTATGCAGAATCGGGTGTACTGTGGAGTAAAGCAGTAACACAGTCACCTAGATCTGACTTGGAAGCACCAGAGAGGTAGAGGTGCATTGAGGGCTTCTTGCTATGCAGATCCACGCTGAAGTCTAAAGAGGATAACTGGCTTTGAAGCACTATCAGCCCATCCAGCTGGTATACAGCGCAGCTTTAACGGTCCAGAGCAAGCTCTCCCAGCTTCTCTGCCACCCCAAATCTGCCTGACCTAAATCTGCTTCTCCCAAGCAAGAGAAGAGGGCTCGAGATTGGACACCCTCACATTTCACAGTTTACACAGCTCAATTAATTTATGCTCTGACCGAGCCCGCCAGGAAGAAAACACACAAAAATTACCTTCATGTGGCAAGTGTGTTTTCTGACCGAGCAGAAATCCCCGCCAGCGATTCAGGGAGCTAAGTGTGGTTCTTCAAATGACCATCTGAGTCTTGTTTCAAAAGCAAGTCAATATATAAGGACACTGTGTTAATCTAACTTTACAGCAGGGATAAATAAGGTGAAAAGCTTGCTACATATACCTCAGTGCATCAAATTTAAAAAAGTTTAACTTTATTTGCTGTTGGACTAAACATTCTGCTCTATTAAGAGTGGGCCAACTTTTAGGAGAAATACCACTTCCCCCCTTAGCCTTCTTTATGTTGTCTGAGTTCATGCTCAGGGGTTAGGGGTGTCTCAGTTTTTGTTTTTTTTTATGACACTGGGACTGTTTTAAAGAGGTTAGTTTTAAAATTTGCTTTAAAAGCAGGGAGTGAGTCTGAGTCCCAAAACCCAAACAGGAAGCTGACTCCAGATTAGAAGGGCATGGAAATTTAAAGCTCTGCTTCCCAATCGAGAGTAAACCTGCCTCTTTAGAGCGCAGTGATCTTGTGAGGTGGTAAGGGTTAAGGAGATTTTGTAAATAGGATGATGGAAGGTCACGCAGGGTTTTGTATGTAATAAAAAGTATTTTAAAATGGATTCAGAATTTTACGAAGAGGCAATGTGACAATATTAAAATAGGAGAAGTGTGTTCCTTCCTCACAGCTCCTGTCAGGACTCCCTGCAGCATTCTGGTTCAACTAGAAGGATTTTAGGGAGCTATTTAGCCACCCAGCTAAAAGAGCATTGAATTGCATAGGTCAAGTCAATGCTATGTAACATCAGCAATATTTGATGAGGGGAGCACCACCTCCGGCAACGAGCACATATGCAAGCTTTTTCAACCACCAATGAGAACAGGGATGTCTGGGTAATAAATCATGTGACCTTTGCCCAGATGACCCAGGCATCACATAGCCTTTATTTGTCTTTTACTTTAACCTTGGAAGCACATTTTGAGTTTGATTTAGTTTAGAAGCCAAACAGTGGCTCTTAAATGATTTGCATAACGTTTGAAAACATACAGCTTCGCCTAAATGCACAATTTTACAAACTTAAGACATGTCATGTACATGTCAGCACATGATGAGTTAGAAGACTGGGCTCCTTTTGGATCAGAGCTGTGTAGATCTACGCTTTGGAAATCAGTAAAATTGACATAATTTTACTGCTGCAGCTGAGTTGAGATCACCTTAATCTTCCATGCAGTGTGTGAGATTATTTGATGTTGGTACAGTTTTAAGGAAAAGTTGCTGTTTTCATGATTTTCTCAGTAATAAGTTTGTCTAGGACTTTCTGGAGCAATTATTTGAAGGCTATATGCGGCCTTGTGATAGACCTGTGATCTGTGCAGGGTGCATCCCGTCTCTCATTCGTTGGCTCGAGATATCCCAGCTCCCCGCAACCCCGAACAGCAAGAAGCAGATATTATGAAAAATGGAAATGGACTTAACACTCTATCCTTTTGAGTGTAAAACAAATCCCAGTGGTGCATCTTGAATATCTAAGTCTTAGAAGATATGAGAAGCCGTTCATATGATAAGAAAATGTAACTTCAAGAAAAAGATGAAACCACTTTGTACTGGAAGAGTCTGTCAAATGGTGTATCAGTCAATTTTTAATCTTTAAGCTGTTCTTTTATTCAAAGATGAATTGATTTACAGTAATTTTTTTTACAGAAATCACTACATCAACCAAAGTGACAGAGCAGCTTTATGATTAGCAAAATGCCACATAAACACCTGGTTCTTTGTGTAAAACTAAACTCCTGCTCAGACTGTAGTGTGGGTTTTTTTCCCCCGGGGTCTGATAAATGTAACTCTAAATTATAACGTTTCGAAATAATACAAATGGTCCAGTCAGGGGGAGTGAAGAGCGAGCGTGTCAAGATATATTAGAAACCTCCATCTTAGCGCCACTGCCATCTGACAAACACATGGCTGGCGTGGAGCCCAGAGGAGAAGGAAACACAACAGATGCCATCCAAAGCACATCTTCCCTCCTCAATGAGCCTGTAGAGGATACATCAAAAAAAAAAAGAGTCAACCTCCAGAGAAGAAACTCAAACCGTCACCTTTTTCACATAGCTCTACCAACGCCAGCCCAAATGCTCACGGTAAACAAGATGTTTTGGTGTTCTGAGTCTAATCAAAAGCACATGTGGAAGGATTTTATATTTCTGTCACCTGCCTCCTCGCAGAAAGAGCCAAAGAAATGTTTCTAAGAGCATTATTAAGGAATCCTTCAAGGTAACTTCAAAGCAGTTGCTCAGTGCAGTGTGGTGGGTCGAGCCTGTGTAAATTACACCTTATGTTGCGGCCGTGGGCAGATGTGCAAAGTTGAAAAGGTGAAAAACTCACTAGTGGGGTATGCGCTTCATCATCCTCATCATTTACAATTGTGGTTTCATAAACAAGTTACTGAGGAGATGAAAAGACTTGAGAGTGAGAAAAGAAAATGCCAGAGAAGATGATTTGCCACCCTGATTGTTATTTTGTGTACTTAGTCAAACAGCTCTTGATACAAGATCTATTTTTCTTAATCTAAAATGTTGTCTTATTCGTCATAATGGGATGTCAGCTTCAGCAGCTCCTAACGAAAAGGTGTAATTTTCAAGAACAACATAGACGTTATCTTGGCTGCTAAAAATCATTAACACTCACCTACCACCACAAAAAAAACACAGTACTAGTAAACAGAAAATTGGACGTCGTGAGGAGCAGAGCATCTTCATATAACTGCAGCATTTCTGTGCAAATTAAGACAACAGCCGATGTGCAATTACCATCCCAATAGCCCGTTCAATAGCACAACTGCACAGTCCACAATTGTCATATCTCAAAGGAAAAGGCACCTGGAGGGCCACTTCTGCAGAGACAAGACAGATGAAGCTCACAGGGTCATTTTTTAAAGCCCCAAGGGCTGACATAAGGTTCTGAATACACACTGAGGGAGAAAGGCCACCGTTGAAGGAACTCTATTGATGCGTTTGATTGTAGCATCTGGGCTAATATTGATCAATTATTGACTGCAGCGCTCTTCCCACAGATTGTTTTTCGCAGGCATTCAAAGCGCTGTTTATAAATGCACAACACACACAGGAAGCGAGGGGAAGAGAGACAGAAAGTAAATACGCAACACAATGGCAGCTCTTAAAGTCAAGTTCCCGACAAACACACAGTGCTCCAAAGCAAATGCAGCTGATTATCAAGCTACTCCAGTCGCTCTGCGCAAACCTACAAGAGCTCATAAAAAAGGAATAAGCGCTGGATTCAAAACAGCGACATCAGCTGCAGTCGTTTTACCCCCTCGAATCACCGTGATCTGCATTCTCTATCAACCAAACCACAAACAAAGTGTTTTCCAAGACACGGGGAGATAAAGTAAGTACTGTGTCAGAACTACAGTCGTGTCTCGGTGGATGGATGAAAGCACACACAGTGCCTCCTGCTGGGTAACAGCTGAAACCCCTCCCTGATGAGCCAGCCTCAGGAAACACAGAAACACAAATCTCCCGGGACAATCACGCCTTTCGCGTTCATATTAACAACTTATCGTTTCTGTACTGTGAACCAAGCACAAAGTGTGATGTACAGCCGGCGTTGCCCCTCCTGTCTCTCACTATGCCTCGCTCAGTTTTGTCCTCCTCCTCTCCTTCAGGACCCTCACGCATGCTCACCGACATGTTGGGTTTTTTTTTTTCTTCTTTATATCAGCGGAGTCACTGCTCACTTCTGAAACACAAGGTTTTTTTTTTTAACAAGAGAGCCAAGCTCACCAAATGACGCGTGAAATAAAATAGTGACACGCGTCCCAATGAAAGCTAATAAGACATCACATTACAGAGATGAGAAAGTATATCATTACCATGGCAACTGTGAGGCACACAGCCAGAGGGCTGGCTGGGTGACAAATAAAGAAAAGGGTGGAGGAGAAAAGCAGGAAGACAGGCACACAGGAAAGAGGAAATGTGTAAAGAAGCAAGAATGAATGAATCAATGGATAGAATTGACTAAGATTATATTGACAGCGTTCGTCTCCCGCTGCTGAAAAGACAGCGTTAGCAGCCTCTATTCTGTCCACACCCTCGCATAATGCTTCTGTTCACTATTTTCCCCTTGGCACTGCGAATGCTAACAACTAATTAGCAAAGAGTAAATTCCACTATGAACCACTGCCATTCTCAAGCAAGTTCCCGGTGAGTCGCAGGATTAATTGATGTGCTAAGCTCAGCCGACCCGCTCAATGGAGCTCTCGTTGGACCAAAAGTAAGGACCATATGGTTGAACAAAATTCAAAGTGAGAGGGGGGGGAGAAAAAGGCAGATCCTTTACAACTTTTTTATGTTTTACTGACTGAATCGTGTTTGTGAGGCACTGAAACATTAAAAGCCCCATCTGTGCGCCTACATTTCGCTTCATTCATTATCTTATTCAAATGTATCAAGAGTGGTCTTTAAAAGTCTGTGCTGAGCAGAATATTGCAGTGTGCTGAAACTGCAGTAATGTGGTGTAATTCTGTGCATGCTGCCCGTGAAGAAATGCCGACTGAGCGTCTGTGAAATCCCAGCCTTTCAGTGGCAGCTGCGAGCAGCCCGAACCGGCGAGGGAGTGCGGACGGCATGATTCTGAGCATCTGGAGGAGCAGGCAGCACTAAGCTGTCTACAACCCACTATAACACAGCGGCTCTGCCAAAACCACAGTCGTGTTTATTTTTATACCAGCTGATTAAGGGACAGGAGGTTGGAAAAAAGGTGGCCCGAGACATCCATGGGGTGAGCGGAATAAAGAAAGGGTGGGAAAGGTGAGAATCGGCGTGAAAAGAACAAGTGAATGAGAAGGAATAAAGAGTGTGAAGCTGGTGGCAAACACACACACACACATGCTGAGCTACCTCTGTCAAGGAAGCCAAAAACAATAAGGCCAGGTTGTGGCTTGAAAATCACAACTAAGGTGTTGTAAGTGTGCGACAAGTACAATATACTGTCAGTAGGTAGTCTGAATAAATTATCATTGTAACACGGTTTAATGACTAATAAAAATGCTGAAGCACTCCACAGTCTGTGGGGCAAAAAGGCCAATCAAAATCACAAGCTAGAACATAAAACATCCAAAGCGCAGTTATTATTTAATTCGCCGATATTTTCAATTATTAAGCAGACCTTCTGGTTCATGGCTCTCGGGCAGCAGCAGCACCACAGGAGCACCAGCACAGGAGTCTTTACCCTGAATGAAAGAGACTCGAAGCGCCTGCATTTAAAGTTGTTAACATGACAGACGGATGGATATGGAGGAGCTGGCAGGCGTGTGAGAGTGTCTGTCTTCATGTGCATTGCATTATCCCACATCAACGCCCTCTCAGGCTAAAACAAATAGGAGGCACATGCAAATGAAGCAAAGCGCCAAAAGGACCCGGGGAAGGCAGGCGCGTCGTTTGGTGCAAAATAGTTTAATATGTATGCAAAAAAAATTGTTTATCATAGAGATAATGAATTTCAGATGCCGTCACAATGCATTACTCTGAAATGAGTTATTGGCAGAGAAAGAAAATTCAATTAGGAATATGAACGGCATAAATGCAGAGAAATGTTATTCTTTAATTCTATAGCCTTGGAGTACACAAATGTTTCAGGTTGAGCAAGCTAATGGATAACTTTACATGTTTTTATTCCGTTAAAAACCTTTTCAAGATATCTGCTTGTTCAGTTTGTTTAGTTTTAAATAAATCCTCGTGTAATTATATTCACAGTGCAGAACAATATGGTGATGTATTTAGTCCTTTCCTTAAGTACATTAAATTAAAAAAATGTTGGGGTTTTTTTGTTTTTTCTTGGCATAATATAAAAAAATACAAACAAGTAAGTTTAATCTTAAAAGAGTGTTCTTGGAGGTTATTGCCGTGGACAGGAAGGAGGCCGTTCTTGAAGTGGTGAAGAAAAAATAAGATTAAAAATGCTCAATGTGCTCATCACTGTGATATGAAGAGGGTCTCTGAGGTTGTTTATAATGTTGAGCAGTTTGTTCAACCTTCCTCCTCTTATGATAAGTTCTAGTCACAAGAGGTCTGCAGAGCAGAGCCAACATTTTGACATTTAGAGCAAACATCTACTGGAACAAGGCAAGATGTCTTCCACTGCCTCAAAACGTTCCCCTGACTCAGGTTAATACCTCAAACAAGGTTGTTAGGAGTTATCATGTCGAACCTGCTTCCACAACATAAAGTAGTGTGGGTTTTTAACCAGTGTAGGACAGGATAGCTTGTAATCCACCCAAAAAGCTAACAAATCAAACACATCAAGGATGACACTGTGTGTTAATCGAATATTTTTGATTAAAAGTTAGCACAAGCTAAAATCTGAGCAACAGATTTCATCTCACAAAGCGTGCAAAGAACCAAGCAACAGCATCAGAACCACTACGACCAAACACCATTTCAGTCTTTTTTCCTTACCCCTTTAGCCCTATCATTATGTTTTGCACATTCGTGCAGGGCAACGAAAGTCACAAATGAGAGTATTTCTTTGTTAAAAGATGTTTTATGGCCACAGCAGCCATTGCATTATCTAGTTTGATGTATTCTAATGTATTTAGTGTCACTGACGGGCTTCATTAACGAGCATAAAAAATGATGCCTATCCTGAAGTCTGTTGTAGATGCGTGTTACATATGAGCATGTTTAGGTACAGTCTATTTATGTAAAGGAGTATTTGCTACTCTAAGGTGTGTCCCATTTAGTTGAGGTATTTAGACCTAACCCTTGATGACTTTAAATGAAGGGTGAAGGTGTAGGGGTCACACTAAAAGACAGGAGTCAACAAAAGAGTAGCCAAGACACCAGATTTTTTCAAAACCTTTTTGAGACTGCCCTCAAGAGGGAGAATCCTGCTATGATGTTTAGACGTGCTATTGCAGAGCATCAGTTGCAATCGCATGTTTAAGTCGTGAGGTTAAAGAAATGTTGTGGAAGCACAGCTGGTCAGGTAGAGTCCTGGCTTTCAGGGCTCCAAGGCTGACACCATCCGGACCTGCAGTTTTGTTTCAGTTCAGTCTCCTCTTCTTGTGACTGCTGGAGATAAACAGCTGGGAGGAGTCATTGTTTCTGTTTACGACTGAGGCGCAAGACGAGAAAAAATGCTATAAAGGAGCTGAATGTCCAGGTAGGATGTGGGGTCTGTGTGCAGTGGAGGCAGGAGAGGAGAATGTCGAACATCTTCCTGATCTAAACCTGCTGGATAAAGAACACCCTCAAGCTTATTGGCTCTAGAGGCTTCCATCAGTCTGCTCATCCCTTCACTTCTAAACCAGGGATCAGTTTTTATCCCTGATCACACATCTTGCATGTTATTCTGCTGGAGCTTCCTCTCCAGTTTTTACCTGTAGACCTCCTTGCTCTCTCATTGCTTGACTTTAAGCTCCCTCTGCACACTTCTCAAAAACTCATTATTTCCCTCCCTGAAGGTTTGACTCTTCTTGTTTAGCAGCATTTTCAGGTCACCGGTGATACCAGCACTGTAATTGGAGAAGCACTTCAACATCCCTGTGGGAATGGTGTCCTCTAAACAGAAGTTTATGTAGCGTGTCAGACTCTAAGACGTGGCATCGATGCCACCAACATGTGCCTCTCAAAGCACATCCTAGTCCTTTGCCTCGAAGCACCTTTTATCGATTTTTTTTTCTCCAGCAGTGCCCATATATGAAAGCCAAGTAAAAAGGCACTGAAGTTAAGAGAATGTTCCAGCACTTCAGTATGAATAAAACAAATACTACTTCATTCTGATATTTCTGCAGTGTCCCTGTGCTGCATGCTTATTCATTTTATATTAGTTTTATTAGCAAGAGAGCTTGCATTTCCATACCAGCTGAGGGGGAAGAGATGGTTTGAAGTTTCTCATTTCTGCTCCGCACTTGACTGCTGCCTCTTTAGCTCACCTGAGTTTTGGGATCCCACTCCAAACATTAGCAGGGCTTTGTAAAGTTCAGCTGCTCCCGCATGTCAACAATTCTTACATGGCTAATCATAATAAAAGATGGTTTAAAAAAAAAAAAAAAGATAGGATGCACACCGTTCATATTCTATAAAAGAAAAAAAAACAGCAGCCAAAAATAGGTGTTTCAAAGGAATACAGCTCACTACAGAAACAAGACTAAATGCAACAGGAGCTGCAGAAACATACTACCACTCATTTAGCACATAAAGACTATAATTATAAATTTTAAAGCTACACTTCCTTTGTTCTTTTAATGTCACAAATTACAATCACTATATCTACAGCTGCAGTCAGAGGTTTACATACATTCGTCATGAATGTCAATAATTTGAGGCTTTTAATGGTTGCTTTAAATTGTTTATTGTAGTTTTTTCTGAGGTGGAATGGTTATACAATATACAACTTTAGGGATTTTTTTTAAAAACAACAATTTCAATTTTTTGTGGATTTCTTTTTTAATCCACATAAGACAGAAATTATACATACAATTGCCATAAACCTTTTAATGTGGTGCTGAAGGTTCAAGAATGACTTGATAAGGTTTATTAATTTCTTGTTAGTGATCATGATTGACTGCAGCTGGTAGTAGTTGTGGATTATGCCTAAAGCTAAGTTTATGCCAAGAAACCATCCATCCATCCATTTTTTTTTTACACGCTTGTTTCGTTCAGCGTCATGGGGGAGCTGGAGCCCATCTCCAGCCATCACTGTGTGAGAGGCAGGGACACCCGGGACAGGTCTCCAGTCCATCACAGGACCACATAGACACAAATGAGACGAACCACCAGACACACTCTCACTCACACCTAGGGACGATTTAGTTACCAGTTAACCTAACACGCATGTTTTTGGTCTGTGGGAGGAAACTGGAAGACCCCGAGGAAACCCACATGTGCATGGAGAGAACATGTAAACTCCACCCAGAAAGGCCCCAGGTGGGAGGTGAACCTGTGACCTTGCTGTGAGGCGACAGCTCTATCCACTGCTCCACCATGCTTCCCTGACAGGAAACCAACTAATTTAAATAAACTTTACCAATTCAGGCTAGAAGAGTGGACATTATGCCAGAAGTTTCTTGATGGATACTAAAGGTTTGTGGTTGAGGTCCAGCTAGATAAGAAACATGTAACCAAATATTAGTGGGGGTGTATTTATCTATTTGACCCTGTTTGCATAATTTTATCATTGTGTGGATTAATAATTCTTTCACAATGATTTCATACTTGTGTACCCAGGTCTTATTTTTAAAAAAAAACTTATATTTTGTTTAATCGTTCCACCCTGGAAACAGAACAGTTCAAATAAATCATTAAAAACCCTAAATTAAAATGACACTGATACACATGATGAGTAAAAGTAAACTTTTTTTTTGCAAAAGTACAATAAATAAGGCACCATGCAACTTAACTCATGCTAAATCTTTACACTGAGCCTGTTCTCCTACACACATCTGCTGGAGAGTATAAAGTTATTGCTGAAACACTTCTCCAGTTGCATCACCAAGTCAGCAAAACGGTCCGTACTGATATCAGCCTCAGAGAATTACTCTGCACAATGCTGTTCTTTCTGTGGCTCTGAATTAGACTCCACGTTTGCATCAGCTTTTTGATCATCTTTCTCAGCATGGCACCCTCCAGATTTGCACGATCCTGCCTACAGTAAAAAGAGGCCAGAAACTTAGGACATGTAAAAAGATACGACTGTTTAACAAAACGCCAAGAACATCCTGTTTAAAAAAACACTTAAACTGTAGAGGATATTCAAAGTCAACAGGATTCCCGCTGGTATTTTTCCACACAATGTTTAACATGAGCTCTTGCAAAAACAACAATTACTTGAAAATCACTCATTTAATGGAACCAGATGAATCTTTCAACAAATTCAAGCCATTAAATCAGTCAATAAAGCCGAGGCTAAATTTGAGTCTTTGCTTCCTCTTGGGAGAATCACCGCAACGCAAACACCACTGCGCAGTGATTCTTTTAAGAGAGTTATGGCCTGTGTCACTTGGACACACTGAAGTTTTCCCAATGTCAGCAAACTTCAAGCATCATTTACTTTATGAGGCTGTGCAAATGATTTTCACCGTGTTGCTGTCTAACAAGTGACTCTGGCTGCTGATAAATAGAAGATTTTACTTTTAAAGTTAAGATTTGCATCACTGAGAACATGCCTATCATTCAATAGATATTCTGCACAATAAAAGATTAAGAAGCATCATTTATGCTGCAAAAAACTAGGACCAAGGGAAGTCTTAAGACAGACTTTTAAATCTAAGATGCAAAGGCACTTTAAGGTCATAAAATGGAACTTTCTGAGACTGTTTTAGCAGCGTCAACACTTACCATACTTTGAATATATCTATGTAATGTGTATGTAGTGTCTGTTAGGGTCTCACTCAGTATGTATCCTTCACAGTTTCTTTTATTCCTGAGGCATATACTGTATCTATCCCCAGGAGTTAGGTTGGGTAAAGGTGTATCTTTATGTTGCTAAGAGCTGTTTGACGTCAGATTCATAGTCACCTTTGTGCAACTGGTAACACGTTCCTGACACCAAGCAGCGCGGCAGCTTCATTTTCTCTTCACAGCTCTCGGCAGAACATTTAGCACATCGCGCCGTTTGGTTGTGAACACAGGTTCACGTGCGGTGTCGCGGCTTCACTAATCTGAAGACGGAGCAAAACACAACTCCAACTGTGAATGCTAATAAACAACACAGAAAAATTCTATGTGGGGAAAAAAAAACTTTTAATTATGATTAAAACTTTACTATGTCATGGCTGTAAACCTCTATGACTCAGGACACTTTAGTCAGACATATTTACAGACAAATAAAAATATATATAAATATCTAAACCTTTTGTTGCTTCATAACTGAAAAGACTTATCTGCATAAATGGGAAAATCTTCAATTTTTACTAAAATCTGTTTGAAAACATAAACACTCCCTAAAAAAAATCTACCCCACTGAGCTAAATGTTAAGTTAAAGTGAGCTTTATAGCGTATTTTAAGCAGAATAAAAAGCAGCTCAAGATACACCATGACTCCGTAATAAAACTCATTACCTTCACTACTGTTTAATTAAATTTGATTCCCTTTGATGCAATTATAAAAAAGACTGATCTGTGCATCTGTTCAAGGCTAAAGCCATCATTAAATCAGCAACTACTGCTACGCAGGAAGGTTTCCTTCTCCGCTGTTTGTTTGCACGCTGTCACATTCCGAGCTGATGGCTGTCAGCGCAAATCAGAGCGACTTACAACAAATGTATGTTCTTTTAAACGATAATCACAGGTCTACTGTTGAACGTCTAGCACTTAGCTTTTTCAGTCAAATGCATTGTATCCCTGGCAACCATAAATCCATCCCTTCACACATACGCACGCTTACACACACTCAAGAACGAGTGCCAGCTTAAGCCCCAATCACAGCTACTGTGAGCAACTAAAGCTGTTACCTGTCTGCACCTGGATGACAAGTGTATGTCAACTGTCATTGAGCCGCGTCTTATTCATGTTAGTATGGCTGGGAATTATTTTTGAAAAGGCACTAAAACTGTCAGCTGTAGAGGGACGGAGCCCAAACGTAATGTCGTGATTTACCACTCTTTATGTAGGTCCGCTGATCCTTTGCTCTGTGGTTTTCCAATCAAGGCAACAGTAATAACTAAAGGGCTAGCATTACATGAGGGAATGCATATCGCCCGCCATCTTTAATGCCAGTGTTAAACTAAGATCGTCTTATGATGTGAGGGGAGAGAAGCGTAGGGAGTTTGGTCAAACATTTTAAATGACATTCTGCACATTCTGACAAGATGCTGTGAGATCTGTTAGTGCTTTAAATACATGTTGAGGATGAGGCTCAACGACTACCACACCAGACTTTAGCCCAATATCAATATTATTAAGTTATAGTGAGTTTTGCATTGGCTAATGTCTATTAGCTGTGGTTATCTTGTGACTATCTTGATATGGGCTGACATCAAAATCTGGCTGGTTGCAGATGTAAATCCAATCCTTACTTTCTGAAAGTTTCATTAAAGTCTGACTAATGGTTTATGAGATACTTAGCAGACAAACAAACACACGCACACATTCAGACAAGGGTAAAAACATGACCGCCCTTTCACCTTTGGCAGCAGGCAGTAAAAATGGCGTCTTTTCTGTTGAAAACGGTGCAAAGTGTAGTGAGAAACAGTCAATGCATATGTGACGTCATGAGAAGAGAAATGCTATAAGACTCAGTAAATTAGAGGCAGTAAATGTGATTAAGGACATGTAAAAACTTCAAAGGTAAGACAATGCAGTAACCTACACACTTGTAATATTGACATTTACTGAACAACATACAAAAGAAATGTAGGACAGAAGTTGTTATCTGGAAATAAAATTATGTTTTACAACATATTTTTTTTAATCTTATTTATTTTCTTTTGGAAAGGTGGGGGAGATTGAATTACCATCTCATGTCTTTTATGTTTTGCTGTAAATTAAAGAAAGTAGTGCACACAAAAAGCACCTATTGGCAAAATAAGTACCAGCTGTAAAACGGCATGTAAAACTCCTGGCAATAATTTATTCAGTAATGCTCATTTGCATGGACATGCGAGAACAAACAAAAGGTGAATCCACAATTTAAACAAAGCCAAATGTAGCTACTAGGGGTCCAGATTTCCACAGCGTGGCTTTAAGCTACAGCGTTTGTTCTTGGGTGAACAAGAACTTAAAATGAGATGCAGCCAACTCAGAAAAAAAAAAAAAAAAGAAATCTGCGTCATTCAGATTAACAAGAACAAAGTGCACATGCAGATGAGCACCAAATGTTCAGATACATGCAAAACAGCCCAAATGCACGAACTGCAAGCAGATCTGCGAAGGAGAGCTTTAAATAAAAAGAATGAAGATGGGTTTCTTGAGGGGAAAAAAGAGCCTCTATGCCATCAATAATTCAGTGGCTTGGTTATTTACTTGTGCTATGGTGCGAACTCCATTTCATCACTTTTTGCAGAAATGGATCAGGTTGTATGTAAAGGAAGACGAAAGAAAAGGGAAAATATAAAATAAAAGCGTGTGGGATGAAAAAGAACATGACGCTGTCCATTTCCAAGACAAAATGCTGGATTTAATGAAGACCAGTGAAGCACTGATTCTTCTAAGCAGAACCCAGCTGCTCGCCTGCTCCCACCCTGAGGCAAAGCTCCTCTCAGACATAGCATGCTGATATATGTACTACAAAAATTATGAGGTCCCTACATTGTAATATGGTGTATGATTTCAATCATAAATCAGTGGTGATGTGACACGTTTTGCTCCACAAGAGCAAGTTTACTGGCAAAAAAAGGAGAGAGACGTAAGATGAACTGAAGTCATGACAGTATATTGATGAGCCAGGTAGAGTCCTGGGTTGTGAGGGGGTGAGTTATTCTGCCAGCAGACTAAGATAAAGTAGAAAAAGCTTTTATTTAACACTTGACTGAAGCAGGGTGTGTTGTTCCGTGTGTTTAAGGGTCATCCCAAGCAGACCTCTGCTTTGTACCGGTGTCATCGCTCTCCATTTGATGCTGCCTGTCAGCCTGCCACGCCGTGACTTATGGTTTAAACAACATACAGCCTCGTGTTCTGCGTGGCTGAACACAATGTCCTCTTGCATGACCAAATATACAGAACGCCACACGGCGTAATGCATGGACAAGGCTCTTTTTAAACGCTGGCAAAGCCGAGGTCGGTGGACACCAATTGTGTAAGAGGAAGGAAATGTTGTTATCAGCCTGCATTTTTTGGTCAAGTTGCAGCTGTGACCAACTCACAATATGACAAATACATTTTATCTATCCCTCCACTCACAAAGACCGGTTGTTATTAAAACCAAAGACATACAGAAACATTTACTCAGACGTATATTTTTGAAACCAGAGGCAACAAACACAGCTTAACATTCTTCTCTTTCTCTATTTTGAAAACCACTGGAAATGGATAGCCTAAGACAAACCCAACGGACAAAGCTGGTGTTTTTGTTGTCATCATCCTTTGGGCTACTGTGTGCTGATGTCAGGTGAAATTAAATAAAAATGGACATTTAATGAGTGTACCCAATAACAGCTTGATATTGGTGTCAGTATCAATGTGCACACATCTATTGCAAAGATACGTATAAAACAATACTTTTTATTTGTTTGAACAATTTCAAGCTGTTAAAAAGACCTGGAGTGACATTTTAAAAGGTACTTTCAATATACTGTGAGTAAAAGACATGTTAAACAGCAGAATATAAATAAATCCCTTTTATAAGCTTTGAAAAATGAAATCATAACTACAGACAGCTGTGATAACAAAATTAAAATGAAGGTGAAAGAAATTAGGTAAATCTCTCTATACCTATCAAATTAAATACTTTTCAAACCTCTTTTTTTAAATGGAAAGTCCAACATACCAAACACACATTTTATGTGATAAATGGCCAGCTGCTCTGTGTTTTTTACGTCAATAACTCTCCGAGTTCCTGCGTAAGCCTGTATGGTTTTTCGCAGCCATTTTTGATTAGTTGCATTGTCAAAATAACAGCCTATTATAACATTCAGGTGACTTTCCATGCTAAATGTGCTGGAACTGCAGGTTTTGCACACGACATTTGTCTTGTCACCACTTCATTAAAAGTGTTACCACACAGCCACAGATCTCTTCCACACGGTGTTTTCCATTTGGAGGCAGAGGTGAACTGACGTGCTGTGTTCACCACCATCAGTGAGAAGGCTGACAGTGATTCTTATTCATCACCGTTTTTAATAAAACAAGTATGATTGTAATGGGAATGTTCTGACAAGTTATCCGTATCAAAGTGATGTGCCCTTAATGAATGAATATATAAATCAAGCAGGTCCATCTCCCCTAGTGTGTGCTTTGAGAGTGAAGACTTGGAGGGAATGTTCAAATAAAAGTGGAAGTCATTCCAGGTTATGTGGAGGATGCTGGCTGTTCCTGTCTTTAAAGCAATGGTCCAGATCTTCTGAAGTGGGTTTTTTTTTATTTGGAAAGGTTATGAAAAATAAATATGTTCCTTGTTGTAGACAGCTTTACAAAACAGAGTTTATTTCTGACTAGATCGACAAGCAAATGACTAGTTCGAGTGGAGCCAAGACCAAAAACGGACATGCAAACGTTAATTTATAAACCTTTTGTACTGCCGTTAGTTTGCATTGCAGTTATTAAGATAGAATTTTATGGCTATTTCCAAGCAGAAGTAGCAGCAGCAGCTAGGTGTAGCACTTCCAGCATGATTTCCTGAATAATGATGTAATGAAAAATCGATGGCTGTGTAAAGATTTATAAAGTAGCACTCACATGAACTACTAAAAAATGTTTAAGATGGGAGATGTTTTAATATGGCAGCAGTGCACCTTGGTATTGGCCAGACTCTGGACTACATTCGGTGGATTAAACTATTTTTCCAAACTGAGGCTGTTCGCTGAGCTATCTACCACAGACAAGACATTAATTGTTTATAACACTGCCACAGAACACCACTTCAAAAGATAAACATATCACTTGAAAACAGAAATGAGGGTAGAACGGAGAGATGGCTGCTTTGCACATCCTAGAGTCACATCAAAATACATGAAAAGTGATGGATGGATGGATGGATGGATGGATGGATGGATGGATGGATGGATGGATGCCATCCAGCGCAACAAACAGCTGTGATTGACTGGTAATACTTTATCTCCCTTTAATAGAATGGGCAGAAAATGGGACTTCTGTCATGCAGCACGACTCTAATCTAATCCTCCACTCTGAGGGCTCGTGCTCTATCTATACCGAGGACCTGCACTGACATCACACACCTCCGCCTGAAACTGTAAGGCAGGAGCAAATAATCAAATCTAGCTTTACCAAGAGGGTGTATGTTTAATTAATGCCCCCATGAATGGATACTAAAATCACTTAACACAAATATTTCAACAGACCCTCAAAGTGAATGACTATGAAGACACAGCAGACATGTTTTATTCACAGTACTTCTCTGTATGTGCCCATGACCTAATGCGCCTTAACTACTATTCCTCCACTGTAAGGAACTTCATTATGACTGGAAACAATTAGTAGGAGCAACGTATGTAATGGGCTCTGAGCTTCCAACAGCACAGTCAATAGTCTCGAAATGGAAACTCTGCTCTAATCACTAATGAGAAAATTGTGAAGGGGCAGGAGGGAGGGAGAAAGCCACTGGGGACTGGGGACAAGATGAAAAAAAACAGCCATGGAGGACTGAGTATAAGATAAAGGTAGTCTAATATTGGACTGTGTGAAATCAAATCAAATCTCACTTTCATTACCACAACTCTGACTCAAGTAATAATCAGATTTATAAACCAGGTAATCGTCTGACTTATTAGTCTTCATCTGTTCCTGAACTCCCCATGAAAAACTGCTGCCTTTATAGCTTGATTTGTAATTGACCCAAGCCTTGGGAAGGGTTTCACAGAAATCACATTGGCAATCAGCGTAATAATGGATTAGGTCTGTATCCATAACAGGGAGCAGCTCCTGGCAGGGAAAATGAGCAGCCAAAAACACATCAGGGAATGCTTCATAAAGCCCACTCAGCACCTGTGGTAGAGACTACAGAAGCTGCAGCTTAATGCGAGCGCTTCATATGAATTCCTCTGTGTTTCTGTTTTAATAATAGTCTAAACTCTATTTCTCTCGCTCCCATCCCGACCGAGAAATCAATGTTAGGGAAACACTCGAGTTTCCGCCCAGCAATAGCAATTCTGCCAAGATGGCTACATAGCAAAGAGGTGTTTTATGGTGGTAATGCCACCGCACCACAGGCTATGATTGGAAATCTAATAAGCAGGCCTGGGAAAAAGCCCCGTGCTCTTTCAGGCTCCCAGCACCTTTCTCTTCCTCTCTAAACTACAAGGTTTATAAGACCCGAAGCCTCGACACCAGTAAATTAAAATCTCTGCCTATGGAGCACAAGCTGGGAAAACAGCTTCACTGAAATCAATGCGATCATTAGGCTGTTTTATGGGCTCAATACGTTCACGCTGCTGTGCAAAGCTTTGAAAAGAAATGTAAGGGCTTGGATCTGATTCATTTGCATGTTGTTGCAGAGACATGTTACTCGCGTTGGTCTTACTCCCATACCTTCACATCCTGTTTCCCTAGCAATGGTGTTGTGAATTATTGATGTTAGCACCACATCTCCCTTCCTCCCACAGTCCCTTTACCCACCAGCCTTCTGCGAGGATCTCCGAGCTCCACCGAGTCTCCCAGGAACACTCACTGCACACCATCTCAGTGACAAGATCCAATAAAGCCGAACATGGAGGGGAGGGGAAAGATGCACCCAGACATTCAAATCAATTGCTTTCTTTTATGCAACTCTGTGATTTTTTTATTTTGTTTTGGATGTTTTTTCCCCCCTTCATCTTTTTTTTCACTCTGTGATCCTCACTGCAATGCCTGAAGCAACATACATGTTTCTGCAGTGATAGGAAGAAACCGCAACTCCAACTAAACAGTGCGGGTCTCTGAGCTCAGATGAACAAAAAAAAAAAGGTGTGTTAATATAAACAAAGCTTAACGCAGTAATGCTCCTGGTGTTGAAATCCAAACAGAGAGCTCTAGCTGTACCGGTGTCAGCTGTTTGTTAGTGGTTTATTTCGAGATCTGGTTCTGCGCGGCGTGTTTAACAGAGTGTACAAAGGAAAAAGGCACACATGTGTGCCAATTCCCAAGGTCTCTGAATGCATGTTTTACCACTCGAAGAGGCTGCGGAGAGAGGAGCGCGGGGTCAGGGGCGGATGTGAAATGACAAAATCCAAATAAATGAATAAATGAAAGGCTGACCATTCCTTGAAATAATGCATATCGCCCGCCACCTTTCATGCCAGAATTTTAGAAAAAGATCCTCCTATGATGAGATATGACAAAGTAGCCATTTTGGTCAAACCTTGAAAGGGGTGTTATGTGTAATTTCATGCAAAATTGTGATGTCATGCTCAGAGTATGTGTTGTGAATGACTGTCTGCTACTACCAATCAAATCTTAGCTCAATATCTGTAAAACTGACTGAACTACACCCCTTTTTGTGTTGAATAATCTCATTTTGGTTTGGTAGTAAATTAGATTGAATAATCACAAAGGTTAATCAGTTGTAGATGTACTTCCAGTGATTTCTTTCTGGAAGTTTCATGAAATATTTTGCTGACTGACAAATAGGGTTGACTCTGACACTTAATGCTGCCGTTTTAAGCAAAGCTCTCGTGCGCCGAGTAGCACTTGGAGTACGTATTGTGAATGACTCTCAGCTACATCCACTCCCAATTTTAGCACAATATCTGCAAAACTGACTAAACTGTGGCCATTTTGGGGTTTTCGAAGGTGAGCTGGTTGTGGCGGCCATCTTGAATTGGATTGACTCTGAAAGTTATTCAGTCGTGGATGTCCACCCAATTATTATTTCCTGAAAGTTTCATTGAAATCCACCCAGCGGTTCAGAAAATATTTTGCTAACAGACAGAGAGTTTCGTCCAAATAGCCAATGGCAAAATTTTACACAAAGATGTTACACGATTTGTTCGTGTTCAGTATATGTATCGGGAATCAGTCTCAGCTACTACCACACCAAACTTTAAAGCAACATCTATGAAACTGGCTGAGTTAGAGACATTTTTGTATTGGCTAACATCGATTACCTGTGGCAGCCATCTTGAACTGCAATGACTCTAAATCTCAATGAGATATTTTGCAAACGACACAGATAAATGTACATTCAAACAGACACG
The DNA here is from genome assembly GCF_001649575.2 of Kryptolebias marmoratus. NCBI lineage: Eukaryota > Metazoa > Chordata > Actinopteri > Cyprinodontiformes > Rivulidae > Kryptolebias > Kryptolebias marmoratus. The sequence continues at coordinate 13,541,340 of NC_051430.1, read as the reverse complement.
GGCAAAAACACTGCTGCCCTTCACCTTTGGTGGCAGGAGATGATAAACAATTAGTTGGGTTATTCAGTGGTATTTTGCAATTACCTGAAATCATTTAAGGGTATGAAGAATGCTGTGTAAATAGCTCGAATTGATAGCGTGCAGATAAACAGGTTACACGCTACATGTTAAGTCAGTCAGAAATGGAAGCTGCTGTCTATCACTGCTATAATTTATTATTCATAAGCCTGGTGTTTATGGGACTGTTAGCCAAGACGATGAAGAAAACCAGGCCAGTGTTTACACAGGGAGATAACTCATGTCTGCATTTTAATATCTGAGGAAGTGGAGACAAAAAGGTCTCCTGTGTAAAAGCCAATATACAACATTAAATAGTCTGCTTAAACTACAGATTGTAAATGGGTGTGTTTTGTTAATGGTAAGTGTCTGCTGATTTACACTGACAGCTTCTGTTAAGGGTATATTGGCATTTATTCCCAGGTGGTCCTCTATCTCTCAGGAAACAAGGCACTTAAAACAAATTGCTTCAGTAAATATCCACCCAAACGCATCGACTGTTAATGAAAAATTTGTACGAAATAAGTGATAGAAAACTCAATACTCTGATAAAAAAAGGGGGGAGATGGCTTTGGATTTGTAACAAAGTGTTGGTTATGATCAACCTTGGAGCAAAAGCTTCATCCTAACACTGAACCTTTGAGGTGAAACAATCAGCTGGTTTAGGTTAATTCAATTAAATCTTCATTTAAAAATGTTTTTCATATCTCTTAAAATAGTTATCTTGTACAATGTTCAGTGCATTTGAGATTTTGTGCAAATATATAAGAAATTAGGTCCAAAATGGCAAAAAAAGTTTTTACATGTTCTAGTATGTTAGAGTTTCTTATCTTTGGAAAAGGTGAAAATAATGTTGCTCCTTTATCCTACACTCTGTGGCATTCAACAGCTTATTAGGGTAATTTTCAATAGAAATGAAAAGAAAAGGAGGTGGAGGACAGGGCAAAATTCGGAAAGAAATCTCAGAAAATTCAACAACAATGTCACATATTCACTGTGAAAATAGTTGGAGGTTTTTCCTCATTTTGGAAAGTCATAAATATGTAAGGAAAGAACATTTCCAGGATTAAAGCCTAAAATTTACAACAAGCAAGAAAATCTCAGCTGTTTACTGAGATTGTTAAGTCATAATTTTGCAAGAAGGAAGACTGGGATTTTTTATGAGCTTTATCGTAAATTCACACAGAAGGAAATCTGGATATTCTTTAAGACATAAGTGATAAATTTACAAGAAAAAAAAAAATCAGACATTTATGAATTTATGAACAGCCGATCAGCCTCAGAAAACCAAACATTTGCCATAACTCAGTCAATTTCACAGATACTGAGCTAAAATCTGGTGTGGTAGTAGCTGAGAGTCATCTGAAAAGCACAACAGAGTGTTAAGAGATCCCTGAAGTATCTGTATCGAGTCCAGCTGTGCAGAACAAAGGCGAAAACTCCATTTTTCTTTAAGATAAGATCATCTCAGTTTAAAACTCTGGCCTTAAGGGCAGCGGGCAACAAGCATTCCTTCAAGGAAAACTACGCCTTTATTGTTTGTTCTTTGCTTTGGTGATGACGCCCAATTCTCATCAGAAGTTACAGTTCAGTTAAGAACAAAGTTTAAGGACTGCATAACTGTTGAAAAAAACTTTTTGCATTAAAGAAGGTATGAAGATGAAAATAATTCAGTCTATTAAGCGGGTTTATTGTAAGTTTCAGCCCATTTTCTGTCACCCGGGCTCTAAAACGTTTCAGCTGAGCGATCACTAATGAAGACGCCTCGCCGTGAAAGTCAAATAAAACGGTTTTAACTCTGAGTGACGAGAGAAGAGAGACTCGCCAGCTGTTAGCACGCCAACGCTCTTTTTTTAAAAACAGGTTTACGTTGGCTTTAACAGGTCCGCAGGTTTCACTGGTGTTCGTATTGTCTCTTGACACCTCACGTGCGACCACACGAACGGCAGCGCTGATATACCTCGTGTAGGAAATGAAAGAGACACAGAAAGCCCCAAGCTGAACCTGAAGTTACCTCGCCGAGACACCAGCTGTGGGAACAGCACAGCTCCTGCACATCGGGTCCTAGTTTCATGACTAACACATCTGTCTAAGTAGGTGTGGGTGGGGTCATCAAGAAACCAGGACTTTGCGGTCTTATGGGTTTGCCTATTGTTAGATCTTTTGTTGTTGTTTTTTACTCACTGTTTCCAAATGAGTTTTGATCCTGATACGCTGTTTTGAACTTTTTCCTACCACTGCAACATCTTTGGTTTTGTTTATCATAAAAATGTAATAAAACTCTTTAACTTTCCACATTTGCATGTTTCTTTGTCTTGGTCTGCATTTGGGTTTTTGTTTTTCAAAGAGGTTGGAAGAATATACAGACACCAGAACTGACAGTAAAAGTCCATATGTGATACAAAAATCAATTAAAATGTGGATTTGTGGAGAGTTTTCTTATTTCTCTCTTTCTTGTTAAAGCCTAAACAGTAAATACCCAACTCCAGCTTGTCACTTCCTTCTTTTCATGTGCAGCGGATGCGTCGTGGTACGAGTGTGTGGGTGAGGAGTAAACTGTGAACGCTGGAAAACGTCACACTGAACAGGTCGCGTGAAGTCACGGTCTCCAGCAGTTCCGATCGGCTCATTGGACGCCTTTTTTCCAGCCCCAAACGCAGTGACAAGCTTGTTTGGTCACCAAACATGTGACCGACTCAACCCGAGCTGGCAAAATGAGTCAGAATGAGCACAGGCTGCAGAGCAAGGACAAGGGAAAATACTGATTGAGTTCTGCAGAAACATAAAAAATGAATCCATAAAGACACCATCTAGCTATCCCAATGGCTAAAATATCATATAATCTCCCCAATCTACCTTTGCCTCAAAGTCTGCTAACAAGTATGTCTTCAGAAATACTCCTTTTAATTTCTTTTGAGACTGACCATTTTTCTCTGCGGGGAAAATCCCCTCTTATAATGCTTGGCATCATTGTGAAGCTTGGGCATTCCCCATTTTTAAAATTCAGGGCTGTAATCTCAATGAAATTACTCCAGATCATAAAAAGCTGAGTTTTCATGCAGCACTCTTGTCAACAAAACAAGCTTGTTGCCAGATCAGGCGACAAAACGCCTGATTTCAACAAACGTTGTGTCATTTTAAAGTTTTTGAGATAAAGAATTTAAAAAGAATCAGTCAATATTGAAAAATTCCTCCTTATGGCTCATGCACATATCAATCAAATCAAATCTCAATCAAAAACTTTTTTTTTTTTAATTTCCCATGACATCTCCCCTGTGGGTTTCATAAAATGTCAACAGATGATCAGAGGCAACACCCAGAGAAAACGAGAGTAAATAAAAGGCCTTGTACACGACGAAACAGCACCAATCTGAAACAAAAGACTTAGACAAGACAAAATTAATAAAAGGACTCATTGTTGCAAACAGCAGGAGGGGTGAGCGCTTCAGTGACAGTCCTCGAAAGTGAGACAAAGAGAGAGGGAAGCTAAGATAAAGGAAGAGCAGGGTAGCACTAAAACGTCTGCAGCACATTAATTGTTCATGAGAGGAAGCATACAGGCAAACAAAGCTGTGATGAATGGGCTCATTTGTTAGATGAGAGAGGCCCCGCCCAGCTTGTATGCCATCCAGTTCCAGTCCTCGCTTTACTGGGCCCCCATGCAAATCCAGAACCCCATTAGCTGTGTTAACAGGTAACCGTTCGGAGGCGACCCCTGTTGACCAGGCTGCAACACGCCGGTGATGGATGGCCCGGCGCAACTCATCCGACGCCGCGCAGGGCGGAGCGAGGAGACGCGGGGAAAAATATGATAAATAAGATCTTAAATTGCACGAGCGCTTAAATTTATCTTCCAAACTTGTATGAATGACTTTCGCTGTCACGCCCATCTTAACGCAATTACGTGAACACGAAACCAGCGCTCACGCAGAGCTACTATCAGCTCAGAGGCAAACAAGAGCAGGAGGCTTGATTAGATTTTAAAATATTAATAATAACCGCTTCGGCCGATCTCCCGTTCTAAAGCAGGAAATTCCTCTTTGGAGAAAATCGGCGTTTCCAAATACGCCGATCCTGGTGGTTCTGCACAGCAAACAGATAAATAGGAAAGTAAATAAACAAATAAAGAGAGCTGTTTATTAGGGAGGAAAAAAAAATTTCCCAAGAGAACCCCCATCCCCCTCAAACTGAGGGGATGCAGCAGAGGATTACAGGGCTGGAGGTAGACTGAACAGTGCAGGTGACTGAAAAAAAAAGAGAGATTAATAGACTGAAAATGATGGCATTATTCATTCATTTCCTGTTATTCATTACTGGATAACAAAACAAGCAATTACAGAGCAAATGGAGCGAATTGGGTGGGCAGCTGTGGCAGAAGATGACTGCATCTCTCCGTGGGAGTTCTCCAAAACGTCCAGCAGCGGCGGGGAAATACCGAGAGACGACTGTCGTCCGCCGCCACGAGGGGGAGGCGGACAATGTTTCTGCTAGTGAGTCAGCAAAATATCCCCTGAACCACTGCACATATTTCAAAGAAACTCTCAGAAAGCGATCATTAGACTCTACAACTTTTGGAGGCATCCTGAGTCAAGATGGCTGCCAGCTGACCTTATAAGCGCAGATGTGGCTGTCGTGAAAGTCGTATTTTACAGATGTTGACCTAAAACTTGCTGTGGTAGTAGCTGAGACGGATTCCCAACACATATTCTGAACTCAAACAGATTTAGCAAGTTTATTTAAAATTCTGCTATTATCTATAAGGAGTTATTTCTGTTTGTCTGTTAGAAAAATAACTCATGAAGCTCTGGTTGGATTTTAATGAAACTTTCAGAAAATAAACATTGGATGAACCTCTACAAATGATCACCTTTTGGAGCTAACACAATTCAAGATGGCTGCCACAGCCAGCTCTATTTAGAAAACACAAAAAGGGTTAGAAGTCAGTCAGTTTTACAGATATTATACTAAAACTTAGTGTGGTTGTAACTGAGAGTCATTCGCAGCATATACTCTAAGGGCTACTCACTACATGAGATATTTGTGCAACACTTTAGCATTAAATGCAGGAGTCAACCCTGTTTGTCTGTTAGCAAAATATCTCATGAACTGCTGGGTGGAGTTTAATGAAACTTTTCACTGGGTGTACTTCTCAAACTTGGTTTTTGTTGTTGTTTTCTGCAGCCTGATAACCGAGTAGCCTATTTCCCCTCATTTCAAAAGGTTTGACCAAAACAGCTGAAACTCCATCATTTTAAAGGTGGCAAGCGATCAACATTCCTTCCAAGGACTACTAGGCCTTTAATTGAAAGGGCTTTAGCGGATAAATATATTTGGATGTGTGTGAGAACGTATCCCTGCTCGAGTAGGCAGAACGCAAACAGCGGCGTGAACATGAGAAAGCTCATAATCCCCGAGCATCTGTTTGTGCGTCTCCCTCCACTCCACACAGTCGCCCTGCCAGGAGTGGGCTCTGTGATGGAGTTTTGCCGTCTTGCGAGCTCGATGTCGCCGAAGGTCAGACCGACACCTGCGTTGTGAATAATGCATGACAATGTAGAATCACTTCCTTGAAATAAAAAATTAAAAAAAGGCCGCCGTGGGAACTGCCTGAATGAAAATGTCACCAAAGCTGGAGCGAGGTTGTAATTAGTGCAACATCCCCCAATATGCCCGCAGCCCCCCGAACCGCCAGCAGCATTTAGACCACAGGGGACTGATGTGGAATATTGCAACGTCTAAAGACTGAGGTGGGCAATTCATGCTATTAAGAATGTGCCTCACACTCCATGGGTGTAATAAGGCGGCTGTGTTTCACTAAATATTAAAACCCTGACTAGACGTATATACAGCGGAAGTGCACAAAGGCACACAAGCTCCATTAACGAATGCATAAAATGTGGCTTTTTTAACATTAGTGTGGCACTGAGATTAATTTACGTGTTTATTATGAGCTAAATTATCCCTCCGGTCAACTGCTCCTCCAGATGTTTACAAAGAAAATCCCTTCCAGTGCCACTAGACTGAAGGGTTTCATTAAAAGCGGTCTGACGGCCACTAATCACCATTAACAAATCTTCTGCATATTGCATGAGCACGTTACGTCTGAGAAATGGAAAAGTCAGCCGTTCGAATTACAGGATTAGAACTCCTTGAAAGAACGTGTTTCACCCGCTGCCTTTCGTGCCCGGGTTTTAGATGTTATGTTGAAAGAAATTTAAAACCTTGAAAATGATGTTCCGTGCAATCTCGCATGACGTCACACTCAGAGTACGCGTTGAGGATGGCCCTCAGCTCCGACCACGTCAGATTCTTCCTCAACAGCTGGCTAATATTGATTATCTGTGGCAGCCATCTTCATTTGGACTGACTCCAAAAGTTAAATCAGTCGTAGATGTACATCTACTGATCCATTTCTGCAACTTTCATTCCAATTTGTCCAATAGGTCGTGAGATATTTTGGTAACGAACAGACAAAAACACACACAGACAGGCAAAAAACATTATCGTCCGCCTCTACCATCAAGCAGCAGGTGATAATAGGCGAATTGGCTATTTTCCGAGCATGTAATATGTGAGGCAACAAATATATATTTCAGCTACCTGTCTAGTAAATACACCTTTCCGAAAATATTGTTTTGGTGCTGTCATGTTTTCTCTGAAATCTGCGACAATGAATGTTGTATCCATAAATTGAAACAAGGCACAGTTTGATTTTCTTCGCCTTTCAGTGTCACAGAAGACTGATGTCCCTTTATATAAGATTTTATGCTGTGTCCTTTCTATCTAATAATATGTCATCTGAAAGAGATCCCCCCCCCCCCAATAATAACGGCGTTGTGTCTTTTTTATCATCACCCTTGGCTTTGCTGCACATCTCTCATCCATCTTCGACTCTCGCAGCACAGGATGTGTTTCTTAGTGAGTGACAGCAACCCAGTGCTGGGCCGCCATAATCCCAGTCCAGTTCTCTCCTCGGTCCCCCGAGGATTTGTGGAATATAAGACGGGTTGCACGCAGCAACCGCTCTCTCTCACACAGACAGACACGCATTTAAGTCCCATACCTCCTCATCTGTGCCCTTATCACCAGCCATAACCCCTCACCTCAGCTCCGAAGTCGGACTCTTTATTAGTCTGCCACATCCAATAAAACCCACCTTGTACAAAGACAATGAAAGCCACCTTCTTTTTCTCTGTGTGGAAGGATCAAAGCAGAGGTTCTGACAGATGTTTTTCTTTTTTCCTGCTTTATGGTAGTATATCAGGGAACACTGATAGGCTGAGTTAAGCAGTAAGTACAAACAATTACTCTTATCATACTGGGAGTAATAAATTCTGAAATACGGGAGAGTTTTAGCTATACGTGTGTTTGCTCACTTAAAAAGGGGATTTGAAGTAAAGTGAATTTAAAAATGGAGAAAGTGAAACAAATGCAAATAAAGGGACAGTATGGCCATTTTTGAAATAATGTTCTGTCACATCGTTATCAATAGTTAGTACCTTATCAGTTGTGACGTCAGTCAAAGAAAAAAAGGCAAAAGTCTTTGTCCAGGCTAGGTGAATAGCTAGCCAAATGAGAGCCGGTTAACCGTTTTTCAGGTGTGTAAAACAATTTTTTCTTAAAAAATGACATGAGAGAATGCTCATATAACACCTCTACACTTTCGCATGACACAGTTTAGTTTGTTGCCCTTTTCTACACTTCCGTGTTTCTACGCCAACGTTTGCGTGTCGATCACAGACCGCGTGCATCGTGCTGTTGGTGCTGAGGCTGCTGATCATATCGGTCCTCTCGATCAGCACATCTAGTCTGTCCGAACGTTTACTCAACTCCCAGCGGACTGATATATTTGCAGCCTCTCTGCTCTATTGGCATACGACCAAAAATTGATGTTAGCAAACAAAACAATAGCTAAAACTCAGCCACATTTACTGATAGTGAGCTAAATTTTGATCTGGTAGAAGCCGAGAGTCATTCACAACACGTACTCCAAGGCTTGAAGTGTGTGTTGTGATTTCAAGCTACATTATGGCTTGAGATCGGAAACATTATTTTCAAGATTTGAACAAAATGGCTTTAAATGTCATTTCTTATTATAAGCTGATCTTAGTTAGCATGAAAGGTGGTGGAAAATATGCATTCCTTCAAGAACTTTTAAGGACAACCACAAGTACACTGATCAGAAAGTAAGAAATAGGCTGAAATATCATACTAACTTAGTAGAGAAGCTCCCAACGTCATAAAAGAGCTTTCCAAAAAAAAACTGATGCAGAGTTGCAGGTTTGATCTTTCCAACCTTTCAGCTATGCATATTTCAGGAATTTTCCTCTACAGCTAATGGTTTCAGCAAGTGACAGGGATATGACAGAGAAGAATGGATTCAATAAAGTATTCTGCAGGCATACGTCAAAATTTGATTACAATCTATATGGTAGTTACTGAGACCTTTAATTCGTGAACAAATGAATGGGTTTATGATCAACACACGTTTCTACTCCTAATTTAATTCCAGTATAAATCACAAAGTCCAAAACTCTTGCTCCAATAGTGAGCGTCAAGAAAAGAAGAGCATGCATCTGACTCCATTTAAAGCTTCTGTGTTGTCAATATCTGCCGTTTCGTGCTCAGCATCCCCAGAAAACCCCCCAAACGCTCACACACTTTCAGACAAAACCCAGACGGATTAAATTCTGCCTGTCACAAAGGAATCATCTCTGTGAAATGGCACCGAACGGTCCAGGGTACTGACCACGACACAACAGCGGAGATAAAGATGAGAAACGGCAAAGCAATAAAACAAGGCGTCACGATTCATCACCGACGCTCAGAATGAAAGGAATGCAATAAAAACTTTTATCCTCTTTATTGGCAAGACTGGCAGCAGGCTGGACACCTTAAGGTGCAGCCGGGCAGTAAAAGCACATCGGGATCAATTTTCTATCAAAATATCACAAAGATGTTGCAATGTTTTATGAGCAACGAGCAGCAATAATTTTATTTAATCACATTTGTTATCCGATACTAACACGTCCCTCTTAGAAATGAATTCTGAAAACCCTTAGAGTTGCGTGGTTCCACCATCTTATTGCCATTACACTAAGAGGCTTGGTCATGCCAGAGCTTTTTGTAGATTAAGAAGCAGTGAAATTAAAGGAGACACTTTCAAAACAATCACCACCACCAGGAGATTTTTTACTGCCGAAGCCAAGCGGAGTTCAATCCTGTGTTTATGATTTAAGCTACAAAAACAGAAATCCTGTCTGACAGTTCCCAACAATTGCTGCAAAATCATATTATCATGAGAATATACCCCATTGTGCAGTGGAAAGCATTCAGATGTGTACCGACTTGTACTGTATATCCGGTGCTCAGTTGTCTTAAACCTGTCTGTTAGAAGCGGAGCCCAGCTGAGAGGAAGCTTGACCTCTGCAGACCCCTCCAACCTCCAGGCAGGCCCATTTAATAATGCAACATGTCAGCATAAAGCACTGCAACTCTCCTGAGAGTCGCGCACAGACACATATTCATGCTCTTTTACAGTGCTTTGCTATAGTATCAATTTCACAGGAATTACTGCGTGAGTGGTGATTCAGAATGCACATTATTGTTTTCCTGTTTGTTACTTTTTCTACACACTTTATGCAATCTAACTCTGCATGCTCTGTGCGATTTTAACAATTCATATGTTAAAATATTCAAAACATTAAACTTAATTTACAAATATTTTCCCTATAGGAATGCATTGAGAAAGCTTTAAATTCTTCAAAACCATCAGCATACTTGCTCTGTTTTTGTCTCTTTATGGTACTTTTTGCTTTTAGCTAGCCTTTAGTTACCATTCTGGTACTTTTAATTCTTTGCTATCATTCTGCCATTTTTAGCTTTTTGCTCTTTTTGCTTTCAGCTAGTCTTTTATTACTTTTTTTTAGCTCGCCTTTTACTACATTTACCTAGCTTTTTGTTGTTTTTAAGCAAGCATTTTGGTATTTTTGGCTAGCTGTTTGCTGATTTTAGCTTTTAGCTAGAGCTACTGTTTTGCTAATTTTAGCTTTTAACAAGCCTTTTGATATTTGTAGCTTTTAGCTAACTTTTTGCTACTTTTATCAATAAAGTAGCCTTTTGCTACGTTTTGCTTCTTTTGCTCTTTTTTAGCTAGTGTTTCTCTACTTATAGCTTTCAGCTAGACTTTGCTACATTTTGCTTATTTTAGCTTTCATAACTCTGCATTTTATGAAGTAAATACAATTTCTCTTTATTGTTGTTGCCGTTTTCTGCAGCCTGATAACAGCAGAAGGTGCACATTAAGACTCATCTTCATTCAGAAAAATAAAAGTGTTTAAACGTACATTAGCACATACAGTATGTGCATTTCTTATAACTTTTACCAAAGGGGCAAAAATAGTGCACTGTACTGTAAATATTCAGAATATTTGTTGACCTATTTTTTTCTCCCCCTGAAATGAAAACTCAATGTTTCCACAAACAAGGTAACAGTGTCCCCCTCTCCTCCAGACTGTGAGATGGATAAATCCCATGTGGCATGAACGAATGTGTTGCACCACCAGTGTTGCTTTGGGGAAAGAGAGCCGTGCTGGAAGTGCAGATGCAAATATGCAATTATATGAAGTAAGTAGATGACATTGAAAGAAGATTGCATCATAAATAAACATGCCAGAATCTGGGTGCGTAATTTATTCTATTTATAACTGAATTGAAAATGTGGAAGTAATTAGAACCATTCTGATCCGCTATGTATTTGTATTTCATTATAGTTGTGTATACATTTAGAAAAAGATGGGGCATAAAGCACAATAATATGAGATAAACAGCTTCCAGAACTGAACTTGAACTGTCTCTCTATCTTCAGCACTTCTCCTATTCACGACAAACAGCTGCGAGTTTTGAACTGCCGATAATCTTCCTGTGCGATGGTAGATGCTGATACTTTACCCCACTGACTTTATACAGTAGCCTTTGTTTACGTTACTCTTGGTTATCGAGTGAAAAGTCCAAATTTCCTCAAAGTGTTTTGTATTTTTGCAGCTCCGACTGCGATCCTGGCTCACGAAGGAGGCCATTTCCGAGCTTTGTTGACAAACTTCCCTACCGGTTTCCTGTTTCCAGCTCATTGTTGGATATGAATTTCCCAAGGACTGTGTGAACTGTGAAGGTGGTGACCTCATTTTCAGCCGGCTCATTTCACACAAGCTCTTTTGACGCAGCGGAGGGGAGAATAACATGCCTGATTCAAACCCAAAACGCTCCTGGCCAGTATTTTATCAAAGAAAACCTCCAAATGGACAGAGCTTGACACAACAAGAGGGCCGCCAATGCTCCGTATGTGGCAAAAACTGCAAAAGCAAATAAAATCTGTACATCTAAAGCTGTCAGTCTGACATTACTTGCAAAATTTATCTTAAAAGAAAACATCCAAAAACCATAACTAGACACAGTGTCTGATTTCTCAAACAAGCAACTACAACGTGCACTCGTGATGGATTACTGCATTAATTATATCTGTGTGCAGGCGCTTTTTTGCAGCTACAAAGTTTTGAGCAAGCAAATCATGTTTCTTTAATAATATCCTTTTAACAGCTTTTAAATTGGCTTTCACAAACTTGCATCATTTACCCAACATTGTTAGGTGCCAACAACTAATTAGACAGCATGAATCAATAATAAACAGAGACACTGCAGCTCAGTCGGCCATGACTGTGCAGCCACTCCCAAAGCTTTAATCCACAGATTTACTCCTGCAGTATTTCAAACAAGGTTGAAATGGTATCTATCTATCTATCTATCTTTCTATCTTTCTATCTATCTATCTATCTATAATGCTGCTTAGATCAAAAATATGTGTTTTGTGATTGGAAGATAAACACAATATACAAAGTGCTTTACAGACCCTAGATAAGCTTAAAGGTACAATATATTAAAGGTGTAATGGTACATGTATTTGTACTGAACATTACAGATGATTTTGACAAATGCAATGACCTGGACGACAAACATATTGGTCACAGGTGATTGCCCACGCAAGAAGCAGGAACACGTTTTATTTAACTAGATTTTACTAACTGCCATGACAGAAAAGGAGTAGAGGAAGAGATCTAGCTAAAGCACTCTGCAACAAAGCAACGAGATAATACGCAAAATCTGGAAAACCTGCCTGCTCGCTTCAAATCAGCTGTGTGGGAAAGTTTCCAGCTCAGCAAGGAGAAACAAGAGGCGTGGGTATTATGTGTGAGATAGGGTATGGCAAGTTTTTTGTGTGTTTATTCATCAAGTCGCTGGTGTAGATTCTCAGTCATCCAGGCCATGGTAAATTCAAAAAAAGTTAAAAAACAAAAACAACTGGACTTCTATTCTGTAGCTGAAGACGTTTCGCTTCTCATCCGAGGAGCTTTCTCAATTCAGAAATAGAGAGT
>NC_051430.1:13514586-13527157 GCF_001649575.2 Kryptolebias marmoratus | reverse complement strand
AGGAGAGTGAGAACAATTTGCAAGCAATCCAGCTTACATCACATCTCAGCTTTAAAAGCTCAACTCCACACTCTCTATTTCTGAATTGAGAAAGCTCCTCGGATGAGAAGCGAAACGTCTTCAGCTACAGAATAGAAGTCCAGTTGTTTTTGTTTTTTAACTTTTTTTGAATTCATCAAGTCATTTTCTCATAGGAGCACTCACCAGTCTAAGAAGCTAGGTGTGAGGATTTCACATTATATTTATGAAGTATTTTTACGTCAAGGGATGATTTTCAGCCCTGTGTTGCTTTTTATGTTGAATGGAGCCCAGGTCAAATTAACTGAAGCAAACGGTCCTTGGGTTTTGTTGTGTTTGGTTTTTATTTTTATATATTTTCTTAACCCAAGAGTTTATTAGACTCTCAGTTTGACACATTCATTCAATCCAGTTCCTAAATGTTTGGCTGTTGACTCACCACCTGCTTCAGTTCAGAGCTCAAGTCCCTCGATAAAAATGCTTAGCCTTTCATTTGTTACAGCCCATGGCTTGAGCAAAGACCAAACCAGGACCACAGAAATTCTTTTATGGCTCATTAGGACCAGGCTCCGGTCCCCATGCGGACTACTGCCCTCAACAAAAGCAGTGGTTAGAGCTAAAAAAAAAACAAAAACAACAAAGTCCCACAGAGGTCACCAAAATAGTACTCAAAAACATACAAAATGAAATAAAACTGACCACAAATAAATTCCTTATGTAAAATATTTCCAAAACAAAAACCCAGAAGGTAAATTAAAAAGGTGACTATTGCGTTTTCAGATGACCTCCTAAAGACCTTTTAGCAAATTTTGTTGGATATGATTCTTTGTGATGCTGAAATAGTAATTTTGTTATTAGGGGACCCTAAGTTATGTTTATTTCATTTTGCTTTTGGATAAAATTTGTTTTTTCCAGTTGTTTTTTTCTCGCTTTACTGACGTATCTGAATTTGCCTGAATAAATCAAGGAGTAAGGTAAGACCGTCTCACATTTCAGAAATTTTAACCAGAACTGTTTGCAATTTTTGGATTAAAAAATCAATACCAATGTATTAATTGAACTGTGAAAATAGTTGCAGATGTGAAAATACCCCTTTTCTCTTTTTGCTTTTCTATGGAAATGTGCATGTGCAGATTCCTCCTTAAGAAATCAGGAAGAAAAAAAAACAGCTCCTTGAGCGTAAGTGGTACTTAACATTTGCATATGTATCGCTACATAAACAGGTGCATGGAACAAAAACTCTGAGTAGCTTTGCATAACAAAAAAAGGAGCTTTCAATCATGTTCTATTTGATTTCAGAGTCGCCGAGACTGTGGACTTGAATATTGAAAGATAGCAGTGTTAGGTTCTGCTCAAAGGCAACAAAGGTAGACGGCAAACTACTAGACACTGCAAAAAATATTTGTGAGAGGAAGAAGTTTTTGTAAGAGGAGTGGGACAAACATAATGGACCGCAAATGTTTTCTACACTAAGAATGCCCAGCAAACAATGCTTTGCACTCTAGTGAATTGACTAGTGAATATAAAAAAAAGGAAATTTCCCATCTAAGAAACATCAGTAAGACCGTCTGGCCTGACTAATCCCCCTCTCAGGTGAGCTCCGGGGGAAGTGCATTTTTAAAAAATATTTGTTGCTGCTTATGCCAGCCAGTCTGCAGATATTCTCCTGAACTGTAGATGTCACTAATGAGAAAAAAAAAGTGTCTGCAACCAAAAGAAAAGTTGAATAAAATGATGAAATGGGATTCATACATGAACATAAATACTTTTTTTTTTCTTTTTACAGTGGATGCCTGTAGAAACAAATCTGCTTGACAGCTGTTCATTCATTCATTCATTCATTAACGGATTGGATTTTATTGGCTGACCCATGTGTTTAAATTTAACCCCAGAACTGCATCGGTTCATGGCTGCTCCACAAGTGCATTGGCATCGCATTGCACATCCGAATCAAAACTTTACCTTGTTTGCCACTCATAAATATGGAATATTTACCCACCCGGGTAATGTAATCACCAAACACAATATTTACTCTAAAATGTTTTTGGTATCATCTTTAAGGTTTGAAAACTTATGAACATTTCAGGTGATATTTTTGCAGAAATCAAACAAATTTGCAAGGGAAACCAATCTTTCCGTGTGCTTAATTGTTCAGATCATTAAAATACGAACTCATTAGATGTTTGTTCGTGTCATTTTAACACCTGCCTGGAACAGTTAAGCCTCTGGTCAAAAACAGAGATTGTATCTATAACACACGCCAGTCATTTGCCAGCTTTGCACTCATAAATACGCCACCTGCATTCCATGTTTTCTCTCTTTTTTTTTTTTTTTTTGCCAATACATTTCCCCAGGCATTTCCATTTCGCTGCAGCGTCTGCTGCTGTTGTTTACTTGTCAAACTCATTATGGAGAAAAGGAATTAGAGGTAAGTATCTAGGTACAACAAGGCAACGCGAGCATTCAAACATCTAATTGCAATAACCTGGCACAAATAAGTAATTTAGCTACCTAAAAGCGAGCCCTGAGATCTTCAAGGAGCACTTTAGATGAATGCATCAGGCTGGAGGCCATTATGTGCCAAGAAATTTCGATAGAAAAACAAGATTTATCATTTACTGGGTGGGATTTGAATATTAAACGGACCTGTTTACTGCCTCATGACCAAATCTGAGATTTTCAGAGAGGCAAATTTATATAATATTGTGCTTATTGCCGTCTTTGTCCCCAACTGCCTTCCAAACATACATTATTTATGAGTAATCATCCGTCATTAATCATACACAACATGCCAGTTAAGTCTGTAATTGCAGAAAAATTGTGACCACGCAGGACTCAAGTTCAGGGCTAAATTAGGGCGAGCTCAAACTAAAGCCTGATTAGATTTCATGTCCTGGTTCCATGCGAGCAACACTGACAAATATGACTTTGTTTTCTGCTGACAGACTAAGTGATTGCTTCTGAATGAAACACTGATAGATTTTAAGAGTCATATTATTGCCATAATAATGCACAGTGACATTTTACACTGCGCGTATTACCATGTGGGCCGACTGTTCGCGGTAATGAGGAAAGATGTCCTTTTGCCTCCAATGCTTCATTTAAAGACGCCCTGCGAGGTTCTGACCAGGAACAGCGCCAAACGGAAAGGCTTGAACTCATCATTTAAACTGTTAGATTATCTAGTTGAATAATTTATCATTGTATTTTTTTAATAAGCGTGCAAAACATTAAAATAATGAAATAAATAGGCTTTTTTTGTTGCACATTTAAATAGGAAACACGGAGCTAAGTGGGAAACGGTAAAGCTACAAGTAAATCGAAATAAATAGTTTAGAAATAATAAGGACTGAAACCCTGAACGCATCTGGATTTGTCCGTTTTCGTTTCGCTTCGACTGCTAATTTATTTGGCCGTTTCTCAAATGAGCGTCGTGGTTCTCGGGTCCAGCCTTCTGAGAATAAAATTAGTGGCACATTTGTCCCTGCTGTTTTATTTCTCCAGGAGAAGTGGGGCATATGACTCATTCACACGGGGAGTTTACATCATCAGAAGGTGCTGGGTGAAACAGACCACGAGCTAAAAAAAAAAAAAAAAAAAAATTTTTTTTTTTCCTCCCACAAAGGCACAAGTCCAGACCAAATCTCACACCTCTTTAAGGAGGAGAGAAGATATAGAACCACAAAACTGAATAAAACATTTGGAAAATGCTTTTTTTTCTTTTTAATGGTTTATTCTGACTTCTATTTAATTGCAGACAGTTTGAACCCCATATATTTTACGTTTTGTTTCATCTACCTAATTTCATTGAGTGATATCCATTCGAACATCATCTGAAATCTGCAAAAAAAAAATTCCAAATGTGATGAAACACAAGCAATTTAAGGCTAGTAATCACAGAAAACAAAAACATACTGATGTTTCAAACTGGTGATGCAAACAAGTCAAACAATCATGATTTGATGCAAAATCTGCAGCAATGAAAGACCCAGCATTTCACCCGCCAGCTTTCATGGCAGAGTTTTAGACTAAAATCATCATCATCATCATCATCATGAGAAGGGACAGAGTTATAGCTGCTTGTCACTGAACCGATGCGATATTGAGAAATATCGCAATATCTCATAAATAATTTAGAGATCTTGGTGGTATAGGCATTTTTTGATTGGCTCATGTCACTTAGCTGTGGCTGCCATCAACCCCAAAAACAAATGAGTTGCACATGTACATCCAGTGTTTATTTTCTGAGATTCACTAAAATTCGTCCAGTGGTTCATCTGATAACAAACAGGACTGACATCAAATGTTTCTGTCAAAGTTTTAAGCAACGTGTAGCACTCAGAGCTTGTGTTGGGGAAGACTTTCAGCTACTACCACACCAAACGTTAGCTCAATATCTGCAAAAAAAGAAGAGTTGGAGTCATTTGTGTGTTGTGTTTGCTAATAATAATTAAATGCGGCAGCCATCTTAAATTAGATTGACTGCAAAAGTAAATCATTTACAGAAGTTCATGAAAATCCGTCTACTGTTTCATGAGATATTTTGTTAACACTACAGACAAAGACACACACCCATGCACTCGCGCACACGCAGACATTATCATTTTGGCAGTAGGCGACATCGATGTTGGGAAAGCCAGGATGAAACCAGCAACCTTTTGGTTAGTAGATGAATACTCTTCCTCCTGAGCCACAGCCCAAATTCAGACTGTAAACTAAACAGAAGTCAATTAGGAGTGAGAGTCACTGAAGAACTTGAAAGTGTTTTTTTTTTTTGTTGTTGTTGATTTGCATTTTCCACACCTTCCAAACTTCATCTGGATCAGTGCTGTTTCGCTGGAGATAGTAACACATCAGAGCTGCCTCCTATTATTACGGGATGTGTCAGACTCGGCTGCTGGTGCTGACATTAAAAGAAGAGGGAGCGTTGTTTGTTACCCAAAGGCTCGGAGGTGAAGACTACAGTCTCATGTAGGAAGATCACAAAAATAACTCCCAGCTCTGCCATTCATTTTATCACGCCTATGCAGTGCGGAATAATGGGCTCTTTGCTCTCCTCTGGTCCCCCCCGATGGGAGAGCTTCCTCCCCGCAGCAGAGCCAGCCTCTACTAAATCTGGAGACATCCAGGTCTCTGGGCCTAAATCTTGCTTAGCTCCCAGGTGGAAGTGTGGGGGTGCAGCACAATATGAGGCTGACAGCAAGATGAACCCCTGGAAGGAAAAAGGTGGGTGAGTATAACCTGAGAGGTCAGGTGCTAGGAGCAGGGTGTAATTGTTTTCCCCATTTCCTCAGGCTTGTAAAGCTGATCCACTATCAGCAACAGACTGCTACACCGCGAGCATGGCAATGAGTCTGCTTTCTCTGGCTCTTTTGACATTTCAGCCTATGTAATAGCCAGAAAAAAAGCTATTAAGCCGGTAATCAATTTGGCTGTTCCGAGGGAAAAAAAAAAGCACTCTGTGGTTACGGACGTTCTCTAAGATGATTGAAAGTTTCTTGTTTGAGGTGCTTACCTCGTCTTTGGCACGCTTCATTTCTTTCGGAACAAAGAGACCACCTTATTTAATATTCTGAGTTGCTTGTCCGTAAAATTGTGTAACAAGGAAGATCCGTGCCGAGGGCGACGCACTGCAACGCCGCACGGCCCAGACAAATACCCCCCCACACACACACGGAAAGAGTGGACACGGTGATTTTAGAAGAGGAAGGTTATTAAATATTGCCGGTGTTGTAGCTGTTCGGCGTCGAGACGCCTGACAGCGTATCATCAGGATGACATCAGCTCTGACTCATCTGTGGCCCCTGTTCGCGGGGAGGTGGCAGCGAGGTCGTCGCCCACACATCAAACCTAATTGCTTCATTCTGAAAAGTTACATGGAAAAATCGGTGAGCCACAATATGTTAACTCAGAAAATTCAGGAAAAAAAACAACAAAAAAAGACTAATTTCAATTTTATGTCTGATCGCCGGCTGTTTCTTGAAAACCAATTCCATTTTACTAAACACTACAATTTGATGGCGCGCCTGGGTGGCAGAGAGGAAAACCACTTGGCCTGTGTAACAACAACCTGGGTAAGCATGGTTGGAAATCAGCCTTCTGAACAGGAAAAATTTTTTAAAAATGAAACGAGGAGGCAAAAGCTTGGATTGGAATTCTTTCAGTCATATAACCGAAATAAGGACCACATCGAGTCTGGACTTAAAGTGAAACATGCGAGGCTCCATTTTTCACCGTCAGTTTTCTACAGCTCAAATGAAAGCAGCATTCCTTCAAGAGATACATATCACCTGCCGCCCCGCCAGCCAAAGACTACAATACGCAGACAACTAACAGGTTTCACAGAGGAGCCACTTAATGCCGTGTCTATAATACATCACCCCTCTTATTTTAACCTAAAACACTAATATTTTGGTCTCGTCCAATCAAAACATTTACCTGGCTTATCCTTATGATTTGTAACAAAATGCAGACGTGCGGCAATTAACTTCTCGGGAAGCAGATGGTTTGTCTCTGCAGCCCGACTATGCACGGCTGTTCAGTGTCACCGTGAGGTTGGACTAAAGAACATTTATATTAAACAGCGTGGAAGAGGCTTTTAATACGTACAAGTTGCTCCCGGTTCTTATGTGGCCTCACAGACTGTTGCTCTTTCCATTGGAACGCCGCTTCTGGATGAAGGCTGATAAAAACTCTTTGAGTTCACTCCAACTTTGCACAGCTGGTAAAGTGATCCCATTCAAACCTTTCAGTGATTGTTTTGTGACTTTTTCTGTGATTATTAAACTTTAACCTTTCATCTTTTACTCTGAGCTTCTCGGAAATTTTGAGCGTTTTCTATGTTTTCTCTGTTAATAAATGATTCAGGCTTTAGTAGCTTTATTAGCTGTCCTGGTTGGATACAAGCAGCTGAAATGAGCTTCCTCTGTAGGACATCCAGCCCCAGCCTTAAAGATGACGTCATGGGGGAGATCGGAGTAGAGCCGCTGCTCCTCTGCAGCAAAAGGAGTCAGCTGAGGTGGTTGGAACATCCCCAAGCAGACCTACAGGAGGAGGTGGAGAGTGTCGCTGGGGAGAGGGGGGTCAGGTTTTCCCTCCTGGACCTGATTCCTCTGCAATCAGCCTCAGACAAGTGGAAGCAAATGGACGACTGGAGCTTTTGTCTTTGTTATTAAAGTATTTTAACAAATGATTTAAAAAGAATCGCTCCTTTTGTGCTTTATAATTTTAAAAAGTAGTATTCTTGTGTGATTTAACTGAACTCTTGTCTACGGTGAACTCTTCTGATCAACAAATAGGGCTCAAGTGAAAATTTGGACACCTTACTGTTTATTTTTCTTACTTGTTTCATTACTTATCATCTATAAATATAGTACTTATGCTGTAGGGTTCACAGTGTCTCACGAACCACTGCACGTAATGTACAAAGTTTCACTAAATAAATCAAATCTGTGAAGCAAATTTGTTTCTGTTTTGTCTGGTTAATGTTATTTTTGTGGGATTTCAAGACTAAAACAAGAAAAGCTGATTCTAGACACGAACTGTCTCAATTAGATTCATAACAGATTCACGTAAGAGATCACTTACACGTTAAAAAAAGCAGACTTTTTATCTAGAATCTTTAATAATATTAATAATAAAAAAGTTCAGCTTTGTTGTGGAAACCAAGAAGCGGCGCAGCTGAGCAAACTGACAACTGCAGCTCGGGATTAGTTCCTTCTCGTCTGCGTAAAGTCTGACAGAGCTGGAAGGAAGTGGTGTAGGAATCAAAACAGCAGACGTGTGTGTGTGTGGTCATTTTCCCTCCATCATGGCCAGTGAACATGTGCTGCACTGCTTAGCTAGAGAGGCCTCCAAAAGGAAAAAAAAGAAGAAAAAATAAAAAGGCAGAATTTAACTGCTCCCGCTCATTTCAACAGATTTTCCAGACAAATAATTTCAGGTTTGTGCCCACTAGCGCCAACCCTCTGTCCGTGCCGGTCCCTCTGGCCTATAATTAAAGGCCATTCATTTGATTTGTTCATTAGGTCAAGCCTCGGCTGGGTAGAAGCGAACGGAACCCTCTCATTAGTGGTTCATGACTCCACTCTCTCCATGGTGAGCGCTGGAGCTACGCTGAAAAACAGCAGAGCAGCGGTGGGAGGACTCGAACTGTCAGAGGATTTCTTTTTTAACCCAGAGTGCACCTCTTCGAGAGAAAAACACAGAGGGGAATAACTGTATGTGTTCAACATATCAAAGCTTTAATCCCAGAATATCCCACACAGTTGCATTATCAAGCTCAGCAGGGGAGAATCTGGAACTGGAGCTGCAGAAAAAGATCTTATAGGCCATCAAAGACAAAACAGTTTGTTGGGTTTTTTCCCCCCTAATCGGTCCATCATTTTCCCTCCATCTTAGTTTATCTCATTTTCTTCATCCTGCTCCTCTCACTCAACTTTCAAGCTGGAGACTTTGTCCTGACTCCGTTTAGGAGTTAGTTTCGTAAAAAATGTTCAACAAGATGCAATCCTGGGAGTTGACAAATAACAAATTATTTTAAAGGAAATTTAAAAATGTAACAACTAGCGACGCATTTCCGCCGCCGAGGCTGTGGTAGGAACAAAACGAAAACGGCAACTCGATCGTGTTGCAAAACACAAAACTGCAACTGGCCAGAGGAGTTAAACTAACGCTCGTTCAGCCCAACCAAATGTTGCAAATCGCTGCAAGTTGAGAGGAAGTTTGAGCAGCGAGGATTCATAAATCATTAAAGAAAAGCAGGGGGGGAAAAATGCTTGAGGTGGTAAAGAGGATCTGATGACACTAACAGATGACACATTTTTAATTATGTTTGTTTGTGTGTGTGTGTGTGTGTGTGTGTGTGGGTGTGTGTGAGTGTGTGCGAGTGTGTGAGTGTGTGTGTGTGTGTGTGTGTGTGTGTGGGTGTGTGTGTGTGGTGGGGTAAACATAGAAAGAAACCTTTGGGGTGATTCTGACATACAGTCTCTTCCTCGTTGATTTTCTATAGTTTTAGACAAGAACATTGAGGGTTCTGCTGTCATACTAAGACTGAACAATAAATAAAAAGTTTATTATCACTGAAATACTAATCTGATCTTGAGCTTTAATAAATGTAGTACATTGTAATCCAAGTGCTTTGCATTTATGCTCCAAACTATGCATCCTAACAATCATATTTGTGTGATCAGACGGACTGTTGCTGCCCTTGATGCCCACACCTGCTGCAGATGGGAGTGGAAAGAGAGTTTTTAAATGCAAATGTTACTTTTATAAGATAGTTCAATTTTAAACTGTCTCCTTGAAAACTTCGGTGCATTTTTAATCATTCCAGTCATTAAATGTTGACTTATCTGTGTAGTAAAAACTTGTAACATGTAGATGATGTGCTTGATTCCATTTTTTGCTAGAATCAAACAGTGACTGACTCTTAAGCTATCATATGCTAATAGGCAACAAAAACAGCTTAAAAACTTAATTAGTTAAAGATAAGTTAATAGAATACTAACCTAATGACAAGACTAGCTTGACTTCTATTTGTGAATGTTTAGTGAAGTTTAGTGTCAAAGTGTATGAATGGATAACGAGATGCAAAAAAATTCTATTTAAATTTCTGTAAAAATTCTTGAGCCCAGGTCGGATGCCTTCTGACAGCTTTATACTTTAAATGAAACAAAATACAAACATATTTGTTTTTGCTTGTGTCTGTGGGGTCGCGTGCATGCATGTGTGCGTTTGTTTGCTTGTCTGTTACCGAAATACCTCATGAACCGCTGAACAAATTTTAATGAGACTCTCGGAAAATAATCACTGGGTGTGTCGCTACAACAGATTCGTTTCTGGAGTCAGCTCAGTTCAAGATGGCTGCCACAGCTGATCGACCTTAGCAAACAAATTAGTCCATTTTACAGATATTGAACTAAAATGTGGTGTGGCAGTAGCTAAGAGTCATTCACCTTGGGATATCCCACGGGATCCCACATGACATGTTTTTCAAAGTTCCACCAAAGCAGCTACAACTCCATCATTAAGATTATATTCGTCTAAAACTCTGACATGAAAGGTAGCGGGCGATATGCATTCGTTTGAGGAATGCTAGCCTAGCTTTGAACATCGTTGTAGATTAAATTTTCAAAAACAATCAGAGATTTCATCGGCAATAGTCTGTTGTCTTGCTATATTCAAATGCATGTTTCTTTTTTTGAGGCGACTGAGTTAAAGCACAAGAAGTGCAACCAGTCAGAGAGAGAGAGAGAGGAAAAAAAAAACAGGTTCTTTACACACTGAGACGAGATGAGAGCTGGTTTAACGGACTGTCATTCCATCAGGGAGGCAATACACCCGAGTGGTTTTCATCTACATGAAAAGCAGAGCGTCGCTCACAGAGGCAAGGGCCTCCAGATCAAACACGTTCAGAGAATCGCTTCTTCACATACAGTAACAACAAACTCTGGTGTCGTCACCCAGCAATGCAAGATACCAAAGCTTTCTCCCCCATCAGGGTGTCAGCGTCCACTCCCCACACAATTACTGGATACGGCGCGGCTGTAATTAAAGTCCTCTTTCAGCACTCCACACACCGTGACCTTTTCCAGTGCAAACACTCATTGTCTCAGTTAAACCCAGGGCCCATCCGCTGGGATGTTAATGGATATTTTATGTTGGCGAAACAGAAGAAATTGATCCAGATAATGGCATACACTGAAAAATGTGCGAGAGCCACATCAGAAAAACCCAGGCCTGGCGATGTTTACCCATCAATATTAATGTGTTTCATCTGTAAATTTGGCAGGGCGGTTTAGGGAGACAGAAAGCCCCCCCGATCAGCATCATCATAGCCCATAATCAGAAGCTATGCAAATGATAGCGCCGTTTTCCCCCGACGCCGCAGAGCCGGTTCCCTGGAAACTCTCCTGTCAGGGCAGCAGAATGAGAGCGATAGCAGAGAGAACTGTTTGTTTAACATGTCACTGGAGCGGCGGCGCTGAGAGGGAGGGACCAGATGGAGGAGCAGAACGCACCGGGGCTTGGTCTCACAAAGAGCCCCGTCCTCTCCAGTCAGTCACTCGTCTGGCACTTAGATGCACTTGAGGCAGATCGAAGAAATACAAACCGCTGCAATAACAAACTGATGCTCGAATGTTTTCCATCCGAGGTCGAGGGCACAAACTTCACGCCCATCGGGACGAGCGTACAGCGGCAGCTTCCAATTTGTAGCTCAAAATTAATAAAGCGCGGGAAGAGGAGCTTAGCAATCCACCGCAGAGTTGGTTTCCACCTTCTAACAGAGACACGGGCGTATGCAGCCTCTTGTCTACAAGACGGCACTCTATTTTGTTCGCATTTGAGCTTTTTTATATTCAGTAAGAGAAAGAGGCACCGAGGGCCTGAAGCTGTCTTGGGTCATTTAACCACACATTTTCTTTCTCCTCTCAGAATGTGTTTTCTGGCAGTTAAAGCGCAAAGAGCTGACAGATTAGACAGGGAGTTCCTTTACGGGCGGGCTGCGGGGCTTCAGGAGGGTGGGCCGCTCGCTGCTCGCTGGAGCTCGGGGCGGCAACACCACGCCTGTCACCGGTTGATGGGCCGGTGCAGAAGTGCAGTCATAGGGAGGTATGATTGATGATATTAGGCGCTCACGCACAAGCCTGAATGCCAGCACACTCCTGCGATTTAATCCCCGCTCCTTCATCAAACACGGCGTCGCGGCAGATGGACCGCACAACATCGAGCTCCTCGGTTCTCAAAGCCAGGCCACCGTGAGGCAGCAGTCACTGATTATATTATTATATCACATAGAATTCATATCTAATTAAGACAGAGAGTTAAAAAAAGACAATGTATTTGTTTGGAGCTGAGCATCTTTTAACTAAATGATGATGCAGAGTTAAAAACTTGAATAGGAACTGGCTCCTCTAAATGTAAAAAAGAAAAACTAAAAATTCATTTAGTTGAGTGCTTTTTTTTTTTTTTTTTGGTCGAGCTCATGCAAAAAAAAAAAAAAAAAAAAAAACTTCCCTTGGACAATAATGACCCCTAGTGTTGATTTAAGAAACCTCATTTGGAACATCCACACCTTTGTAATAAAAATAAGACGCCCGTAGTCGTGCTAATCCTTTTGCCACATGTTGCAGAGTTAAAAAACACGGGTCGAGCCGCACAGCGACACCGAGTCTGATAATCCAAACCCGAGGCTGGGAGTTGAAGCTGTCAGGAAGTAAATCCAAGAATCAGCGGCGCTACACGGCCTGGATTAGGCCAACCATCCCCCAGTCACGCCACAAAGAGTTCATTGTGCTCGGATAGCATATAAAAAAGGAGGACGAACGATTTTGGCAGCGATTTTCAATTATAGTTTAGATTCTCTTCCAAAGACAGCCTGTGAAATCGCACTTTGAATGAGAGAGATGCTTTTTATAGTAATGCATAGGTGCAGATGTGGCATTTTACAGAGAAAATGTCAGATAAGTGCTGCGTTTTTCTGCTGAAATATTTCACAGAACACAGAATTATGTAACCCAAAGTGGCACTGTTTCAGTTCCCAGACAGGGTG
>NC_051430.1:13496268-13514480 GCF_001649575.2 Kryptolebias marmoratus | reverse complement strand
CCTACCTGAGCATGTGAAGATGCATAAGCACAGATCAAAGAAGAAGGTGGCCACTGATGCATCATTGGTAGCGACAAATTATCATCAATACCACTCCGACGCATTATCATCAATCTCTCACTTGAAAGACAAAAGTATCCTTCCACGCTAAATTGTGAAATCGATGCATTCCCATCACGGCGCGGGATAGGTCGTCCAGCGCTTCTCCGCGGGCGAGTAATGTGAAATCTATCGCAGGGTTAGCGCTCGTGGGCCGAGACAAGATCAAAGACAAGATGCTGGGAAAAGTTCGTATTGATCTGGCGCCGCCGAGGAGAGGGGATGTGATTGGAGTTTGAAACACTTGAAAGTAAAACATAAATTTTACTGTTCTTATGAGAGGGGAAAAAAACGTAGCTGATTTGTCACAAGTTGTGCATTTACTAGCTAAAAGTTCCTTTTCGTAGCACAGGAAGATGAAGTAGGTCAAATCCGCAGTGACTGATGAGGCTGGATGAACTTGTTGTGCCGTCGAGCCCAGAGTTTAAACCGTGAATGCGCTCTTACCTTCGGCCACTTCGGGTTGAGCTCACAAGCCCGCTCCGCGTCCTCCAGCGCAGCCTGGTGCTGGCCCAGTTTGAGGCGGGCCGCTGAGCGGTTGCTGTACAGGATGCAGTTCTGCGGGTCGGCCCGCAGCGCCTCGCTGTACAGGCGCACGGCCTCCTGGAAGTCGCCCCGCTGGCACGCCTCGTTGCTCTGCTGTACCTTCTCCATGAACTCCACTTTGCTGAGGGCATACCGCGTCCTGTCGTCCCCGGCAACGCACCGGATAGGTCGGCCCGCCGCCCGGGAGCCGAAGACTGAGGTCTGGAGGATTAGACAGAGAGAAGGTAGAAGTGGTAGAACAGTAGCTAAAAGCTCAATTAAAAGTAGCATAGGAAGTCGAAAACAGAGCCAGTACACATGAAAATACTGTAAATGAAAATTAAATATGTTGCAAAGTATAAAAGTGACAAAACACAATTCACCCATCTCCTGGATGAGCTGAAAGTGTTGGTATATGAACGGCCGCAGTAGCACAGAGTTCGCAGAAGCAGCTGGAGTGCAAAAACTACAAAGAGGGAAGTAAGAACTGGGAAAACAATCCCATTCACATTGAAAATAACTCCATACAGGCAGCAACTGCTATTTGTTCCAAAGTCCCAAGTAAATCCCACATTAGGCTTGGTTCTCATTATTATGACTTTTTTTTTTTGGTCTCGAAATAGAACTTTAATTTCAAGAGCTTTAACATGTTTTCTATTTAAACTCCCCAGTAGTAAAACCATCAGGCTGTAATGTCAACATTTTTTTTTTTAGTCTTTTGCTTCATGTGAAAGTAATTCGGGTATAAACAAAAGCTCACATCCTTCTAGCTGTTCACAGATGTTTTGATTGCGTTCATTTGCACGCAGCGGCACGGAGAGGCGGCAGGGGGGAGCGGAGCTGAGTTTAATCATCGTATCGTCACCACAATGAAACATCTCCTCCCGTAACGTAATCAGTCGTGGTTCAGATGGAGTCCCTCGGCTCTCCTCCCTGTCAGATTTCCTAACCCGGCTGGCAGCCGGAGGAGCAGTTAAAACACGCTCCGTTGTCTGGTAACCCCATCTGACCGTTAATGACTCACTCTGCGCTGCAGACGGAGACTGCCGCGGACACTCAACGCTGGCGCTTCGGGTCCGCTCGCCCAGTTGCACATTTCTGGGGCCGGCGTCCACTTTACCTCGTTCTCACCACACCTCCTCCAGCTGAATTCTGGGATACCGGGCAGGCCTGGTAATTACTTCCAGAGGCCCGCAGAGGAGAACCAGGCGAAATGAGGGCTTTGGAGATCAAGTGAATTCAACATCAAGTAAAGTCAGAGAATAGTAGCAGTCATTTACTTGTTCCTCCCCCCACAACCTTAAGCGGTCCACCTTTTATTTTTCTTCTATAGATGAAAAAACACAGATTTTCTATTATTTAAAAACATAAAACAAACTGGCTCCCAGGCAACTCTGAGCATTAGTAAAAGTCAAATTTTTATTGCCCGCTGCCGGAGCCCATAATGTTTTTGCCGGTGCGTGTGTTTGTCTGTCTGTTAGCAAAATATCTCCTGAACCACTGAACAGATTTGAATGAAACTCTCAAAAAAGTAATCACTGGATGTACGTCCACAACTGATTCACTCTGGGAGTCAGATCCATTCAAGATGGCCGCCACAGCTAAGCAAACTCAGCAAACCCAAAAATGTCACTAACTCAACCAATTTTACGGACATTCAACTAAAATCTGGTGGGTTGGTAGCTGGGAGTAATTCACAACACATGCTTTGAGCGCTAACTGATCAGGCCAGATCTGTTTTTAAAACCTTTGCTCTAAACTTTTCAGGTTCGCTTCGACTGTCTGTTCGTAAAATTCCTCAGGAATCACTGGATGGATTTTAATGAAACTTTCACAAAGTACTCATCGGGTGCACATCTTGAGTTCATTAACATTTGGAGTCAACTCAATTAAAGACGGCTGCCACAGCTAATTAACCTTAGCCAACAC
Source organism: Kryptolebias marmoratus (assembly GCF_001649575.2). Lineage (NCBI taxonomy): Eukaryota > Metazoa > Chordata > Actinopteri > Cyprinodontiformes > Rivulidae > Kryptolebias > Kryptolebias marmoratus. The sequence goes on along the minus strand of NC_051430.1, from coordinate 13,511,927 downwards.
AAAAATGGCTCCAACCTAGCCAGCGTCACACAAATTGAGCTAAAGTTTGGTTTGATGGGAGCTGAGCAGCATCCCCAACATATACTCCGAGCACTTTACTTTGTGCACGACCTTTGGCCTAAAACTTTGGCATGAACTATTAGCTTCTGCTTGTTCGCAACATCTCGTGAACCACTGGGCAGATGTTGAATGGAACCCTCAGAATGTAATCGTTACACCGTCACCAATTGGACTGAACCCAATTGAAGCCACCGACTCAGTGGGTTTTACAGACACTGGGGTGGTAGTAGCTGAGAGTCGTGCTTGGTGCGGAACATTTGCAGGGTACGAAAAGTGGCGGCGGGCGATATGCATTTCCTTTCAGGGAGGGTTGGGCCTTTAATGACCCCCACCCCCCCGCAGACAGTACCGTGGAGATGCACACGGGGGAGGTGTGTGACATCCACAGCTGTCACCCAGGACAGCATGCAAGCAGAGCTCTGCACCAGGAGACCAGTCCAGCCTGTATATCAGTGCCTGCGAGGGTAAAAAAGCATCGCAGCTTTTCCTGCTTTTTTTTTTTGCTTTTTTTTCCCCCTGACCGTGCTGCCTTCTGCCTGTGGGCAGGAAGGGTGGGGAGGGAATGGGATAATGAGAGCCTGCACCAACACAGAGGACACTTTTAAACCTTATCAAAAGGAGACTGAGTTCATCCTAAACGCAAAATCACCCAGAACCTTCCATATGAACACCTCTGATGGAGGATCTGTGCGCCACATCCAGCCCTTCTCCTGCAGAGGAACGTCCTCCTAAATGCATTACGAAAGAAGCGCTTCTCTTGTGTGATTTTAACTACTATTAAAAGTGTTTTGTGTCGTCTGCTCCAGAACAATCAGCAGCCATGAAGCAATGAATTTAGAAGGGGGGGGCAAAATCGATATTCGCCTTTTTTGTTGTTGTTGTTGTTTTTAGACGAGGTCATTTCCGACCCAGAACGCCGAGCAAACACAAACGAGCCGCTAAAAGTGCATAAAAAGTCCAGAAAGTCCAAACAGAAAGAAATAAAGATGAGCTGCTTACCTTTTCTTTCAGAGTCGCTTGTTTCTCCATCCTGTCTGTCGGTTTCTGCGAAGCTCTTTCGGTCTCATCCCATCACAGCCTTACAGAAAACTCTGTCCATTTTCTTTCTCTCTCTCTCTTTTTTTCTTCCTGTGCATGAAGAAGTGCTCCGAGTCTGGACAACGAGACAGTCCGCTTTATTTTATTTTTATTTTATTTTTTTGCAAAAGGCGATAACACGGCCAGAGAGAAAACTGACCAAAACTTGATCTGTGAGCCGTTCAGGGGAAACTTTCCTCAAGGAAAGTGCGCCATGTTGTCAAATCCTTTTTTTTTTTTTTTTTCTCCTCGCCTCTCTCCTCCTGTTGTTACCATAGCGGATTGCTGAGCTCGGAGGAAAGCTGTCAGAAAGCAGCGAAAGTGCATTTATTAAATACGTTCACCACATATAGGCTACATAATGAGGTAAAAGGCGCTGTAAAGTGTTTACAAGTGGAACAGAAGGCTGCGAACACTAGCCTTCAGGTCAGAGGCGCTCATAGAGTCTGTGAGGACGGGGGCAGAGGGGGCTCCATTTCTGCTCCCAGCCTTCAACGCTTTAAAGGGGGGAAAGCAAACATAAATTAAGGGAAAGTCATAAAAGTCACACTAATTTTAAATTGATAATAAAAGATCGAAAGAAATTACTCTGGTCTCTTCGGCATTTTACGGGGGTCGCTCAGAAGTGTGACGTATCCTGTGCTGAGCGCAGGAACGCCAGCAATGCGGCGATTATCAAATACTGATAGTGTGCGGGTGAAATGGCTCAGTTTGTGGCAATTCATTGTGCAAACCGACTGAAACTACACCGGGTGTTTCAATCTTAAGCCTACCAAAGGAAAACAAAGTTGGATGGATGTGCTTAGTTTTCAAAAGAAGCACCTGAAATACAAACCTTCAACAGAAGTGAAATTTATAGCACTTTTCAGCAGCAAGGCGATCCAAAGTGCTTTACAACACAGAAACATCAAATACAGAAATAAAAACATCAATCAGGTAATTTTAGCTAATAGCACGATTGGTATAACTATAACAGAGTAGTATGATTGGTATAAGAACCAGCGCCTCCCGCTGTCCGGTATGGGAAACTGTGTGACATCACTGTAAAGTTTTGGGGTTTCCCTTCGCAAAATTTGGGACCTGAGCTCCCGTCTGCATCACTCTAGACCAGGGGTGGGAAATTCTGGTCCTCGAGGGCCACTATCCTGTTTTTTTTAGTTGTTCCTCTGCTCCGACACACCTGATTTGAATCAGTGTGTCATTAACAGGCTTCTGCAGAACATAACGAGATAATTTAACCAGTGAATCAGGTGTGTTGGACCAAGGAAAGGTGTAAAACTTGCAGGATAGTGGTCCTCGAGGACCAGGATTGCCCACCCCTGCTCTAGACAAAAAAAAAAATAGTGTTATAAAAACTGCTCTTGTCAAAAAAAAAAAAAAAACTTGATTCGTCTGCTTCCACTTTCACTGATAAACGCTGCGTCACCAACCAGGGAGGCAACTCCGCCCACACAATCACCCTACTTTGGGATTTGGACACAAAAACTCTGAAAACAAGTCATTAAGGTGTTAAATCAGAGAAACAGATCCCCGGAGTGCTATTATGACAGTGTTTAACTGAGAGAAAAACATGAAAACTGATTATTAATTTCCCATTTAACATCAAATTCTACAACATGATTTTTTTTTTTTATGTTTTTATTTTTATAATATTATAACCAATATGTACTCAAGGTCACAAAGTTCACATTTAATACTCCTCTGGTTCGTGCGTGTTTTGATGACTGGATTCTCTCAGCATGAAACTGTTTTGAAAACTGATATTTGATTTTTGGTCAACAAATTTTAGAAATTTGTTTTAGAAAAGGTGTTTTTGAATCACCTTTACAATAATAAAACAATAAAATAAGTGTCAACCAGCATAAAAAACAAGCCTTCAAAATAAAATAATTTTCACTGTGCACGTCAGCTGTGATTCATGGGAGGGGGTGAGGTACGTAATATTCCAAAACAATAAAAAGTTAGACTGGACTGCAGAAGCGTCTGATTTGGTACTTGGTTAAAGGGCTATTTCACAGAATGTTTTGGTTCAAAATCTAAAACGATATACTTGTCAAACCTTGTCTACATAATTTTACACTGAATTATTCGACACTGTTCAACCCTCAGTTAAACACCGAAAACAGGCTCTTTGAGTTCCCTTTGTGATCTTTGAAACATTTATTGCATTCTTCTTTTTATTTTTATTTCACCACACCTAGCCTGAGGTGCTCTAGATGTCAAAAGAGCATTGTATTCTGTTTCTCCCCTTAAACAGATAAAAGATTCATTTCCTAAAGCACAAACTGTGTTTTCACCAACTTGTATTCAGCGTAAAGAAAAAGGTTGTTTCGGCCTGCCGTGCGCAGCCGTTATCAGGAGGAGCAGCTTTGTTGCTAAAGGCATCCAGACCACAGAGCAAAAGCTAAGAGTAGTAGCAGATATATCATAAACTTCGAAACTGCTTATATAAGACGAAACCTTTTGGTTGTGTTCTGTACGAAGAACGTACTTCCTCCGCACCACTCTTCCTCTTGTGCCGTTTCCTGCCGCACGTTGGCAATTTGTTTTCCATAACAATGCCTATTGTGTCAAAGGAATGTATGAGCTGCACTTGAAAACCTAAAAAACCCCACAAGTCTAAGTATTTTAGTTGTTAAAAAATAAAAACCCTGTGACAAAATTATTATATTATGTTTGGTATTACCGCCTTGCTCTTAACAAGCATAAAATATAGTGAATATAGTATTGCAATTCTCCAATAAATACCTATTATTTTATCAAAGAACACTGTAATGTCTAGCTGAATGTATTCCAGTGTATTAGGATACTGATGTACTTTCCTCAACAAGCATAAAGTTCGTTGCAGGTTAAACAAATACATCATATATGAACATATTAAACTTGTGTTTATAAAAGGAATCATCATCAAGTGATGGTGCATCGACTCCTTGAAGGGTTATTCCAACAGAATACATTAGTCCCTACTCCTTCCAAGTTCAAATTAAGGGCCACGGGTCAGGGGTATGGCTTGGTGGGGAGGGATAAGGCTAAGAAATGGGATTCTTTGCTTCCCCAAACCCTGCTGCAACTTCTAACTCTTCCTTATCCACCTTCATGCAGCGTGGAGCGGGCAAACCCACACGGCCTCGCTGCTCAGTGAGGAGCTGCGGTGTAAGCTGCTCCCAAGTGGGTGAAATTAGATCCCAGCTGTAAGTCAGTTGCTCCTAAGAGGCCCGGATGCAGATAAAAACGTTTTATTTATTAGTACGTACATGGAAACAGAATTTTCTGTACACAAAACGATATCATTAGTGGTCTGCGGCTCGAGGGTTTGGCTGCAAACGCTGTCTCCAAGCGGACATTTTGGCTTGACGCTGCAGCTGAGGTAAAGATAATATAATACGCATCATTCAGACCGGCTCTGTGAGTCCTCATTTCATCCTGCTGATTGCATAAATAACTGGTGCACTTAATGTAACAGAGCCCTCATTAATTATATTAAACATACTTTTGGCGGGTCAACATCTATGGTTGTACGGACGCAATGAACAAATTCCTTCTGGTCGTACAACAAAAACGGTGCGATTCTCCTGGGTTTCCAACATGGACTGAACTACTTTGCATTTAAAACATGAATGATATAATTCATTTTTATTTAAACTAAACTGGAATGGCTTTTGGCTTCTCCAGATTGTGGGATTTGTTTTCTAAGACAAACCAGTTTGTCATTTTACCAAATCTTCTGCTTGAGGTAAGTACGGCGGTAATGTTGGAAAGGGCCCTGGTTTGTAGTTTGTTTTTAAATTTTATTTCTTTTCTGTGTCTGCTTTTTCTGGTTTTGCATCACAAATTGTCTGGAGCCTATCCCAGTTGTAACCAAGAGTCTGGGTACATGATGGACGGGTCGCCAGCTTCAATAAACAATAAAAATGGACTTAATGAAATAATGAATGTATTTTGTTTCCTAAATTAGGTTTAACATTAAGGATAAGTTAGGGTATGTATAAATGAGTTTTAAAAATGCACGCTTGAATCTATTACTGAAAATAAAAGGAATGAACTGAATTTGTCTACTGTTGTGCACTGCAGCTCTGCAGTCAGTTCTGCTGGCAGGTTATTAGTCGAGCTTGTTCGTGTCGGTCTCCACCAGCAGATGGTGTAAAGGTCCTTCACAGAGAGACCTTTCGCCTCATCAGACATTACAACTGTCAAGAAACTGAGAAAAAACAAGACGTGCAGTAAGCCTTTAACATTAGAGACATTCTGAACAATACAAGAAGAAAACCAGAAATATGTGTGGTTTTTCTTGTTGATAGGTGTAACAGTTGACTCAAGCTCACTACTGTTTTTCCAAAAGCATTTCAGTCAAATGCAGTTATCGCTGATTTCATTGTAACATTTTACTGTAAAATGTCAGCAGGAAAAGTTTTTAGCTTTCATGTTCCGACACTGAAGTGAGAACTCAACAGGGTTATGGACAAACCCACAGGTGAGGTTGTGTTAAAGCTTTCATTTCCTCCGCCAGGGAGGTTTTTGTTTTCAGTACCGTCTGTGCACAAGATTACTCAAAAGGTTATGAACGGATTTACATGAATTTCTCAGGAAATGTCAAACATGGTACAAGGAACAAGTGATTCGGTTTTGGTGGCGATACGGTCAAATGTCAAGGTCAAAGATCACAGGTGACCCCCTTGTTAAAACCTTGTCTGTGCTCCAGCAGGTGACCCCTTTGTTGCGTCAGCCGACGAGTTTCTGGTTTTGGTCAAGTTTGTCTGTTTGTTAGCAAAGATTACATAAAAACCAATGAAAAGAAATGGTTGACATTTTCAGGTAATGTTGGGGTTGTCACAAAAAACAACAATTGAGTACATTTTGATGATGAACCACATCATGATCCGGATCGCACTGTTTTTAGTGATGCTTTGGCAGAGGTTTGACTGCTCTCTGAATGATTCTATTTATATATATATCTACGAATGAAAGACTAATCATGTGAAAGTTTACCTACAAAATTAAACAAGAGCCCATTCAAATATTTGTACTACTTGTGCTGCAAATAACACTGAGAGTCCCAACAAGTTATTACTGTATTTAACTTTAATATAAAACAGAAAATATTTTTGGGGTGTTTTGTTTTGTTTTTTTTTACTTAAGAAACTAAGCCAAAGGAGTCACCAAACATGGCATCTGTGAGAGGAAAGGGGGGAAAAAAAAAACACGTTTTTGCAGAGTGTTCAGAAATAAGGCCCCGAATTAATGGATGTGCTCAGCGAAGCTAACTCCATCAGGGTTTAGTTTTGTCTTCATTATTATGAGAAATGCAATCTCACTTTCACCCCTCTCAAAATGAGCCTCTTGATGTTGAAAGAAGTCTGATCAATAATGAATAATTTATGCATGTCTAAATGAAATTGAAAAGCTTGGAGCAAAGGCTTCTCACAGTGAAGCAGAAAGGCTTTTTTTTTTTTTTTTTTTTTTTACATGCTCATATAAAACTGGTAAAAAAAATAAAAAGGTGGATTATTTGACTGAGTCAATTTGCTTTTGGATATTTTCATTTGAAAAGTTGGTAGCGGAATAATAAAATGGGGCCCACAATTTGCATGTGAGAATATGAGCATAATTAGGTGCTGAACTGCCTTCCTGAGCTGCAGCAGTCTGCTTCCACGCTAAAACATTATTCAAGACAATTTTGCTTCCAACTTAGAAAGATATTTTCAGCCCTCCGACGAAGACATTTAACAGCCTTCTGTCCGGCCTGAACTCCGGATCATTCAGGTTTGAACCGTCCAGTCTGGAGCAGCCCGGGGCCCGCTTTTGGCAGCTGCAGACCGGTGCTAAAATTGTCCTGACTCTTTTGGTAATGCGCCTGTGTGAGCAGTTCCTTTAGAGGTGAGACGACATGCAAATGACAGCACGGCGGGATAAAAACGTCGCCGATTCTTTTCAAATGTGTGCGTTTAAACGTTTTCTTTCGGAAATAGTTCCTCTGTTCTGAAGCCACAGGAATGTCTCGTGTGATTCCAGTTTTTCCCGGCTGCTGAGTCAAAGCAGATCAGCTCAGGCTGTTTCAGAAGCAAAGTTTTTAATCACATCCTCACGCATTCTCACGTCTAGTTTATCAAAGCGTGAGGCAAAGGGGTGAAATCCACCGGGTGTGTTTTCACTGATCTTCGGCCTGTCCCATCACTGGGAGGGGTCTGGCTGGCAGGATGCCTGAAGCGGATTGGTCAGGAGAAGGGCCTCCTTTGACAGTCCCACAGCAAAGCAGGTATATAATCATTTTACTTGCAAGTGCTAAGGAACAAGAGCTCTGTGGATCACTGACATCAGCTGGTTTCGCTGTCTTCCACTCGTGTCTGGTAAGTTGGGGATGTAAGCATCACAAAGCACTCAGACGAAATTTCGATCATTTCCATGACTTTTTGTCTTGATTTGAACCATGTGGCCTCTGGTAACCATCTCCCTGCTCGTCTGTCCCCAGTGAGATGAAGACCCAGCAGGCCCTTCACGTTCCCACTCCAGTGAGGCACAGCCTCGCTCTGACCAAAGTGGCCGGGACCCCCGTTTACCTGAAGCTGGATTCATCTCAGCCGACGGGATCCTTTAAGATCAGGGGCATCGGTCACCTCTGTAAAACGGTGAGTCGTTTCACATCCCGTTTCTGGAAAGGGAAGAAGAAAACCAATCCGAAGGAACCAGTCTGGACCAGCTGAGGGTGTGAACTAAGCTTTGTGTTTCTTTGCAGTGGGCGGAGAGAGGATGTGAGCGATTTGTCTGCTGTTCAGGTAAAAACGCCTCATTGTGTTGTCGCTGCTGCTGCATTTTCGCGATTACCCGGATGTGAAGTTTTCACGACTTGGGTCTCCACAGGAGGAAATGCTGGCATGGCTGCTGCTTATTCTGCACGCCAGCTCGGTGTGCCCGCAACCATAGTGGTCCCGAGTGTCACGCCAAACCCAACCGTGGAGAGGCTGAAGGACGAGGGGGCAAATGTCATCATTCATGGCAAGGTTGGCGAACTCCTGTGCTATTCAATACGTCAGTCATGGAATATTTTTATAAGACTCAGTTCATGTCAGGATATGGAAGGCTTGGCTGAAATTATTGTCAAATATTCTTCCATTTCTCAGTTATTTAATCCATTATTTTTTTATAGATTCATGGAAAAAGCGCACATCCAAGCAAAGAACCAGAGAAATAGTAATAATTTGTTGCCAGTTAAAATGATTTTCCCTGCAGACTAAATAATCTAAAAGGTAAGCTTGTCTTTTCCAGGCTCTGAATGACAGCATTGAATACGGACAGCAGCTCGTCGCAAACAACCCAGGCTGGATATTCATCTCTCCCTTTGATGACCCACTCATATGGTGAGCCTGCGCTCAGTTTTTTCCTGCACAGCAGCGGCTGTCATTACTGCGCAGGAATCCGAGCCATCAGGAAAGGAAAGGAACACGTACATGAGAGATAAGAACGTCTGCCTTATCACATACAGAGCACTCGCAGATAAAAGCTAATGCTGAGGGCTCATCAGATCATTCAGATTGCAGTCGAACACAACCAGAAAGGAGGTTTTAGGCATTTTCTATGTATTTTAGGAGTGACGTTGCCTCAAAAGAAAGAGACAAAGCAGACTGTGTTGAAGCAGGAAGTGACAGGTAGTGTTTCTGTGCTCAGGGAGGGCCACACGTCTCTGGTGAAGGAGCTGGAGCGTGACCTTAAAGAGAAGCCCGGAGCCATCGTGCTGTCGGTGGGAGGCGGAGGTTTGCTCAACGGAGTGGTGGAGGGACTCTGTCGCGCCGACTGGGGTGACGTGCCCATCGTAGCCATGGAAACGGTGGGAGCACACAGCCTCAACGCAGCCATGAAAGCTGGCGAGCTCGTCACTTTGCCCGCAATGACGAGGTATACCACACAGGACCTCGTTAAAATAAACAAAAAGTTACAGGAAGAGATGTTATCTGGCTTTCACAATGCCGTTTGTTTCGATCCGCGCAGTGTTGCGACCACACTGGGCCTGCTGAGGGTTTCTGCACGGACCATGACACTGGTGGGCGAGCACGTGGTGCTTTCCGAAGTCGTCACTGACCAGGAGGCGGTGAAAGCCGTTGAGCGCTTTGTGGGTGAGTGAATGAGGTGTGCGGCGACGACGACCCCGGCCCGTGACACTGAACTCTCCCGGTGCTTGCAGATGATGAGAAGATCCTGGTGGAGCCCGCCTGTGGAGCCACTCTGGCGGCGGTGTACAGCGGCGTTATCAAAAGGCTGCGGGACGAGGGCAAGCTGCCACGGCAGCTGGGCCCCGTGGTCGTTGTTGTGTGTGGCGGCAACAACATCAGCATGGAGCAGCTCCAGAGGCTAAAGAAACAGCTTGGCATCGTCTAGTGCCACTTGGGTCCTCCTGACCTTTTCTTTCTCTCTCTCCATCAGCCAGCCTCGGTCCCCGAACGCTGTGGTTCGCCCACAGATCGAATCATTCCAGACTGAAGCTCTCGTTCCCCCTGAGACTGACAAACATGAGAGCATGTGGCTGCTGGGGTTTTCTGTCTTATGAACCAGAATAATTCAGGTAGTTTTGAAGCTCAGTTTTTTTTTAAAAAACAAAAGGACTCATCTGTCGTAAGCGGGCTCGCTTTGTTAAAATGTCTGTTTTGTTAAATAGCTTTTGTGTTTGAAAATGTTCTGTATTTACATCTGAGTAAATTACATTTTTCTGCCTTCTAATTCTTGACCTTAGATGAGATTTAAAATAAAATAATTTAAACCAATTTCTGCTGCGTTAGCTTCAGCCGTCACAGACACAACACATGACATTCAGTTGAGTCCTGCGATGCAGGTTTTTATGTTGGACAGAATCAGGAGATTTTAGCAGAGAAACATTAACCAAGTCTGAGGTAAAACATGTTTTTGGTATCATAAAACGGCCTGAATGGTGAACAACTGTTTGCTCATACAATATTTATTTAACAAATAGATATACAGACCTTTAAGCCATAAAATTAAGTCCTGCTCATGCCATCAATAGAGCTTTGACCCAGTGAGAGTGTACACAAACACCATCGGAGCGGACGCTGTCCTGCGGTGTCTGGATCTGGGGCATTAGGCTGCTTCGCAATAGATCCTCTGGACTTGATGTTGTCGGATCCAAGCAGCAGTATCTCAAGGTTGAGTGAACTCCTCAGAGTCTGTTCTGTTTGTTAGAGTCATTTCCTGTTAAAAAAAACAGAATGCAGATTTTCCCAGCAAAACACTGGAGTTGCACCCGAATCTTCTCAATGGCACTTATTTTAACCAATCAGTAAGCTACAGGGATATTTTTTAAATGGCCAGAAATTACTTAACTGTTATCAATCATTGGGATCATAGTTTATGTTAAAAATCTGCATTAAACACATTCAGACAGAATGAAAAGTCACCTTGGTATCATAAAGTGTGTGTATACAGTAAATATTAATTTAATTTGTTGTGTTTATTATTGTCCATAATAAACTGTCATTAAAACAGTCCTAATTTGAGTTGAAGAGTAGTCAATATTTCACTGGAATGTTTATCCTGTTTGTGCATTTTTTGTAGCAATGAATAGTCTTTGTTTTCTACAAATACTTTCTGAGTTCCTTTAAAAAGTGCTACAGCAGACAGTATAGCCGTCTGGTCACTTGCCTCAAAGATCTTTAGTTTTCTAAACTTGTTAACAGGCCGATCCCATGGCATGTGAGTAACAGGTGTTTCCTCCCACAGATCCAAAAAAACATGCATGTTAGGTTCACTATAGACTAAATTGTCCCTAAGTGTGAATGAGAGGGTGAATGGTTGTTTGTCTCTTTTGTCTCTGTGTCACATAATAAAGATGATGAAACTACCGTAGGTGATGTCAACATGAGCACAGATCCGGCTGGAGCTGGACCGACCCGCCACTCGCCGCTCAGTCAAGGTGCCTGATTCACAGTCAGCTGTGATGTAACCAAAGTCGGTCATGGGGCCACATGTTCAAAAAGGAGACAACAAAAACACGCTTGACAGAGATCATTTGTCAGGAACAACCGCTGTCCCATCGAGGCATGTCTAATCACTGCATGGGATCAAGTGGGCAAACTCATTTGTGGAGAAAGCGTTTCAGGAATTGAAGTTTTTTCCAGAAACCCTAAAGCTACATTAAAATAATTAACCCAGCATAATATTGATTAGGCAGAAATGTACAATAAGTAAAGAAAAAAAGAAGTTATAAACAGGACGTTTAACCCAGTTGTTGTACATGAAGACATTTCTTTATTATGACACAGAAATTTCAAATGCCATTCATTTCTTTACATCTGTATAATCCATTTTAGATATGTTACTCATGTGCAGAGGTAAGACAGTAAAAGTTAAGTTAATGCAACCATAAATAATTGTAATAAATATCAAGTAAATGTACAGCACACATTTCATCGCAACACCTCTTTGTATGGATATGTCCTTTTTTTTTGTAACCTTATGTACTCCCTCCCAGTCGTCTCGGGGAGGAGCAAGTCAAAGAGAGAGCAACCCCGTTAGCAGCGGTTTATCACCCTATAAAAGAAACTGAACAAAAAAATAAAAAATAAAAAATAAATAAATCTGCAAGAGGCTCAGCAATCCAATCCAAGTAAAATGGCGATTTTACTCACACAAGAAAACATTGTTTCACCATGTGTCGAAGAAAGTCAAACCATCCGAGTACGAGACGAAGGTGATAAAGATTATTCTCCAAAAGTCATAAAAAGTAGCAACACAACAAACTAGATATCCAGCAGACATCATCTAGTTTGTTCATTTCAGAATCTTTTTGTTGTTTTTTTGTTTTTGTTTTTGTTTATTTGTTTTTTTGGAAGAGTAGTGCAAACCAAAATGAAACAAAACCATACGGGCAAGAGAAGAAGCAAGTAAACCATTACCTCAGTCTATTTACCTTTTTTTTGTGTTTTTTTTTAATCTAGGTCATTTTTTTTGTTTGTTTTTGTTGTTTTTTTACACAGCTAAACATTTGGTTATGAGTGAAATAAAAAAAAGAAAGAAAGAAAAAAAACAAAACAAACAAAGACAAACTTTCAGCTTGAAGAAAATCTATGGAAAGGCAGAAGCCAGGACTCCCCGCTGCTCTCTCCTCCAGTGTATGTGAGTAAACTGAATGTGATTAATAGATTAACAGGACTTTTTACACGACTTAAACAGCCTTTCTTCAGAGCCGCTAATAAAATGTCCTCAGTTTACATAGGCATAAAGTAGTTTGTTCATCAGCAGGTCACATCTTTTTAAAACAGGCGGTAAAACTACGCAAAGTCCTGCACAGCACTCGTTCCCACCTGCTCCTACAGTAGCTAACGTGATCAGATTTAGGCATCACCGGAAATCTCTTTGTTTCTGGTTGTAATCGTACCTTCTGAAATGTTAGATTACGCTTTCTAATTTTTGGTTTTCGTCACACGCAAACAGCAGAATCTTCTCTACAGCAAAGGCATGATTCCGAGCATCGTCCCTAAAAAGGGAGACGTAGAGGGAGGCGGCTCGCTCGAGCATTCGGAGTGGACATGTTTGACTGTTGCCTCTGAGGCAATGTCAACTCCAGCATCTTCGAGAAAAGCTCGATCAGTCATTAAACAAGCAACTGTAAAGTGCTGATGTGAAGTTATCCGATTGAGCTGTCAAATTCACCGACCTGGCCCAACCGCGAACACTAAAAGGAAGGGAACGGGTGAACAAAAACTTCAGCAGCCATTTTACTTCAATGCCATCGTCAAACTCAGTGCAGTCTAGGTGAGACTTATTCGCGGCGTTCCGATCGTCTTCCCTGAATTTAAACCGACAGGATAATCGTCGAAAAACAAAATTATGAAACGCCGAACACGGGCAATAAAAGGTCAAAACGTGGAATGCCACAAAAAGGTAAAAGCGGGGGATGAGGGGAGGACGAGCTCAGAGGTAAAGGGTGAGGTGTTGGGTACGTTTGGTTGGGAATGCCGGGGTTGTCCAGACGTTCCTAGCCGCTGAGAGGGTCCTCGCGGTAGTGGATGGCGTAGCGCAGCTTCTCCAGCATCACGTCCAGAGAGGTGTACTGGGGCAGTTTCACCATGAACATACACGTCTCCACCCGAATGTAGCGCGAGTCAGGCTGACCTGCAGGGGAAACAAAAACAGAGTACAACAAAATCAACCTTGTGCTTTTATTTCAGTGGTGGATATATATATATTTAAATATGTTTACCACATTAGGTATTAATAGAACTGCTGAAGGTAAATGAGTTGCAGAAATAAGAAGCTTGCTCCAGCGACAAAAGAGTTTAGCAATCTTATCTGTTGTAGATCATAAACACATCTTGATAAGCTTTTATTTGATTCTACTCCTGTAGATAAATAAATAGCAGTAGTAGTAGTAGTTTGCATACCTATAAGAAATCTGTAGGCGAGTGTTCTTGCCTTTATTTTATAGACTAATCATTTTACAAACACATTCAAGCAAAGAGAAACGGCAAGTTCACAGTTTGCCTCCAGCCGTTTTATAAGCACCGTCAGCAGTTTCTGCACCAACACCACTGATGTGAGCCTCGCACAGAGTCCGACAGACGCCCTGCTGAGAGAGCCCGGCAGGCATTACCTGCAGCCCCGTCCGGAGGGGCGATCTTCATGGGGTACGGGGGAACGTGGGCGGTGTCTGGCCCTCCGTCCTTGCATGGGCACGTGAACGGGATGCGCTCCTGGTTGCACGCAAACTTGATGAACTTGCAGAGCTCCTCTTGAGTGAACATCTCCAGGGCGGTCCAGAAGAACTCGATGTGCTGGTCGGTCTCCATTAGACCCACTTGATACATGGTGTGAGCCTACGCAGAGAAAGAGAGAGAGACTGATGTATAATTATATGATCTAAAATAATTAGATATTAACACTGTGAAAGATCCATCTCTACTTTCACTGACCCAGCTGTTAGTGGCTCACCCAGAGCGGGTTCATGTGAAGTAAAAACCATGTTTTTAAGGGCAGTGACTTGTGGGGCGCTTTAGACAAATATATACTTCACCTTGAGGAACTCCAGGTTGATGTAAGGCAGGCCGCATGTGCGCAGCTCAATCTCCAAGGGACTGAGCGTGGTTAGAAGCTGCAGGGGGATGATGGAACCGAGCCCAGCGCGCACTGCTGTCATACACTCCATGTTCTCCAGCTCCCTCAGACGGAGGTTTCGCACCGCCCGCGCGTACACATCCTTATTCTCCCAGCTGAAAGCGAACAGAAAACAATGCAGAATTAAAAAATAATTTTAAAAAAACACTACAACGCACGGTGGTTTTTAACTAGGAAGTTGAATAAAACCTGCGGTACATTAAGATAACATCTGCAGGAACAAAACACGACAAATCGACTACCTGACAGGGAGGCCGTGCCCATCCTGACAAAGCTCCACGTCTTCGCCAGTCATAGTGACGTAGGTGAAAGTGCAGCAGGGCCGGCTGGGGGAGTCTGGGCTTTCTCCCGAATGGTGCTGGGAGGTGATTTCAGCACACAGGGCCTCCAGCTCACTCTCATCAGTCACCTGCGGCATTGGAGACAGACGACAGAGGCCATTTTAAGCTCACTAGAAATAAAGCTGCGGCAAAGAAAATTTGTCCAGTACTGATAAATTGCATGTGTTTACACTAAGAAGTACAAGAAAGGCTACAAACTAATGCAAAAGGTGCTGTGGCCGTATTGTTTTGACTATAGCATTAGATGTATGAGTATATTTAAACCAGAATAAAAATAGTTTAAATATGCAACAATTAGACTTAAATGCGTCTCGGTTGATCGCCCAACTTGCCAGCCTCAATTTCAGCCAACCCTATCTGGTTGAACCGTACACGTCAAACACAAAGAAGAGAACAAAAGGTAGGAGCAACAAAAGGACTACCAGTGATGTAGTACACATTACAACTTCCTTTACGTTTTCAAATTTCTTGACATAGTTGTAGGTGAGGACGTCAGCTTCCTGCAGGTCCTGCTCTGGGTCAAGAGGCTCGCCAACGAGGCCCTTCCAAAACGAGCCCAGGAGGTCCAAGGGAAGCGGGACGTCGGCACGGATGGCAATGCCTAGCAGCTGACCGAAGAAGTGCAACAACTGCTCTTCTGCATAGCTGATAGGGCAGGGAGTCAGGATGTACTTCCCCTGAGAACAAAAACACATCGTGGCATTGTGAACAGAACAATCAGTTTTATGATGACATGCACAGATTTTCTGCCAGCTTCATGTATCTGTTGGTTCAAAAACAAATAAAAAATGCAGAGGTGGTTTTCAGAGAACACTGTTATCTCAGACAGCAACAGGTAGATCCAAAATATGATACGTATGGTATGCCTTGTTGGGAAGAACAAACAGCAAAAATACAGGATGTTGAAAATGTTACCTTGTTCCGGTTGGCTGCAGAACTGGGACAGGGAAGCAGCAGGGAAAGAGCGGAGCTCTGCAACTCCTTACACACCTGCCACAGGAAGTGCCGAAAAGAGCCGCCTGGATAGACACATTCATCAAAAATGCTGTTTGTTTTTTTTTTTTTTTT
>NC_051430.1:13450031-13496211 GCF_001649575.2 Kryptolebias marmoratus | reverse complement strand
GGGGGGGGGGGGGTAAAAATCTTGGAATCAAGTATGACGGCAAGGCAAGAGAGAAGAAAACGCGAAGGAGAAATTCTAACTTGTGCCATGAACTTCTTCTCCGGTGAAGCGGATGTTGAAGGCGTACGTCGGATCTCCACCGCTTGCCAGTTTCACACAGAGCTGGGACGACGGCACACAGGACAACTGGCGCGCCGCCTGGCAGAAATAGGTGTTCTCTGACGATCTGATTTCACCTGCAGTGCAAACGTTAGGTACATAAAAAAAGAAAGGTCACCACAATTCATTACAATCAAAAGTGGGAAAAACACAGAAAGGTGTCAGGAAGGCCTACCTCCAACAATTTCCAGAGGGTCCAGTGTAATCTCCGGAGCAGCATGGTCAGCTGTTCGCTGCACTGTGGCATTCAGTACTCTGTTCATTACAGTGACCTTAGTGTCGTAAAAGATTAGGCCTGTAATCAGCGGAGATAGCAATGGCCAGTTAAAAGAAATCTCATTCGAGACACCCCGTTTCATCTTTTTTGGTTTCTAATACAAATACAAAAATTTAAGTTCAAGCTAATAATACATTAGGACAAAACAGCAGACTGTGTTTTGACAATCTTTGACAATCTGAATGTCCAAACCTAAAAAAACTGCCCCAAACAGACAGAGTCAGCAGAAGACCCTTCTCACCTTTCGCCTCACACAACAGCGCTGCAATGCTGTTTTGATACGTATGTGTCTGTCGCAGCTCCACAAGTGGGAGGAAGAAACTCTCCAGGGTGTTGTTGAGGGACTGCAGCAAAGCGAAGCGCAGGCGCAGGCTCTCCACAGGCACGTCTGAAGACATAAACGTACATTCGAAAATTACAGTTGACTGGAAAAAAAAAATCAGCAAACATGTTACAAATGTTTACATCACAAATGAAAATATGTGGAAATAACTTATTCACATCACTGCAGGAAAGAAAATGACTGATCGTTTGAGTCGATCAGAGCACGGACACGCTTCGTACGCCTGCAGGTAGCGTACTTACTGAGCAGGCAGGCGACACGAGGATCGGCAGCATCACTGGGATCCAGGTAGACCTCGTGGGGGTGCAGTCTGGCTGGTGTGATAGCCAGGTGACGACACAGTCTGTTGATGTACTGGACCAATGCCATGTCCATTTCTAAGCTCCACTTTCTACAAGCCTTCTGGGCATGGCGGGTGTCTATACAGGTGCACCTAGTATCGAGGGAGATGTGCTTTTAAAATAAAAGATGTTGAACTTTTACCCAAAGGTCATTAAAATCTAATGCTGGATGCTTACGGTAAAATACAAATTATACATATATTATAAAACAACTGTATAAAATATTACGGTTGACAAACAATATGAAAGAGGTACTAATAAATGATTTAATGAGTACTTGATTAAAAGTGTAAAATATACACTTTGCAACTGTATTTTTAAATTATACAAACTGCTTGTGTTTAACTGTCAGCAGCAATGAAAGCAACACGTTTAAAAGACATTATTATGAATCTTAAAGAATTATGATGGGATTTTTGAGAAATAAAGTTGACAACATTTTCTTTTTTACAGTTAATTTAAATGTTTGAAGACAATAAGCTGTTATAAACAAAAATAATAATTTTCTAAAGACAAAATGATAAAACTGACAGCATGATGGTTTTTAGGTAATTTGTGTATGTGTGACAATATCTGACTTTAAGCAGTTGAGGAGTTATATATATTTTCGGAATGATTCGCCAAGTCTCACCTTTCGAAGTGAAGGTCATAACCACAAGCCAAAATGGCTCTCCACATGCTGCGGATGTCCTGCTTAGCACGGTCAACAGCAAACTTGTGAAAGCCTTCCAGAGTCAAGAACTTCTCCTCTGGCACTAAAGGAAAAAAAAATATATAGTGTGAGGTGGCTCACGAACCCAAGTGGTAAAACAGAACTAGGGCTGCTCAACATTAAAACATATATCAATATTATCAGTATCACAAATAATTCCCCAAAAATTGCAGACAAAATACAAATTTGGCAATCAGGTGGTCCCCCACTCCTCTGAATGCCACAATCAGCACACAACATGGTGTGAACATCGTAACACACCATGAGTTTATCACAACAGATATTACTGCAATATTCAGCAATGATTAACTCCCATGTTTTTCTAATATCGCTGTCTTAAACAAAACTTACTACTCCTCTTGTATAGACCACAGAAAACTGCAGCAAACAGCTAGTCACATGAAAATGTTAAGCTTTGTTACACTCTTTTGTTTAGACTGTACTGATTGACCTCAGTAATTGTTTTCTTCGAACAAGGGGAGGGCACATGCCTAATGGTGTATTATTCAGGTTAAACTGACTTTATCTGTGTTATAAAGCTCTTTACTGTGTGCAGTTTCAGCTTGTGGGGAATTTTTGCCGACCTTCGTTTTTTTTAGCAGGAGACTTTTCTACATCTTTCTCGTCAGGTTTGGATTTCTCAGGAGATTTTGGTTTCAGGACTGCCTTCTTTTCACTCAGTGCCATTCTGGAAAAAGACGAGACGAGCAAATGTGACTCGGGTGTGATGTTGGCGCGTTTATGCGCCCAAACTCACGCCTGCTCCTTCAGGTTTCACGTAGAGAATGTCTTACCTGACACTGTTGAGGACAGACTTTTCCTTAGTGAGAGGCTTGGTGATGGGTCTCTTGGTGCTGACAACCTTGCCTTGATGCTGTTCTTTTCCAGCCTTGCTGTACTTGTTCTTGTTAGGCTTGGGAGTTCCATACTTTCTTAAAATCTGTACAAAAACAGATTATTTGGACATATTTATCTGTTACGTGAAGCAGGGGGAGCTTTAAGATTTACCTGTTAATAAAGCATCTAAGAACTGAGTGCAAACAGAGTAATTAGACAAGCTGAAATTATGAAGCACAATCAAAGTTCACACAACAACATTAATGTTTAGAGGCATGAAATGAAGAGCAGAGGATTCGTAGGTGTCCTACACACCAGCTGTTACATACCAGAGTAAGTTGGTCTTCAAGCATTTTCTTAGGGGGTCGAACATTGGTGAAGAAAGTATGCAGTAGGTTGCCAGGTGTCTGAGAGTTGATCTGCTCCTTGTTGAGGTAAATGTCAGACACTTTAACAGGCTTGGCCGGCGTGAGGCTGAGCATCTGCTCAGAGTGCACGCAGCTTTTAAAAATATCTGTAAGGACGTCTCTCGCTCCGGGTACAAGCTTGTCACCTTGGAGCATAACGATAGAACAGGTTAGATTTAATCGAGCAGAAATACTTGCAATGTAATAAAACGGCGTAAAAAAAAAAATGAAAGTCAAAGTCCAACCTTTGATTGACTTGTCCAGAAAGTAGTCTTCTAGGGCGGAGCTTCCCTGTGTGTCAAACAGGCTTTGGTTAACACTCGAGACAGTGAGGATCTCCTCGTTGGTCAACTCCATCAGCTCCTCTTCACCTTCAAGGCTGGACAAGCCAATCAGGTCACTGCTGTTGAATAAACTGGCTCGAATCTTTTCCACCTTGGCTCGAGAGCGAACCTAGATGGGATGAAACAAAAACTTCAGAATATTTTTGACTATCTTGTGCAAATCAAAAGTGAAGGGTGCTTTAAGTGAACCAACCTCGATGACAGCATAGCCCTTGATAGGCCTAGTCGTGACGACATTGCTCTCAAAAGAAGTGACTGTGTGCATAGAGCCCCCATCAGACACAGATGGTGTTTCTGCGCTGTCGACAGGCTCCCCCAGGCTGCCAAGACTCCCCAGGCTTCCTGTGCTACATAGGGAGGTATCAAGACTTTCTTGACTAGAAACTGTCTGCGGGTCTTGGGGGCCCTGTGGAGGGTAAGTGACAGCAGCCGCAGCAGCCGCAGCAGCCGCAGGGGTGAGAGGTGGAACAGCTAAGAGCTCCTGGTCAACGGAAAGCTCACTGACAGTGCGGGAAACCCCCTGTGAGGAGCTACAAATGGAGGTCTGGCTGGTAGAAGCTGAGGCGCTCACACTCAAAGCTGGAGTGACGCTGCTGGAGCTGTCAGGGCTCTCAAGACCTCCGCTGTTGGGGAAAGGTCGTTCAGGCTCGGGGCCCACTTTGCCATCCGGAGGACTTGACACTCCGGCTCCCGATTTCTTTTTAGGGTCCTCTTCCTGCAGAGGTATGAAGACTTCATCTTTGAAGAGTCCTCCATGTGCATTGCAAGCCCTGCGGATAGCATTTCGAACCACGGCCTCCTCGAGGTGCGTGGGGATACCTGAGAGCACCAGCAGGCGGCTGTGAGCAGTGGGCCCCACGAGGGCCTGGCAAGCATCTGTCACTGCATCGCTTGTTACACTCAGGCCCTGCGGGTCCTTGTTGGCAAGATGTCGCAAGATCATCAGGAGAGTGAGGCAGCGGTGGAACCACAGCATGTCTTCGGGTTTTCCGCCCGCCATGTTCAGGAGGGCACTGTCACTTTCTGACAACCTCGCACCTCCACTTCCCCGCTTCCCAGAGACAGCTGCTGCCACAGCAGCTGCTGCTGCTCTCTCGCGCTTCATCTTCACCTTTTTACGTTTGGATAGCAGACTGGGGCTTTGTGGAGTCTGGCCCGGGGACGATGAAGACGACGACGACGAGTCACTAAGGTTAGGGGCACTGGTAGAGGAAAGAGTTCCCACCGAAGAGCTGCCGACGTTGAGGGGAAGTGTCACCTCTGCCACTGCCAAACACACCTCCATCAGGGCATGGAAGTAGGTAGAGAACCGGCTCTGCTCTGCCCCCAACGCCAATGCAATGCTCCCGGAGGAAGACCCTCCTGCTCC
Source organism: Kryptolebias marmoratus (assembly GCF_001649575.2). NCBI lineage: Eukaryota > Metazoa > Chordata > Actinopteri > Cyprinodontiformes > Rivulidae > Kryptolebias > Kryptolebias marmoratus. The sequence goes on along the minus strand of NC_051430.1, from coordinate 13,491,422 downwards.
GGGCCCGCCAGCAGTCCATCCCTGAGTTTCTCGGTCATAAAGCTTTCGAAGCTCTGTTTGCAGGGCCATGAGCACTGCGAGGCAGGGGTTAAGCAGCAGAGCGATGGAGCTGGAGAGGCCAGCAGGGCTCTTGCGTTGCTCCAAGTGATGGATCTTCCGCAGAAGTTCAGCCAACAGGTGAAAGATAAGTTCTTTGATGGAGGGTGCCAGATCAGTAGTCCAAAGCAAACCACCTGTAAACATGACAGAAAGATTAGAAATCAGCATGTGGGGAAACTTCTGTTGTGCTGTACGACTCATCTTTTAGGATTTGAAAGTTATTTAACTTGAAAATCTAGTCATTAAGAATAATTATTATGCGGGTTTAGCGTGTATAAATTGTCCTTTTTCAAGAACAAGAACAAACTTTGAATCACATTTTACTACAGTTTTCAATAACCACTGGTCTTATAAGAAAATTACAGTAAAAATGTTTTATAATTAGGAACAAACCCGATAAACCTATTATCCATAAGTATTATACAACAGGCATTATCCAGTGTACTTGATGGTGTTGTTTATTTTTTTAAATATAAATAGCTAAATGCAAAAGAATAAATATACAAGCATTTTATAAATGCTGTAAAATAAGGATGTGCACCCCACCTAGTAGCTCTACCACCTGCAGAAGCACTGAAGAGGGCACTGTGTCCAACTCATCCTCTGATCGCTCACTGCTCTCTCCCAGCTTCCACGTCAACAGCTGCTCAGCAAAGGCCATGGCCAAAGGAAACTCTAACGGCAAGGAGTGCAGCACCAGCACAGCACCAGGAGGGGGGGACACCCCTACACAGCAATTGAAAGGGAAACTTAGTTCAGCCTCGTCGGGTGACTACGTTCTTTCAGAGGAAATGTGACACAGCTAGAATGAAATTTCTTTTCCGTACTAACCTAGTTTGATGTGCACTTTATCAGTGGGGATGATAACTGAGGGATATTGGTTGGTGGTGGGAGGGGGAGTAAGGCCTGTGTTGGTAGGAGAGGCATCGAGAGGATAACACACAGCCTCCATCAAATTCAGCTGACCATTTCGACGCACTTTGTGACCCAGGCCATACACCATGACTCGAGCCCAGGGAGCCTTGTACAGGCTTGAACTAAAGAAAGAAGAGATAAAAAAAAAACATGAGAGAAGATTTAAAAAAAGCAAATAAATAAAAAGAGATAGTAAGGGACAAAAATCCATTATTCTTGATGTTGTATATTAGATATTATTTTATATTACTAAATTAATTGGAGCAGTTCCTGCAGCAGTTACATATTAAAATGTCCCTGAGCAGGACACTGAACCAATGTGCGCCATCGAAAGGTCGTTCAGTTTCAGGGCCTACTGTGCCATCCTGAGGACTTGACACTCCAGCTCCCCGATTTCTTTTTTAGATATGTAGATGTGTAGTAGAGAGCTGCATGAATGTGTGGATGGGTAAATGAGAGCAGATTGTGTAGCCTGGTTGGCTAGAAAGGCACAATATATATACAGTCCATTTACTATTTCATTTACTATATATATTGTAACTCACTCTTTGCGGCAGCCTAGCTGGCTTTCTTTGCAGGACACGCTCACAAATGCAGCACCTGGAAAGCTGACATCCATGCTAACCTTTGACTCTGTCACAGGAAACTCCTCTGATGTAAACTGCTCAGGAGCATTCTGTAAACATAAGCATTTTTTATAAAGAGATATTTACCAACTTGGGGGTGTATAACCAGCTATTCATGCCATTACACACTGGCTGGCAGAGCTGACCTGTAGGAAGCAACAGATCTGCTTTGTGAGTTCCAGTAAACTCTCCTCTCCTTGATGCAAGGCACGAGTGATGGCCACTGTCAACCACTCCCGGATGGGCTGAGCGTTGCCCTGGTAAAACAGGTCTGTGGGAGAGCAGCTTTGGCCCTCAAGGTTGTGAAGCAATGACTGAGCCAAGAGAATAGAGCTGGAACTAATCGTACCATCTGCAGGAAGAATTAAATTGGCATCGTTAGCATAGGACAAAAAATTTCAATGACACTGCAAAAAAAAAAAAAAAAATCACTTAATAAAAAGATAAATTTAGACTCACCGGGGAGAGGTGGAGCCAGCAGCTGATTAGACAGAAGCTGCAGGTGTTCCAGCGTAATGTCACGGATAGCAGGTATGTGGAAGAGACGAGTGAAAGTGTGGGGATTCTTGGGGGCGAAGATGTTGAGCAAAGCCATACGACAGTATAATCGAGCCAATGCGCTTTCACAGCGGAGAAGTTCCCTAAAGCAGAGCAGCAAAAGCGATCTTGAGATCAGGGTCCAGGATTCAGGTACATCATGTTGGTCCACTTTGGACTTTTGTTACCTATGAATCTGGATGTTGCTACTGTCCAACGAGACTAAGCCGTTAGCCGCTGTGCGTCGAGATCCAGCAGGCGGGCGCTCGAGCATCTCTATGGGGTACCAGTATCTCACAAGCACACCCTCACTGCGCAGGTACGTCTCCACCTGCACCAACTCATTCACCTTAACAAACACACAAATAAGTTAGTTTACAGAAAAATCTAAAGTGAAGGTAATAAAAAATCTACATGTATTACTTACAGAGTCCACATCCAGCACAACCCCATGCAAACCAAACGTCTTCAGCATCCCACGAATTGCAAATTTTGGCAGTGCTGTTCCCCCAGTTGTGCTGTTGGTATTGTTGCTGTCAGGACAGCGGATGACCACGGTCAAACCTGTATTAAAAATACGATGTGATCAGATCACCTAAATTACATTGTAGCACATTAGGTTAGCAGATGTCACCCACAGACTAAGAGCATCATTCTGTCACAAAATGAGCGATAACTGATGACAAGAATGTTTAATCCCTATTATTTAGTTTTATTTTCATAATGTTTTTTGGTACCTTTGCGGACTTTGTCAATAGTGAACTTGTTGGCCTCATCCTTAATATCTTCAATGGTAGGGAGGTAGAGATCTCGAGGAATGCCGCCGTTCTCTTCGTACAGGAACTCCACAGTCTGTCTCGCAATGTCAACCATGCCTGTTTCCAGAAATAATGTCACAAATCAAAAAAGACAGTCTTGAAAAGTGTAAGATTAGGTCATTTATTTCTACGAAATAAGACACCTGTTTGATTTATGCAGATACTAATCTGCATTCCAGCTTTTGATTACATTTACTTAAAAATGTAAATTTAATTAAAAGTTGACTGCTACTAAATACTGCAGTTTAGCGTAAGATTTATTTTGTAGATGAGTTCATTTAAAACAAATAACCTGTTAATATTTGAATAATACAAGATTTATATACTGTTATTTTTTTTAAATTAAAACAGCTCAACCTGTTATGATTTATGTCATCTTACAGGCACCTCTAAGGTTTATTACCCCCACAGATCCGTTTATTTAATGTCTTAATCAAAAATTCTGGCAATATACGTCCTGTAATTTTATGGTGTTTTGCTCATATAAAAAAAATCTATAAATACAAGATGTTATAATGAACATTTTTTACCCAGTTGCAGGGCGCCCTTAATTTGGTCCAAGCCAGATTTCCTTTCTGCCTCATTACGGAACCGCCTACGAATTGTAGGGAATACCTTTGTCTCCCAGGCCTTCACCAGAAGAGCGTAATGATCCTCCTAATGTCAGAGCCAAACCAAAAGTAACGAAATACACAGACATATCATTTTGTGCAATCTCATTGAAACAACTGAGAACAGGATTTACCCTTGGGGCATCATCATCATCCTCGTCATCACTCTCATCATCTGCAATAGGTGGGGGATGTGAGTCAGGACCTGAGGTGACCAGGGTTTCATAGCTGAGCTCCACCTTGTAGTGACACGACAGGTCGCTGTTGTACTCTGTGCCAATAAAAAAACAATATATACGTAAAAAAACAATGACAAATGGGAAGGAACAATGATTATCAAAGTTTGAGATTAAAACTGAACAACAGAGACGTACGTTGCTGAGCAACTGCAACAGCTGCAATCCGACAAGGTGGGCCGTGAGAGCCAGAATCTGAAGTGACACTTGCACCCGCATCGTTATCACTGTCTGAGGCCATAGCAAAGGGGAGTGCTTCAAAATTTGCACTTATTTCCTCTGCGAGATCCACACACAAGTCCGCCGCGTTCCTGTGTGCTTGGCCTTCTGCGAATGCAAATGGACGGCTTCCGAAGTTGGCGCGGATCTTTGCATTCTGTAAAAAGACAAACCAGTGACATATAATGCTGTTATAAATAACATGATGTGCCAGTTTAAGGTTTGTAAATGGTAAAAAAAAAAAAAAGTTAAATGTAAAACTTTTATAACCCATAGAATCCCACCTTCTTTTGAATGTGCACAAGGGGCCACATTCCACCGGCTACATCCTCTAGAACAGGGTTGAGCCGCTGGCCACAGTAGGTGAAGTAGACTCTGCCTTTAGGGGCCTGGCCAGGGGGTGGAGGAGTGCCCTCAGAACGCTCCCAGCCGATTCCAGCCACATCCCCTGAATTTACACAAAAAAGAAGCTTATTATCTAAATTATGTTTAAACATTACACAGACAGTTAGCCGTCTTTAAAGAGTTAAACGCTGTGCGTCCATCTCTGTTGTAACTACATAAGACCACAGAGACTTTAGATTGCATGCGGAAAGAAGCATTTTTATAGTCCCATCTCACCAGGAAGCAGAACCACATCGAGTCTGACGCTCTTCCACTGCAGCAAGCTGGAGCCATTATAATGCACTGCCCTGCCATTACTGACACACACAGACAGGAGATAGAGACACAGAAAACAAACAACATTTTTTTAAAAAATGGAGTCAACAATCAATCACAGAGCACACTAAAGAAACAAAATGTAGGTGTGCATACTTATGAAACAGGCACGTGCCGACAGGGTTCGTCCACGCTCCGTCTCTTTTTTCTGCCTCTGTGGCAAAACCAAAAGAGACAATCGGGCCACTGTCCTCCTCAGAGTCTCCATAGGAGACGATTTCTATCTCCCAGTAAAAAGATGGTGCCTGCAGGGACAAAGGGGAACAAACTAAAAATTGTGGACATTCTTTTTCATTTTTAATGCATTACTTCATCTGATACATGTCTATTAGGTAGTTAATACAACTGAAGGAGCAGGAGATTTCACCAAGATAGGCCCACCTGAACTGGTACAGGAGAGGTAGCATAGATAAAAGTTCCTCGGGGCAGCCCTCCTCCAGCACTCGGATCAGCCAAGAAGGTGACCGAAGTGAGGCGGGATGAGAACAGGCATGCCCGGACCGGCGGGAAGACTCTGGATGGACACCAAGTGATCTCCTTTGGCTAACAAGACAAGCACATAAAAAAGCAATGAGGATATAAACGATCGAGGCAAAAAGAAATAGAACATTTGAATAAACTGGTTCAACAATTTTAACACTTTGCAAACAGTCTGAAAAACTGCATTCTACCACCTTTAATGACACCAAAAACTCAAAATTATTAAATGTGCATGTTACATGAGAGGGGATGTCTTGTGCCAGCTGCAGGCTGGTATAAAAACATAACTGAACAAAGAAGTTATAAACTCCCACCTGCCGCCTGTCTGTCTGCAGAGGTGGAGGTGGCGGTCGAGCACAGTCCCGGTACAGCATTCTCACTCTCTCACACTGAGCCTCAACCATAACAAGACGCTCTCCTGCACGAGATTTAAAAAAAATAAAAATCCATCAGAAAAACTGAGTGAAGTGCAGCAAAGTTTTGCCTTTTCAGGTGATCCGAGACACTTACCAGGACTGCACTCCTGGGCGACCAGGTTGAGAACCTCGACAGCAGCTGGACACTGCTGGATGAACTCTTCACAGAAGGAGCTGTCCTCCAAGAGCTGTGCCATCACCAGACATGCCCTGAAAACACAGGGAAAAAAAATCTTCCATTAAAAACCCTTGTGGATTTGTAAAGTTTATTTGTCTTTCCAACATTACATCAAAGTTTAGGAGGATTAATTTTTGAAGTTTAGGAGGGGGGAGAAAAACAAACAGAAAAAGTTTATTAACATAGTGCTCACTAACCTAGTTCTGATTTCAGCCAGCAAACGCACTGCAGCCATTACTGGGCTGGAGCCGTCTCCTGTAGCTGGGAGGGAGGTGTGTATAGAGAGACTGCCCTCTTGTGGCAGCAGCATCGACTGTACCGCTTGCACCACCTTTTCGGTGATTGAGAGCTTATAGATGGGAAGAGCCTATCAGAAGTGGGAGATAAAAGGTAAGAGTGAAGTGACTCAAGTTCAGATTGTCATCTTCAATATTATTAATAATAATAATAATAATATTGACTGCACTGTCTCTGGAATTCTTACCTCAGATCTAGGAGTGCAGAGGCGTGATATTGGTACTGTCAAGATATCTGAGGCTTTGCAAGCTCTCCTGTACTCACAGGAAGGAAATTTGACAGTAGCGATGCCCTCCTGCTCATTTATGGACATAACTATGCCCACACTGCCCAGCACCCCCTTACCTAGTACCTGCACAACACAGGAATCACAGTAAATGTGCTGGTTAACACATCAATGCCATGATAAACAAGATTATAGCACATTGATGTCTTTTGCACAAAACTGTATTTGATGGTTTTTTTTTTTTTTACCAACCTGGACTTCTGAGCCAATCTTAATAGTTTCTTTGAAGCCTCCAAGTGCACAAAGTGCAGCAACAGCCTGCCTTCCAATAGCCTGCAGTTTAGCTAGTTTTCTGCCACTGCTGCTGCCATTCTCCAAGATACTCTCAGCATATTTCCCCAGCTGAGGGATAAACATCAGTGCCCGGGAAAGCACCTAACAGAGAAGAAACAAACGTTGAGCTTTTAAAGAAAACCATAACAAAGTCCTTCTTAAAATGTACTTTCTTACTGATTTAAGATCTATTAATGAGTATCTGCAGCAGGTTACAGCTTCAGCTTCTGATATGGAGCACGGCAATAGCTACAAAGGTAGAAGCAGGATGTTGCTTTACCTTTTCCACAGTGCTTGTCCAGATCTGTGCGGTGTTGGATTCTGGAGCAGTGAGAAGACTGTGCAGCAAGGCTATAACCTCAGCAGCCATACTGTTGGCAACATGGCCACTGATAAACGGCCGCACAGGGTCTGATCTATTTAGAGCAGGTTTAAAGAAGACATATTACAATCAGAGTCAGGCCCACTACCTATCATACACATTTTTCTCTTTATTACCTAAATAAGGGCTAAATAATGAGGGCTACCTAAAGTACTGAGATGTTAATTTCTGCATCAAATCAGTAATGCCTCTTTTATACGGACCCTAATTCAGAAGTCCGGCTCTACTCGGCTCGGCTCGATAAAGAATGCATCGCGTTTACACCGGCCATTTGGTCGGTAGCAGAGGAACACCTCCTCGTGTTGCTCTGGATGCCGCGATTGTGGCGCGGAGTAGGACAGCTGTTATCCGCCGGAGATTTCAGGCTTTACAGCACCTCCATCTGGGGCACAGACGGCATAAACGTTGCAGGGTAAGCTAACGCTATTGTTTATATTCCTACCTTCGCGCTTTATGTTTGCAGCTGGTCACACCCACGACCAATGAGTGAACAGGAGCTAAGCTTGCATCACCCATGAAAGCAGGGCCGCCCTGGCTGGTCCGACTCCAAAGCAGGGACCAAAAAAATGCAGTTGTAAACGCTCGCAAAGCGAGCCGAGTAGAGTGGGGCCGGGACTGTTAGGGTCCGTGTAAAAGGGGCATAAATGTAACCAACAGTACCTGGCCAGCTCAGCATTTCTGTCCCTACAAACAGCAGTCTGCGCAGTTTTCTTCTTGTCACCGGTCGTAATGCCCCCTGCAGATTCTTGAGTCAAAGTCTCCACAGGTGGACCAACACTCACTATCAGACCAGATTGAGCCCATTTGTTAGCCTTCCTGAGGGCAGCAGATGCTTCTTCTGTGATCACCTCACAGCTCCCACTCTGCAGAGCATTTAAAACAGCACAAACGTAAGAAACAAAAAAAAATAAATAAATAAAATCATAAATACCTATGTCATCTATTGGAAATATGCACTTTTAAGTTTAAGATTATCTATATCTTTTCACTTATGATTTCGCTCTTGCCTTTGTCATATCTTTGTCCATTTTCACCACCTTTTCCATGTTTGCTCCAGTGCCAAGTCGAAAAGGACGTCCTTCAGAGCTGCTACATTGTGGAGAGAGTGGACGAACACTCGAGTAAGAGAAACCCAGAGTCATTTTACGGATGTAAAAAAAAAAAAAAAAATGAGAACACAACAAATGTACCTTAGAAGTGGCTGCAAAACCTCATGAGACGACTGATCCTCTCTTTTGTGGATAAAAATTGACAGCTTGCCATCAACTGCTTCTGCCTCTTCTCCGACATCCTCTGGCTTGAGAGCTCCTTTGGAACTGGCACGGGACAGACTAGTATCTGGCTCAGAGGAGCTGGGGGAAAGAAGGGTCTGACACCCTGGCAAAAAAAGACAGAAGAAAAAGTGACATCATGAATATCAAGTTCAGCATGTGTTTTGGCGATTTAAACTTTTAATAAAAGAAGAGAAACAGATACTGTGTGTTTATTACATCTTAGTGGGAGAGACAAACCTGGTACTACATAGTCTGCGAGCTTAGCAAGCAGCAGGGCAGCAATACGCGAGGCCGGGTCACTGGCGTCCTGCTGCTCAGCATCTAGAGTGTTAATCGAGTAACTCCACGAGGGCAAAGCCACGTTACCGCAGTCCTCCACACTCATGAGAGGCAGAGCGGCGCGGCAGAGTTGCAGGATGATAAGTACCAGCTTTGGAGAGGGTCTCTGATCAAGCAGCAGAGACAAGAGCTTTGAAACACAGGCAGGCTGGCTAAGGATCGCTTTCCCAATGTGGCTCCTGAGATGAAAAACAAAAAGCAGTTATGAGTATTTGGCAGAAAATACAGATATGCATGTACATTCATAGTATAAATATAAAAAATAACCTGGAAAGATCATTGAGCAGACTGAGCACATCCTGTAATGCATCATTGCCAGCCGCCTGATTGCCACAGCACTCTGTGGCTCTGGCCAGGTGATTGGTCAGCAGACTGGAAACCTGCCTCGCCAGACCAGAATGAACTGCATCTGTAGAGCCACCTTCAAAGACAAAAATAACAAAACAACACACATGCATATTGTTGTATAGTTAAAACAAAACACTTTTTTTTCTAAATCACAAGCTGTTTTTGATCACAGCTTTATGGTGGTGAGAGTAAACATGTTTCACACCTTCCACTTTCTCCCATTCGATGCACCGGTTAGCCAGCACCTGAAAGGCAGCCCAAGCCATTGTGGCCACCTTCTGCTTCTTGGTCTGCTTCTCGTTCGAGCTGCACTCCCTCTGACCACTTAAACTACACAGCCTATCCATAAGCTGGACGAGACCACTGCGAACAAGGCACTGCTCCTCACTCCTACGATAACAAACGAAGTTGCGGCATCTTAGTAAGAAGAATATCACAGGCTAGATAATTCAGCATGGATCCACTTGCCTGGTGTATGGGATTGTGCAAAGCAAGCCAATACTGTTGGCACAAGCGATGGGGTAGCGAGCGCACAGTGACACAACCGAGGTCATCGTCTCTCCAAAGGCCTCCTGCACCTGCTCGACCATCCCACCACAGGTTAGCTCCTCTATCCTGCAAAGACGACAGACAAACACGGAGCAATCACCATTTTTATTATTTTGGGACATTGCGAGCAGGTTGACATTATCCATAAGGGTTGAGTTTCTTACCTTGGACCACCTTGCAGCACCATCGTGACAGGCCCCACCAGATGAGTTACCCCACCCACTCTGACAGCAGCAGTTAGCAGTTCCCTCATAAGAATTAGGGCCTGCTTCCGCGTGCTGCCTCGTCTCCAACGTGTCTGTGCGGCAGACAAAAAGCTGCTGCTGGACACCTACGCGAAATTTGACATAGTTCACGTCAAACCAAATTTGACAATGTTATGATTAACATAGAAAGACGGTTAGTAGCACTGCACATGGGCAACGTACAGCCTGATCGGGTGTAGTCCCAATGAAGGCAAAGAGCTGTCCCAGCAGCACGCTGTACGTTGGCTTGTCCCGGCTGTCCTCTACGGCCAGAGACTGCAGCAAAGTAAATGAGCTGCTGCGATGACTGGACGGGTGGTGCCTCCTTCTGAAAAGCAATACAAAACAAGTTAGGAAATATGTCCACCCTCCTGCCATTCCAGCGACTTTTTAATATTTAAATGGAAATAAAAGAAAAACCTTTGAGGAGCGTGTGTGAACTCTAAATCTTGATTAGCAATCATCTCCAAGTCTGAAGGTGCAGACATGCTGCGCAAGAAGACCGGCTGCTTGACCAAGGGGATCACCGTTTTGGCATCTGACACGGACTTAGAGGCTAGCAAAAATAAAGCAAAACAGAAAGTGAATCTTTGTTTTGAGGTAAACAAACACATGCCGTCTTGCTATAGTTAAAAGAAAAAAAGGGGCGTGTACCTGGACCTGGCGTGCCAGCTGGTGTGGTGGTTAGACTTCTACAGTGGGGAGCGATGGTAACGTGGAGAAGCAGCTCGGAGCGATTCATCAAACTTTTGACCAATGTTTTTGTTTTAGCAAGCGGGACAATGATTTTGCTGTGCGTGGTGTTCACCTCATGAAAGAACTTCTCCCTGTTGTTGCAGAAACATTACGTTACGGCCTGAGAGCCTGACCTGAGACGTTCCATGTCCAATCATTTTCCACTACTCACCTCAATGCAAGAACAACATTTTCCAAGTCGCTAAAATCAAATGGGACTTCTTTCAGCGAGCAGAGTAATTCCAGTTCCTTCATTTTGTTCTGGTACAAAAAGAAATACATGAACAATGTATTCTTTACTCTGTGATTTTTTTTTTTTAGTCTTTCAAGGAAAAATGCAAATAGAGAGCATGGGGGAAGAGTACCTCAAAGAAGTGGTAGTCGTGAAAGAAGGGTGTGTTGTTTTCCAGTTTTCCTTGTTGTGCTTCCTCTACCTCATTCTGCCACTTCTGCTCCAATTCTGCTACACTCTAAGAGCAAAACAGGACATAATTACCCACAGAATAAATCTTCTGTTTTTGGGTCTGTTCTGGTTGGAAGCCAGCTGAAATCAGGCCACCTGGTCATCTACACTCTTATTTTAACTTAAGATACAATCTCAGACAAAAAGCTTTCTTGAATAGCATATTTAGAAAATGGAAATGCTCGAAATGCATGGAGGAACTTTAAACAGTGACAGGCAAATCGAAGGCTGGCACAATGTTTGGTTTTTTTTTTTAAACTTGACTGTGTAGCAGAAGCTCACCTGCAGCTGGCGCTCCATTGCGTTGATCTTCTTAAACGTCTCAGCCATAATTTTACAGACCAGGTCGTACTCCTCTGCGTGATCTTCGCGATACTGATAGTTGACAAGTGACTGAAGAGCATCCACCAGACTTAGATGCTTGATGACGCAGGATACTATGACCTCCTCCAGAACATCTGGTCGGATCACCTCCCTTAAATAAAACATGAATAATAGAAGTTACCAAGTGCTTTTCATAAAGGGAAAAAAAGTTCAGAAACTAGAATTGCTAAAAGGTAAACATGTAATCTTGTGATAAAAGGCAGGTGCTTGTTAACGACAAAGTCCTAATGTAAACTATAATAGCATTTTTCTCATCTGAATTGTAAAGTTAGCTACAAATTTCTTCGCGCAAGATGGAAATGTCAGGCCGTGAGTAAGCTCAGCTTTAGAAGGATAAACGAATGTCAAAATATAACAGATGGATGAAATGAGTGTTGGGAACATATTATAGGCTCTCTACTGTCTGTATCAACTATCCAAAGTGCTTTGAAAAATTTAAACAGAGTCAAAACAATGGGAGACATTAATTCTTAATGTACTGCTATAATTACCTTCTTAACCTAAATGCTTATTAATGCAGGAAAATATACAGCTTTCAAACGTATTTTCTTGTTGAAGCTTTCAGCAACACAAGCTCGGTAAAAACCCCTTCCATAAATTAAAATGGTTGACATTCGTGTGACTGATATTTCTGCCTCCATATGGAGCTCAAGACATAGAGCTTACTAGTTTAGTTACATTTTTTATGTCTATGTAATCAAAATTATTTAGAGAAATTTGTTATGTACGTCTTCTTAGAAAATACTTTCTCTAGTGTACCTATTTAAGCTTTAAAAAAGAAAAAAAAACAAGTTTGCTTAATCGGCCAAAAGCTTGTTTTTGCTAGTTAGAAACTAAACAGTTTTGAAATATGCATTTATGTGATAACAGGAAGCCCTTACTTGATGCTAGGGCGGAACTGAGGTCGAGCCCTTCCAGACACTTCTCTCAGCCGACTCATGATCCCTGGCGGAAGACGGATCCGAGGCAAATCAAAGTAGGTCCCGGGCATGAGGCCTGGAGGTGGGATGAGCACGTCGGAGGGGTAGGTAAACTCCCGGTCCTCCTCGATCGTAAGTGGCAGTGGTGAGGGACTAGGCGTGAGAGCGGGAGAAATAGCACCATTTGCTTCCACCTGCCACTGACACCTGGAAACGGGAAAACAAAGACTGTCACCAGATGCTCATCTTCGCAACAAGCCGTTTCGCTGAATTCAGCTCCGTACAAAGCACCCGACAATATGACAGGGGAGTATTTTGTGGCATTTTCGTTTCGCTGTGTCACCTTTGCAGCAGCTTTGAGCACAGTAAGTCATGGCAGGCTTCCTCCTCTCTTGTCACCTCTGGCCCGTTATACAAAATGCGTAGCATGGAACAAGCCAGCACTGACAGACCCAGTGCAAGGTCTGCAAGAAATGGAAGTCCTCCAGAGACATCCTCAGAGGACTCCTGACAGCAAAACAAACAGGATGCTCAGAGCCGGTATTCATCATGCCAGGAGGAAAAATCTATTGTAAGGGCAGATGTTAGGGAAAAAGACCTGAGCTCTGACAGTGCAGGAGAACCCCCACATGGCTTTATCAGGAGTGTTGTGTTCGCGTCCACTCCTCATCTCAAAAGAAAATGTAACTGTGTCTCCTTCAACCTAAAAAAAGGAAATGAAAAGAAACGCTTAATGTGAATGAAATATAGGGTTCTCGTCACATTCCTGAATGATGCCTTTCATCACCTTAACAAGGTCTTTAGGCCATCCTGTTCCCAGGACACTGCGACTGCCATAACCCAGAGTGTTTCCTCCATACTCTGCTACTTTACGACTGTTGGTGTTGGGACCAGCGTAGATAACCAGCTATAAGTACCCAAAACCAGATCACTGTTAAGGTTGAAAAACTGCACAAAATCTGCATAGGAGCTCCAAAAAAATGAGGGTTATTGTGCCGCGGGAAGCTACCTGGTGAGAATCATTACCTTGTCGTAGTCATACTGTGAGGAACAGCGAGGATCAAAGCGAAGGTAGAGACAGCGAGCTCCTAGGATGTGTACCGTCTCTTTGAACTTGTAGTTATCCCTTACAGGGTGCATTGTCTCGACCGTTTTCCCAGCAGCCCAAGGGGCCGGGATCTTCAGTCCAGTCAGGAAACCTGGCTCCTCGCGTTCATCAAGAATCCTATTTTCAAGGATACAATTTAATAAATAGATTTAGAAAAAAAAAAAAAAACGAGCCCACGAGCAATCATTTGCATTATGCTGTCCAGCAGACATAAAGAATGTCTTTATGATTTACAAATTCATTTCTAACTTTTTTGTGACTGTTTTTTGGAAAAACTCACTTGTCATCAGCAGTACAGGCCTTCGCTCCCTGCCCGAGAGAGCCACTTACAGAAGGAGGCTCCTCGGTAAAAAGAGGAGACTGGGTCTTAAGTAACAAGGCAGTCTGGAAGACAAAGAGCAACGACAAGCACATTAATCTCTGCTTAGCTGATACAAGAAGTTCCTTTTAGATTGCAAAGCTCCAAACCTGGCTGGTATAGAGCACTAGCTGCACCAGCTGAGGCATGAGGGCATCAGCAAGTGTGAGGGTTTGCAAGGTGGGGTGCATCAGAGAGGTGAGCAACACAGGCAGCAGATGCCCGAGCATAGTGGCCTTGGTAATCTGCTCCAAACCCTTCAACCTGAACAACAAAGGGAGAGAAAGGGAAGCTTATTTACTGATGAAGGATCCTCGGCAGAAAAGGAACAAAACTACAGAAGCATGCCAAAAAAAATTACAAAAACCTTGTCCCATAACCAACTGCTCATGCACCGTTTACTTTCAAATAAATTGCAGCCTTTCTTAGGTTGAGCTAAATTTTGTTTTTCAGTTAAGTAACTCATGAAGCTGAAATAGAAACGATTGTCTAATTTTCTTTTTGACAAAAAACTAAAGTGTCTTAATAAAATAAAAGGTTATGTTCGCACTTACAAAGTGCTTCAGTCAAATCAGAAGCAAAGTTTACCTGGTCTCTCTGTCAGGTATGTCGCTGTTAATCAGAGCTGTGGTCACCTGCTGCAGGGTCTCCAGCACCTCGTCACATCCCACCAGGATTTTGGTTGCTAGTGACAAGATGTTGCTTTGCAGCTCCTGAGGACAACACAGAAAAAGGCCCACACTTACGTAACACTGCCTCTAAGACTTTCAGTGAGAATACTAACTTATAAAATCTGCTAAGTTTGTAGGTTGTGAGCCATTTATATCACTAATATTTAACCCTGAGGAAGTGTGTTTAAACAGTAGGCATAACACTAAGTTGATGTTACACTTTTCTGTAAAACAAGAAGAAAAGAATTTCTAAATATTGAGAGTTCCTTTATTCTTTCTGCTCTCTGAGCTCCTTCTCCTTTTTAACCTCACTGTTACACACCGTCTCTCTCTGGCCGACTAAAGCGGTCATGAATGTCTGGATTTAAACGTCATGTTTACAAACAGTGACAATTTTCCACGCGGCATGACTTAAGTTCAAAGGAGTTTTTGAGCTGTGATGGAAATTATGAGATGACTGAAAAAATAAGGCAGAGACAAAATTATTTGAATGATGACTCTCAATCAATCAGAAATGTTCCCAATGCAGGCTCGACTATGGAAAGGCTTTTTGTCTCTTCTAAAGCACTGTTTGGTTCTTGATTTCTGCAGTTAAAATGAGGAAATGGTACAGGAGGTCTAAATGCAGCCTAAATTATATAGCAGTGTTAACTGGTAACATTAAACCTGTAATGTGTACAAAACATTAAGTATTGCCCTTACTGAGCTCTCACAACCTACTGCTTTGTTTGTTGGTTTCTGCTCGACAGATACGCAGACTGCACAGAGGTAGGGGTAGTTAAAGGGGATGTTTACCTGTACCTTCATTGTTTCCCCTTGTAGGGAGTTGTCACTGTCGTCGCTTTCATCTGGACGAATTAGAATGGTGTTACTGAGGAGGTGGTTTTGAACGGCCATGAGGTAGCGCAGACTGGGTGAGACCACCTTTAGAGAAATTAAAAACCAATAACAGTTGATGAAATCTTTAAAACCCACGAGGTCTTGGTCAGCATTCCATAATTTAAGAGCTGCTAAAGCGATATTCATACTGGTACAGTGGAGAGCAGCTTCTGGAAGTCATCTCGGGCGACTGTTTGGCATTTGGTGATGAGGAGGCAAGATTCTCGGACTACGGTCTTGAGAACGCAATGCAGCAGCTCATCGTTTAGTCTGTAAAACAGTAATATTTTTAATCCCTTTTTTGCTGTAGCAAAAAGCAACAAGCACAACTGGAAAACCCAAATTGCATTTTCTTTTATGGATTTATTGTGCAGCAGGCATCATGAGGGGAGCAATCTACCATCGGAGTTCGATGGTGAGAAAGCCCAAAGGCGAACTGAGAGAGTAATATTTTTACACTTGGATCAAACAGGCATAGCGGTTATTAGTGCAATTATGACAGCAAAGGGACCAGCCATGGTCAGAGGACTGATTTAAACCAGAAAACATGTAGACAATTGCAGTTAAGGGACATTATGACCTCAGCTAAAAGAGATGTCCAGAATGTTGTAAAAACAAGTTATCACATCTTATTTTTCTTTACGCTTTTAACAAGCCTATATCGATATGGAAGCTAGAAAATAATTTTTTGGGAGAAAGGGTGTGTACCTGTAGTGTTCATCTTCTTCACTCCCAAATCTGTTCTTCTGGAGTTGTTCTGCAAGGTTAGTGAGGATGACATCCCGAAGTTGAGACAGGCCACTGTTTCTTTCACCTGAGGATTTTTACACAAAACAAACCATATAAGACAAATCAGCAACAACATACAGGATGTGTCTGTTATATTAAAAGTCAAACATTTTAAAGCGTCACCCTCAGTAAGAACCAGTTTGAGGAGTTTGTTGAGTTCGGCCTCCCCCTGATACAAAGTGTTCAGGCCTGAGCTGCAGAAACAGAAAGCAGGCAGAGGTCAAATACATAATTAAAGCTACTCAATACAGATTCTAAAGAAAAAAAAAACCTTTGACATACCTGATGGCCATGCACACCTCTCTTTGAATCTCTGTGCCTATCTGATCCATTGGAGCCATGAGCAGCTGCCAGAGGAGTAAGCCTGAACGACGAACACTCTCTCTGTCCTGCTCCGACTGAGGGTTGTAAAACCTGAACACCACCTGAATGAGACAGCCAAACAAAAAGATAAATTTAAAAAAAAAAGAAAATGGAAAAAATAAATGAATAAAGATCGACTCATTTTCTGCATAATTTATCCCAGGTGCATTTGAAACGGACCTGGAACACCACTAATATGCAGCGGATAATGCAGGTATCTCCATTGACCATGGCCTTTTCCATAATGTCACAGATGCTGCTGAAGTGACGGGCCTCGATGGGATGTTGTTTCCCCAGCAGTGCTTCCAGTGGCAAGCTGTTGCTGCTGGCTGCGAGCAGGTTGAGCTGGTGGATACACATAGCACCTACGTGATGAAGTAGCTGGTTGATCACTTCGCCAGTGGCCACCGTTTCCTCTGTGGAGGGACAGATTTTGCAAATATTCTCACGCCTGACGACACTGAACAAAAAGGAGAAACTTGCGGCGGCAGCACAGTTGTGTCGAACCTTTGGGTACTTTGATGACATGGCTAACACCGAGCCTATGGCACACATGATGAAAGGCCTGGTTCCCAGGATTACACCACTGGTCTATGTAATCACTGGAGCACGTCCAGATCAAGTTGTTCAGAGCATCATAGCATGCTCCTTTGAAGTAGAAAAATGACAGAAAATAATGTTAGGAACATGGGCAACACACTCAATGATTCTCTGCGAATTCAAGTACTAAATGAGACGACTCCGAGCTCACCAAGCCCTGCCACTTGGGCTCCCCTGCCTAGAGAACTGCCAGGAGCGTCAATGAGGTCTGCACGGCTGCTGAACTGCCCATCAGCCAAGTTAAAGACCAGACTGGAAGCTAAAACTAAACAAAAGTAACATTTCAAAATAAATGTTAATAATTCTTAAACCTTTCAAGGTAATTCAGCAACAACAGCTGTAATAATCATTAATCCTTACTTCTGGAATCATATAATTCATTTACTAAAGCAGGATATATACAAGCAGATAGAAAACATGGTTTAAAATGCTTGAATAGATTAAAAAAAGAAACATCATGGCATAATAAAACTCCCTGAGCTGCCTGTGTGAAAACTTACTTTTAAGAGAGGACAGGCTGCTGGTGCCTCCGAACAGGGACCGTGTGGCGGAGCTCCCAGATACACCAGGAGGTGAGACCAGCATTACAAGATAGGTCCCACAGACATACATCGGGGTCTTTCTTAGAGTCTTTAGAGGTAGTCCACAGCTAGTGTTCACAGCTGTGGAAAAAAAATAAAGACAGCAAAGTGTCACAAAAAAAAATACTGATTTAATACTGTTTGAACATTACATTTTAGAACCAAAAGGAGGTTTTCTACCATTACCAGACTGTTCCTCTTTTACAGTGTTGGTGATTGCAGAGCCCGTGAGAGCAGCCAATGTGGCAGAATGGGAGGCCCGGAAGCGTGACATTCGACTCAAGAGAAGTTCATTCAAGCACTTGGAAGACTCGCCCTCTTTGCGAGTGAGAATAACCCGTTCTTGCAAGATGTCGGCAACGCACAACCCCGTCTGCGTCTGTGCCGCGGAGAGCAGAACGCAAGCGTCAAGTAAGAACTGGGGAATGGAGAAAACATGCCGCGATTTTACCGCTAGGTAAGAAAAACTCACCGACAGGTGAAAGACATCGATGAAGACTGAGTGGCCTTTCTGCGTCTTCTCGTTCAGACTCGCTGGAGACCAGACCCAGTACAGGTAAGTTCCATCTGAGCAGAGGTGCAGCGTGGTCATGCTGCTGCCCACAGGGAAGTGATGAGCTGGCATGGGCACAATCTGGCACACCTGAACAGGAAACAATGAAACAATGAATATTAAAGTTTACACATAAACTGACTGTACCATAATACACTTAAGAATAAAACAACACATTACACACTTCGCTGCCTGTGTACACTGTAAATTCATACGTATGCTACATCACTATTGCTACTCTCCATCTTACATCTACACGTTTGTCATTTGGTGGCAAAATAAATTTAGGTTAAATGATAAATTCACATTAACACCAACTCTGAGTAATGACGTAATTAAACTTTAAAACAAGTTTTGTGTAAAAAAAAACGTTTCTAAAGTTACATGAATTCAAACTCAAAATAGAAGTTCATAGAATGATTCAGTGACCAGTTTCCCACCCGTTGACTGTAAGCAGACAGTACCTGGAGAGTGAATGGGTCAACGACCTGGCACAGCTGATGAGGCTTGGCATCGAAGGAAGAAGGACGGTGGAGGAGACAACCGCTGCAGAAAACCACCCAGCCAGGCTCCAGCTCCTCGTTTCTACAGTACACAAAACCCCTACACCAACACAGAGCATAGACCTCACTACTCCGTGATTTGAAATCCTAATTACTTGACTTTGTAGGAAAACTTGTGTGTGATAAATACATTAAGAGTTCTGTTATGTGCTATCAAAATTAGATTCAACTAAGCATCATAATAACAGTTGCCGAAATATCAAAGACATTGTAAAAGGATCAGTTGCTAATTTTAATCTTAATGTACTGTTTAAGAAACATTCTGCAATTATGAGCTTCAGAATTCAATTTTTGTTTTGTTTTGCAAGGTAACGTGCTTTAAGCGTAAGGTTTTCATGGCTCTGCAGTTTTAAAAAGGCAAAAACAGAAACACGTTTTTTTTTACTGTAAACCATTAGATATTTTTAAACTGTCTGTGCTTCAAAGATAAGGGTATATAGGAGAGTTCTGTCTCACATACACATGCTGTCTTTCTCTTCCTGTTTTATCAAATGCAACCTCTTCCTCTAGTAGCTGTGTTTTCTCCACGTCTTTCTAATTAGATGAGCATTTTTGGTTATTTCAGATTTTTCGTACCTTCATATAGGAGAGTTTCTTCTTTCTAACGTTGTTTGACTGAAACTATTGGCTTTATCTAAGCATGACACTCACTTCCAGTTTCATTCAGACATTATTTTCTTTTAGCTACACAAATAACTGACTCCATCATCCCGACATTTCGAATAACCACAAAATTGACCTTTTTTTTTTTAGACATTGTGGTGTAAAAACAGACGGTCGCTAAATAACAAACAGACAGCTACATTCGCTAGAGTACGAGCGAAATGATCAGCATCGATTGATAATGGCCGGCCCCGCTGCAAGACATCAGCAGAGCAGTTTGCTGCAGCTAAACCCCGCTGTGAGGGCTCAGAGGAAGGTTGTGGTCTCATCATCATATTTGCATCCTTTCTCTCGACAGAACTGCCTGCTTTCAAGGTTGTTCTTTCAGATGGAAACAACAAAGCAGAAGCGTATTTCTGGGTCAGAGTTGGCTAAATTAAGTTATACACGTTCCAGCCTCTCCAGAAGCTTTTGAGCATACTGAAGGAAGTTGCTTTCTGGGAGCCATCTGAGTCATCTGCTACCACGGCGTGACGCTACAATGCAGATGAATCCCATTTTTGTTCCGTAAATGTTGGTCAAAACAAAGAAAGAGAGCACAAAGAGCTTATTTCTAAAAGGAAATAATGGACCTAATAATTGCCTCTGGGCAGACAAGTGAAAAGAAGTTATTTTTAGTGTTTCATTGCCCTGTCTGGTTTTTCATTCCTGCCATTTACTGTATGATGCAGAGGAAGCAACGCACATTGGAATGAGTGTCGAATTACCTCAGAGTCCCGTGTAAACCAGAGCCAAGCTTGCTGAGTCCTCTCCCAGAGGAATTAGTGGAATACAGATATAATCCATCTGTGGCTAGACAACGGCCTAGGTCTGTGTCTTTGAAAAAACAAACAAAAAAACATGAAAAACAATGATGATCATAAGCAATTTTATAGTTCAAAAGAAGTGTTTACAGAACCAGGTGGGAGCAATAAGATGCTAAAGACGGGGCACCATTTTTATCCTTTCTTAAATGTTAAGAATTGCGACTAAAAAGAAGAATGGATGAAGTGTCAGGTTAAGCAGGCTTTTTAGTTTCTGAGCAGTCTTTACCTTTGCTTTCTGCACCTCCAGCAGAGTTATCAGGTGTGGGCAGCATGTCCTCGAAACCCCAAGACACACTGTGTTTGCCCCCTAAGAGGCAGGATGGAGAGCCTGGGCCTCCTTCAAGGAGCAAAAGTCTGAAGCAGGAGCGACACAAAGTCATTACATGTTGTTAGTCTTTTTTTTTTTAACAAAGCCATTATGTTTCCCTTACCTGTAAAGAACATCTGACACTGGAAGCTGGCCCAGATCGGTTTGTTTTTGCAGCAGGTGAACTGTGTGGATAAACGTCTTCAAGGAACCCCTAGAAAATAGTTTGGCACGTTAATCGCGAAGCCCCAGCATGAAAAACGTGAAAGAGGATTGCTGATTATATCCAGAACTGAAAAAAAAAAGCCTTTTAATGAAAATGAACTTCTAACTCTTTATTCATCTCTGAGTAAAATAAATATTTTCCATTAAAACACAACAGATAATAATTTATTTCCAGGTTTAACAAGCAACTTTGTGCTGTGAACTGATGAGTGACTGAACAAACCTAATTGAACACATCCATCCAATTACTTAAATTTGCAACAATACTTTGCAAAAGAGGAACTTGGTGTTTTGCAGCATCTCGGCTGTACGTGCATATTTGATTCACCATTTAGCTGAGCCACAGGTGGCACACGTGAATCTGCCATCACACACTTTTCTATTGGAGATATTTTTAACTCTAGTCCCTTTGGTTATTTAACCCTCACACACAATGACACACTGACACGCCATCAGAGGTCATGGGGGAGTAAAGGCGATCGCCCATTGATTAGCTCCAACTGCGGGTAAAAAAGGAACAATAGCTGGACGGTTCCACGCAACAAAAAGCTCCGAGCTGTAAATAAAGAGTTCTCAGCCTAAACTGAGGTTGAACAAAAACAGGGGAGAGGTCGGCCTGTGACAAGTCAGGAATAGCTAGCATCAACTCAGAGTCAAGCACATTGTGCTCTTAAGTGTAAACAAACCCAAACAACTGGAACGGATTTGCATAAATGAAGGATTCTTTCTTTCCTAATGCAATACCATTTAAAGTTACAATAACAAAAATAAAACCATTTAAAACATCAAACAGTGCTGGCAGCTCGTGCTGACGAAACACGACTGAGGCAACAGGAAGTAGTTTTTGCTCACAGGAACACTGCTCACAGGTTTAAGGGTCACTACTGTCAGTTGGCACGTGTTCATCAACTCCCTCATCCCACCATGCAAACATCAAATGTGAGGTTGCTCCTGTGTGTGCAGGAATACTTTGACTTTTTAATCAAACATGATTGAGTGTATACCATTTACACTGAAAAGGAAAACTGAATATGTTAAGAGTTTACTTCAGAAGTGGCTGCCAAGAATAACAGTGAGTAAAGTTACTAATAAAGTGATTCAGAGTTACTTTTACCAACAAACTTCCTTAATTAAATTATGTTCCCTCCTACTTCATGTAAGTAATTAAGTGTTATTTACTCAGTGGTATTACTGTTACTGTAGCACGATAACATTAGTCTGTATCTACAACAGCCGTAAGACAGATTTTAGGAGTTATAAAGTAAAAACAACAAAGACAGGAACTGTGGCCTCACCTGGCACATGCAAGTGCCACCAGTGCAGCAGCAGCATTTTCTCGCTGCCTGTGCGTGTGCAGAATCTGTGACTGAGTCTGGCCCTGAGGTTGGCCTGACTCCTGGGCTCCGTCTTCCAGCCAGGAACACAGCAGGCTCTCCAGGCCGTTGAGGCAGTCAGCGGGCTCTTTGCTCAGGCTCAGCGGCTGGCAGTCCCGGAGGCAGGCGAGCAGTACTTCCGCAGTTACGCCGCACAGCGCTGGGTCACTGCGGGTTTGGGACTGCAAAAGGGGGAAGACCAGCAGCAGGGCGACACGAGACGTGAAGGGCGCCTGCTCAGGTTGCTGCAGCAGACCTTGTCTTTTGAGTAAGGCTAAGGTCTCCTCGTCGGCCCCTCCCGTCCCCTCTCGCTCCTGCTGCTCCTCGAGGGCCAGCTGCCGCTGTGCTGCCCACAGGCCACGCAGAGCGTTGAGGCGGTACTCCAGCAGGCGGGCGTACGCATTGCTTTGATTCCCACAGACAGCACGCAGGCGCTCTGCGAGCTCTACGGGGTTCTTCGTCTCAAAAGTAAGAATCTAGGGAAGAGAGACAGAGAGTTTACAAATTTAGGACAGAAGTTTCTGCAGCTCAGAGGAAAAAAAAGGAAGTAGAATGCTCAGAATGCTAAAATCCAATATTTATTACAAAAAGGAATATTTCTACCAAAAACAAGAAGTTAACTTAAGAAGAGAAGGAGGTGGAAACTTTCAGTTTTCAAAGCAGATTTTGGATTTTGTTTCATTTAGGACATCTCTCTGGGTTCTGCTTCAGGTGACATCAAAGTTTTACTTCAGTATTCTTTCACAAGTCATGTGGTTATCGTGTGGGTTCATGAGCAACGAACATTTTACCGAAGTAGTGGGATAAATGTGTAATGTGCCAATTACTAATCAAAGGTTCATCCAAATTTGGTCAAACTGTAAACTAATTTCAGTGGAGTGGACCCTCATCTCTACGGCTCTTTGGCTTAACGGTCAGAGAAAGCAAAGATCATTAGGTGTAGTATATCAGAAGTGAAACAATGCGCCTCTGTGCACTTAGGCAACATCTCAGATATTGATTACATTCTGCAGCCCACGAATCGTAGACTGAGAAAAAAAAAAATCCATTATACCATTTAGCTGGCACAATTTGTATTGATTCAATTTCTGAAATGCTACTTATGTTACAGTAACACCCCTTATCTGGATGCTAGGCTTTCTCCACCTTTGTCTGAAAAATTCCTATACCACTGAGTTGAAAAAAAGGCATCGTCACATCTCGTAAATCAGCTTGGAAGCAAAAACCAAGAACTGTGGTATCCTAAAAGGACCAAAGACGAATCAAGTTTTTGTTTTTCGTGGTTAGTATTTTGCTATGAACCAATACCTGGCATCCACCAGCTAAAAATATCCTTTAACACTTTTTAAACTTCAAATATTCAACATTTCTTTGGTACAAAAAAACCCTAAACTTTCCCAAATTAAAAAAAAAAAAAAATCACCCTATATGTCAGTGTCTTAAGTTGTATCTGTATACATGTTTCCATTTTTGTTAAGAGTGAACTGCACTCTCTTCATAACCACACTTAATACACGTGCAACACATTTATGGAACGTATCGCACGCTGTATGGGTGCTGAATAATTTAATGCCGTCCATACTTTGATGTCATAAAACGTTGTAGGCCACGGTGATGAGGATGCAAGAACATTTGCATGGGAATACTGCCTGCAATATTTAGGTTTGATGCAAACGCACAACAGTCCTCGATTCACGAATGTCGCAAAACAATCAGGGCAACGCTTACATTGGCTTTTCCCAGCTGAAAGACTTGTGGACAGAAATCTTCTGCTGTCGTGGTTCTAAAACTAGCACAAAAAAGTACCAGCTGAGAATGTACGTGTAGAGAAAGGAAGGGAAGCTGAAGACAAATCAGTTGTTTAAACGACAAAACAAATGTTATGTTGTGGTAATAAAACAGGCTGAATGTGCACGGGTGAAATTACAGCAAAATCCAAACAATATATGAATTAAATCATGAAGGGCTGATGTCAGCTGATGAGCACATCAAGGTCCCTGTGGACAAAAAACCTACAAAACATACAACCTCTTGTTGACTCTTCTCAAAATACTCCCTCTAAGTCAATTAGCTAGAGTAGTAAGTACAACATTAGAAATTTAGGACTTTAAAGTAATCATTACAGTATTAAAAATGGCTTTTTTTCTCCCCCACATCTACTGATAACATTCATGTAAATCACTGGCATCTTAACCAGACCAGACACGAGACAGACATTAGACATTAATGTCTCGTGTACGAACTCACAGATGTCCCCAGTTCAAACTTTCTGAAAAGACTAAGTACCAAAATATCAAGGTTGGAAATACACATTTTTTTGTTTTGTTTTTTGTGGTCTGACTAATCGAGAACACGATGACGTCCGGTCCCCTTCAAAATAAAAGCCTGTTCATCCAGAAACAACATGACAACAGTTCTTAAATCCTACCCTGCACACAGTAAAAATTAGTTTAAACTAGCTTTAGGTCAAGAGAAATGTAATATTTGTTTAACATTTAAATATGGGGGAAAAATGGCCTGGGAAATTAATGCAAAATAAGCTGTCAGGTCAGCAAAGTGTACATACACAGCTGTTTTTGTGACTTATAAATATACTACACTTGGTGTTATAGAAAACATTGAACGTCAAACTGCCTGCTGATTAAATCCATTTTTAACATGATGATTAATACACATATAACATAAATCATTTTAAAGAAATACCTAAACCTGGATAAATTAAACTTTTTTAAATGCGTGATTAATTAAATCAGCATATTACTATGTAAGTGTAAACAGTCACAAATATACTAAATCGTTATATTTGTGACTGCAGTAGTTCTATTGGGAAAGCTTTTATTTTGAAAGGAGCGGCCGGAAACAGGTAGCGACAGTGGACTTTGACAGTGAATCAATAACAAGCAGAGCAATAAACTTGCTAACGTCGGCGCTGCAGTTATCACTAAGCTGCCATAGCAAGGGGGCATGGGGGGAAAACAAAATCACTTTTCTACATTGTAATAAATCAAGAGACACATTGGTTGCAGTCGCGTGTTTCCATTTATAAATCTTTGTAGGGCTTGAGTGTGTGAAAGTGGCTTTCAGTTTCACCCACCTCCTGTTCGGTGTCCCCCTGTTCCGACACTCCAATCTCACTGGGCAGCTCGGCCAGATCCGTGACCCGAATGAGTCCGTCGTGGAGAAATATGGTCTCCTCCTTCACCGAAAGCCACTGGGACGAATCCACAGCCCCGGAGCCCATCGCTCTCCCCTCCGACAGCGATGCCAAAAGGGTCGAACATTAAAAATTCAGTGACAGGATAATGACAGAAACGCCCCAGACAGCCTGCTAACGATCTACTACATAACTGCCGCGGTCCTTATCTGACGAGGGGGGGGGGGCCGACAGGACAGAGAGCAGCGCCGGTAGGGTGCACACAAACGGGCAACAGCCGGGCAGCGAACGAGCCGCGGTGGCGGCGGCGGCGGCTCCCCTCTCGGTCGCCTCGGTTAGCCGAAGCCGAGCTAACTTACCGCTCGGTAACGTCTTCAACGCTTACCGAACTGAGTCGGTGGGCGTGACACTCGGGCTAAAGCCGCTAACGCGTCGCGCTGTGTGAACGGCGGTCCTCTCGGGACGAAACTACACCTCGCAGCGATTTCATTTTACGGTTAAAATCCCGCTGCACGCGCCTCCGCTGCCGGCCCCGGCCGCTGTGTCGGTGCCTGGAGAAGATAACGGCTGTCAGCGCGAGGCCATGTTTCCAAGGCCAACCGCTCCCAGCATGCACCGCGCACCCGAAGAATAACTGTCAAAAATTCATGAGCTCATCACAGCAAAAAATAACATTCATCAGACAAATACTGTTATTTAAAGAGTATATGTTACTATTTTATTCTTGCAGTTTGTACCCCGGTCTGAGCTACTTTGGTGTGAAACACAAATGATTTCCATTATTTTAATAATAAACAAAGTTGTGTTTAATTTCCATGAGCAGCAGTGAGATTATGTGTAATAGACATGTAGCCCAAAGTGACATTCAAAATTTAAAGGGGATAAAGGCAAATTTGAAGAATTTATCATTTTTATTATAAATATGAGTCTTCAACTGAAAGTCTAAAATGGCTCCCTATAAAAAGATAGGAAGCAAAGCACTTTTTTCAGGGAGGTGTTAATAAAAAATGAGATTTGCAGATTTTTACAAGAAGAATATTTATTCAGTTATTAAGCACAGAGGTGGAACAATCATAGTTAGGGCTTTCAGCTCTCTCACTGCTCTTTTCTTTCGTTTGTTGACCACTTTAATGTCTGAAAGGTTAGTTGTTGCCATGATAGTTTGGTGATAGCTTATCAGCCTTCCTCCTCTTCCTCACTGGAGAGTTAAAAGTTGGTTCTTTATTAGTTTTAAATTTTCATTTTGATGTATTCATAGAGTCCCTTTATATCCCTTTGCTTATAGCCTATGCTAAAGGTTACATGCTAAACTTTGCATTTGAATATGAAATCATTTTCCCTGTTTTAATGTATTTTTATCATTACTTTTATTAGTACCAGAGTGATTAATATTGCACAGAACTTATTTGAAAAAGCAATTATTTATTCAAGTTATTTAAAAATGTCAATTTAGGCTGTGATTCCAGACAGGTTGTGCAGTGTTTTCAGAAGCATGGACCAGCCGGTTTTATTTAATTTTTTTTTTTTTTTACTAAACCAAAACATTTTACTACTTTACTAATAAAAGTTGTTCTCTCAGATGATTTGTAAAAATCTGTTTTGCAGTAATATGTAAATAAGATTCACTGTGAGTAGCTAAATTCAGACAGACAATAAAATAAGCAACTTTCTTATTTATTTTCACATGACAGCCTGGTGGACTCACATGACTTTATAACTTATGTTTTTACAAAAAATAAAGTTTTACCATAGTCTAGTGAATACTATAGCCTTATTGATTCGTAAAATGAGAAAATCTTTTCAAAGATATTTAGGAAATGTGAAGCTTTTAACATTAAAGCTGCAAAAGTTCAGTCTTCAGTCATGTAGGCTGTGTCATTATATCAGCTTTCATCTGTAGCTTCAGGCAGTGCTTATAGAGGCGAACAGGAATCCTTTTCTTTCCGTCACTAAAAACTCCCGTCTCTGTGTCGTTTTTCTTCCGCTTCTTAAGTGCTTGATGTAGGTCAGAGGCTTTATTGAAGCCTTGGGAACATCTAGAAAGGAAACAAAAAAAAATGAAAAAAAAAATCAGTAATTTAAAGCAGCTTATAATCTGCTGTACAAGCGAGCCGTGTTAATGCAGCAGACAAGGCAAAGCTGCAATCAAGACCTGCTCGAGACATTTTAATGAACACTTCAGAGCTTAACACCTTTTCTTGCGATTACATTTTTTCTCCTCCGGCAGAGTGAAGCACCGCTCCGAGACGAAATCCGCCAACAGAGAGCGGGGCACACTGAGGAGCCCGACGCTTTCGATCTGAGCAGCCAAGCTGTAAAAAAAAAAAAAAAAAAAAAAAAAAAAAAAAAAAAAAAAAAAAAAAAAAAAAAAAAGGACAAAACAGACAAATAAAAAGATCAGAACTTCAGAAAATAGCAGTGGAGTCAAACACGAGGCAAGAATAGGGGTTTTGATCAGTATTAAATAAACCATTTCCTACATTGAAAAGCTGCAAACATATAGATTTACCTGTATTTAATTTCTAGTTCATCATTAGATTTTACTACCAAGAATTATTATTTCATAGCTATATTTATTGCCTGTTGCCAAAAGACAAAGGTGGACAATAATATTTTTGCCTGTCTGTCAAAATATCTCACGAATAACTGGACAAATTTTAATGAAACATGCAGAAAGTAATTATTGGATGTACGTCTACAACTGATTATGTTTTGGAGTCAACCTGATTCAAGATGGCTGCCACAGCTAACTGACCTTAATAAACAGTAAAATAGCCATAACTCAGTCAATTTTACAGATACTGACCTAAAATTTGGCGTTGTAGTAGCTGAGACTCATTCCCAACACATACTCCAAGAGCTCCTCATTGTGCAAGATCTTTACTGCAGACTTCAGCATTAACTATTGGGCTGAACACTGTGTGTCTGTTTGCACAATATTTCATAAACCACTGGGTGGACTTTAACTTGAGTTTCAGAGAATAATCATTAGATGTACTCCTACAGCTGATAAATATTTGGAGTCAGTCCAATTTGAGATGGCCCCCACAGCTATTTGATAACAAATGACAAAGAAATGTTATAACTCTGCCAGTTTTAAAGTTACTGAGCCTAAATTTGATGTGGCAGTAGGTGAGAATCATTTACAGCACATACTCTGAGAGTAACATCTCCAAATATCACATAAGATTACACATAATGGTGTTTCTTTCAAGGTTTGACCAAAACAATGGCATCTTTTCTTGACATAAGGTGATCTTAGTCTAAAAATTTGGCATTAAAGGCAGCAGGCAACATGCATGCTTTCAAGGAATGCTAAGCCTTTTAATTATATTTCGGTATTTATTATAGTAGTATTTAATATTGACTAGAAACACTTCTAGAGAATTCACAAAGTCATATCTACAGAAAGGATCAATCATTCAACTCAGAAAGGTGCTGCAGTCAGCTTTACTTAAAGGTAAATATAAAATATATGTATATTTGATTTGTGTAACAAACTAAAAAGACAAGAGGTTTTAACAAAACTATGTTTTTTTCTAAAAAAACCTATTTTTCGTGTTCTATTTTTATCATAAATAAATGAACAAATCACTGTCCACACTAAAAAATATAAGCTTCGTTAGTGCACCAGTCCATGCTATGACATTAAACTCAAAAATGGTGATGCAAGATCTTACATCGCCACCCAAAAACTTAGGTTTTTCCATTTTCATATAACCGTCACATTAGGCATACGTGAAACATTTCGGAAGTACTTCTTTCACAGTTACTTGCATGAGGACGATAGGTGCAACCACACAGAAAAATCCTCAGCTGTCAAAGTATTTGTGTTTTTTTTTCTCTTTGTGGCTGAAATCCACCGAGGGAGCTGGAGTGTAACAAAGGCAGATGTGCTGATACAAAGGAGCAGACAGCGAAACTAAGAATATAAACATGAAAAAATAAATAAATAACGAATCATAAAACTCAACATTATGCAAAGTGGAGCTGAGAGATGAGCGTAATAAAATCCCAGGTAGTCATAGATGGTGACACAGAGAACTGTTTACAGGAGCAAATTAAAACCCAACTCCTGAACACAGCTGTTTTTTTCTGCTTCTTCAGCTCCACTGCAATAATTACACTTTGTTTCATTTCTGCGCTTTCATTTTATTTTATTTTGTTGCAGAATTTATTCACTACTGCAACACAATTTAACCATAATGAACGATTACTCAAGTCAGTAGACACAGCAGCCACGGGGGTCATGATATGTGTCTACGACAATAAAACTGTCTCCGATCCGATAAACATCTCGCGGAATCAGGTTGCATGGCATGTTTTGCGGTTTTAACATGTTATGGCAGAAATGGCACTGACAGTACGATCTCTCCACAAGCCGTGTTGTTACTGCAGGCTAAATTCCACTGAGGTATTTTACAAGAACGATGTTTTGACCTGCCAAATAAAACTGCACTTTTTCATACGATCTCGCATCAGAGACTGTTGAGACGGGGTAAAAATGAATCAACGGAAAAAAAGGATTTGATTACCTTTTCCCCAAGCAGACGTTATGATCTCAAGATATTTAATGTTTTGGCTGCTTGGCTTGATAGTATGTCAAAACAAATATTTTGTGCACTTCAATCTTGATGATTAAAGCCTTCGATTGTCACACACACACACAAACACACACAAAAAGAAATATGCAATACGGAGGAAAAACTGACAGGAGGAGAAAGTGCTTTCTTATTTACCGGCTGGTGCAGTCACAGTGGTAGGCAGTCTTGGACTCCGTGTTCCGGAGATTATATTTCTTCTCTAAAGGAGGGATTTTAAATTTACATTCATCCAGATGTTTGAGGCTTCGACACTGGAGCTGATTATCTGCAGGTGTGAAAATGAACACAGGCTGTTATCTTTATGTACTCCTTTTTAGTCACCTAAGCAGCTAAACTCATTATATGTTGTAGAAAAACTTTCCCACTGCTTTTTACCTCCACGGGTTTCCAGTCCTGACCTACTCGCATAAAGACTCTATTTAAAAGGACCTCTATAAAGGAAATTTGCCTCAGGCCACTCTTTTAAAGGCAGTGTTATATGCTCTTTTTGTTTCACCTTTTATCCACAGCTCACCGAGGAATTCTAATAATTGTAATGAATGAATGAATTCAACAGCAATTTCTGGAGCTTTTTGTTTTTTTCAGCCTAAAACTTGTCCACTAGAAAATGTCCCATTCATACCACTACCATCCTGATACATGTGACCACTGTCCAAACTACATTTTTACATAAACAAACAAAATAAAAACAGAATGCCAATAAGCTAGAATCCAATAAAACAGGAAATATTAGGGAAAACGCATACAATTATTGTCAGAAAGAAAAATACACTTTCATAAGTGCCAAAGGATAAAAGGATTGCAGGAAACAGATGGAAGATGATGTGACCTGCCTGGGCCTCGAGTTAGTCTCTTTGGGTTTTATCGGCCCACTTTGCAACACCATCCGAGGGTCTGAGTACCTACTAGGCTTGTTTAATTTTTACGAATATCGTCCTCTTACAACATTAGTGAAAGCTCAAGTGTTAATGCTGTTAAAACTGCAATTACCAGCAAACTGAGAGCAGGATGTTCGGAATTAGATGTGACCCCAGATCAGAAGATATTTTTAAGGCTTTAGGCTTGTTCAAACAAAGTGCAGCTTATATAACAGCAATTATTTCAGCATGCTAAGGTTATTAGTCGCAGGTAATCACTTCTCCGAGTGGGCCTTTCCGTTTGTCTGCCTGATGTCATGGTGTTGTGAACACGAGCAGTCGGCGGCTTTAAGAACTCACCTGTCGCATTACGCTGTCTGTTTTTACTTGTTGGGCTTTGTTCTGCTGGGATGCTTCCAGCTGCAGGACCACCTGAGGGCTGCTGACTTGTACGGTTTGACAACAAATGGAGAAACAGACCCTTTTGTGACTTTCCGTCTTCATAAAGAGAAGCTGTTGTCATTTGTTTTGTCACGATGGGTGTGGGAAAGATGGCTGCACTCCAAACAGTCCCAGAGGTGTGCTGGTTGGACTTTTCTGTTCTCTTTTGAAGGTGTGCTCTCTTCTTTTCCATCCAATTGATTGTTAATCCTTTTGAATTTGTTTTTCCCAGAGTAATAGTTTTCATATGGGTTGCTGTTTCTTGTTCTAGACAGCTTTTACAATATAACTGAGAGGAGTCATTCCTCGTGGATACACTGGAGCCACAACAGATACTTTGCTTTGGGAGTTTATTTTTACTTTTCGTGCTTTTAGTCACTCCTTTGACTTCTGTTGTGGGTTTATGTTGGGGTTTCAGCCTCTGTGTCGACGGTGGAACAGGTGAGCGTGTTGTAGTTGGCGTTCGAGGGGCAGAGCTTGTCAGCCCTTTCTGTGGGTTGTGGCTTCTCTGTTTAAGACCCGTAAGGCTCTTTCTAACACTCTTCTTTTTTCCAGGTCTTTTTTTATTTGCCGACAGAGTTTGACTAGTTGTAGACCGAGTCGTGATGCGTGTCCTGGGTGTTGTGGACACTTGTGAGGGTCCCGGTCCAGATATCTTCCGACAGCTCTTACATCCTCTTCCCTTGGTCCTGTGGTGAAACGTGTCTCCTCTGGGAGGGTCTCTGACACCGCATGCTTGTTCAGTTTTTGATGGTTTCCTTTGAGGGCTTAACGTGTGGCTTTCAGTCAAACGCTCCTCTCCACCGTTTGTTAAATTCCTGCTGTCAGTCTGCACGTACTGGCCTGAAACCTCCGAGCTGTTGTAAGGCAGGGGGCTTTTGAAGACAGCATATGGAGCCTTTTTGGCAACTTTGCACCTAGAGAGAGTAAAAATGCACATTATAACCAAGCAATGGAAGGGAAGACCGTGTTTCGTTTGAAGCTTTTACAATGAATCGCAAAAGCATTCACCTTCTTGGCATTCCTTCTATGTTGTTGCCTTACAACCTTGGATTTAAATAGGTTTTCAGTTTGACTGTAGGTAATGGAACTAAACAAAATACTTCTGATTAATGAAGCTGAACGGGGAAAACAGTTGTTTTAAATATTTCTAAAATATAAAACTGAAAATTGATGTATGCACATTATTCACAGCAGGAAGACCAAGAAACTCTCCACACAGGGAAGAGTGTTGTGGAGAATCATTAAATTCATCGCTAGGAAATGGGGAAAAAAAAAACAATGCCACCACAGCAAACCTGTCAAGAAAGGGTTTGTCCACCAAAACTCACAGACTGGGCAAAAAGGGGCATTAATCAGAGAAACAACCAAGAAACCAAACATAACCCAGATCAAGCAGGACATCTCTTCTGCAAAGGTGGGAGGATCTCTCCATTGGACCACTAGCTGCCTAGAACTGGGCTTCATAGAAGTGTGGCCAAGAAAAAAAACCTGAAAAAATAAAAAAATTAAAAAAAGCAAAAAGGCATATTGAAAACTCACCTTCTAGCAGGACAATGGCCCTAAACACACAGTTAAAGCAACACTTAACAATTGACACAGTTGAACATTTAACAATTTTTTTCATCCATTTAACTTTAATAATTTGGACTATTTTGTGTAGGTCTGTTACCTATAATCACATTGAAAATCCATTTAAATTTCAGGCTGTCAGACAACATAATGGAAAGAATACCAAAGGGGTGAACACTTTTGCAGTAACCTGTATAATCCACAGTACTTAAATGCAGCTGATGTGCCTTGTATAGTCAACTGAGATATAAGGACTAATTTAAAACACCCATAATTGAGGGCAAAGTAGCAAAGCTGTGACGGCACCCCGGTGTTCAGGACTTTTCTTATAAATCCTCCTCTTTATCTGCTTTGGATTCTGTGGCAGGCCTCTAGAGTTGGACAGTGAAAGCAGTGAAACTTTGGCTAGCTTCCAAATTCAGTTCAAAAAGTTTTAATAATTGTTAATTAATTATAATTAAATAATTGGATGTGTAACAGAGAAACTTCTGTTGTAAACCCAGTTTAAGATGCCGGCTACAGCTAGTTGATCAAACACAAAAATGGTTATTTCTCTGTCAACCTTACAGAGACTGAGTTCATATTGGGAGTCATCCACAACAAATCCTCTGAGCACCAACAGAACGCCCGAGATCTCGTAATATCATGTGCGATTGTGCATAATATAATTGCTGTTTATTAAAGTAATTTGAGTTTTACAATAAAGCTACTCGAAAAAAAAAACATTTTTTATAGGATTGTTCAGCACAGGTACCCATTTTGAGGAAAACACGAATATATTGACCACTTCAGTGAACTCCGTTAGGTTGAAACGTTTTACTATGGCTGTTAATGGTTTGCCTTAAAGAAATAACCACCTGTATTTGACCAAACTGGGTTTTATATTTTACCAAGTTTATGACATATAAAAAAACTGAAAAACATACATTTGATTCTTTGCTTTGAACATAACCACACATGAACTTAATTTTTGTACAGAACAAAAAGCCTTGTTTTGCCTGATATCATGCATTGGAAAGCTCAAGCACCAACGCCAGCACGCCTTTCACTCACATTCCCCACCAGTACATCTGCGTGCACCGCTTCATCTGTTTCAGCTCGAAGCAGGGCACCTTCAGGATGCTGAAGAAGCTGTAGCCCACCATGCTTGAAATGCTGTCGTTCATGTCCAGAAGGCACTGTCGAAACCTGCGATACAGAACGATAGCAAGCAAAGGTCAAAAAGAGGAATCCAGTCACACAAATGGAAGGTAAATCTTCTTGAAAGCTGCTTTTTCTGTTGCCAGCTTTTCGTTAATTTGTATGTTTTATCATATCTGAGCTGAGAGGTGAGTGACAGACACCAAAAATCTGAGGGCAAATGCCTGTCAGTAATAGATGTAAAGTAAAAACATCTCAGCAGGGGATATATACTAAATGAATGCTAACGAATGCAAAAATAATGAGAATTGTGTTCGATTTTGACGGCAAATGCTTAATTCGAGGACTGACTGCAGCAAAGCTGTTTTTATCAATCCTGGATGAGTAGTTTTGTCACATTGCCCCAGGTTTTTCTCCTTAAATCAGTTTTTGGCTAAATGACAGAGTTATACTGCATATTACTGCATTCCAGAAATGAGTTAAATTGGAGACTATAAAAGTAGGACTTAAAACTTCAGCCTTGAAGCAAATCTGTCCCTACGTGTCTGTCCACGTTAGTCAGAGCAGCGTACAGGGGACGTGATTTACTGCTTGCAGGAGTTTCTCTGGAGGCAACGAATACTTGACATCCAGACTCGGGATTGGACGCCCAGCAGATGGAATCTGAGGCTTTTACCTTTGGTCACACTCGCAGTGTGAGACGGTGTAGAAGTTGGGGTTGAAGACGCCATAGTTCACGGTGAAAGCCGGGATGATGCGCGAGCAGTGGTCGTGCTCACGGCAGCATCTGTCCGCCCTCTCGAACATGCCTGTGCGCGGGAACGAGATTTAAAATGGGACCGCACTTCAAAAACCATTCACGTCGACACAACACTGGTTCTCATCCCTTGAATTTAGGAGACTAGTAAATGCACGTCCATGTCAGATTTATATCTGTTAAAAGCAACAGAAGCTGACCAAAGTGCTTTACAATTCAGACAAACAGCAGAAAAATATATAATATAACAGACATTAAGAAAACAATTTAGGAAATTAAAATATCAACACAACATGGATCCCATCAGCTCTATTGGGGCTACTAATACTCGGCTTAAAGCCAAGAAATAAAGATTGGTCTTAAGCATAAATTTAGGTCTCAATGATCCCATATATGACGAGACAGAGAGACTATATGAATGAGAAAGATTCATTTTAACCAGTTTTTATTGCCACTGAGCCTAATCATGAGCAGTTTAAGCAGATTGATAGAGTCTAACTTAATGGACAGACAGACCTGGGTGTCATCAGCAAAACGATGGAAAGGGATGTTGTGTTTCCTGAAAAGGGACCCCAAAGGAATATATGCAGCATGAAGTCGGAGTTAAACAACTCAAACAAAAACCATTTGTCTGAAAATGGTAAGAAGCCAATGTTTTAGAAAACTAACTAACTATGAAAGGCCTTCAGATGAATTAATTAGAATGTATATTATCTATCCCTTAAAACGTTTATGAAAACCAAAGGGTTTTGTTTGAGACTTAAAAACTTTGGTGATGCACTCACCAGTCTTTATAGTCACTGTTTTGGAACTGTGATATAATTACTCCAACAGTGCAAAACGAGCAGTGTGTTGATATGACTGCAGGCTGCAGCCTACATACCATGACATAATTGTACCTTTAAAGCTTCTTTTTTTTCTCTCCTGTAAGAATCAGACCACCACAGTCCAACACCCTCACCCAGCTGCTCGTATCCCACCGCCTTGCTCCCGCTGCCGCACCACAAGGTGCCCGGGAACATCCAGGAGCGCTTCCTCCGACCCCTGCCCTCCGCGCGCTCGGTGAGCTCCGGGGCTCGGGTAGGCGCGAGCGCGCACGGCGCATCCCGAAACAGCAGCGCGCTGATGTCGAAGCCCCGTGTCGGTGCCTGGCCCCGGCTTTCGTCGTCGCCGCAGGAAGCGCCGTACCCTTCCGCCACACCTGGACTGACTTGGCTTATTTGGCACGCGAGCAGCCGCGCGCCCTCGGCCCACTTGGTGAGGTAGAGGAGACGCGCACCGGCCGCGTCCTGGCGCAGGAACGTGACGAGCGTCCGTCCGTCGCTGCTGAGCGTCGATCTGAGGCAGGACACACCTGGCTGGGCTTTAAGGAGCATTAAACACGATGAAAAGAAAACGGCTCGAAGAAGCCAGCCGCCGCCCATCCTGATGGAGGAGTTTCCACTCTGTTGAATTTAAATCGCGACCTGTGTGTAACTCTTTTGCACCTATCGCCTTAAATATGCTCCCCTGTGGTACCTGCCTTCCAGGAACTTGGAAATGAAAAAAAAAGAATATCCT
The DNA here is from genome assembly GCF_001649575.2 of Kryptolebias marmoratus. NCBI lineage: Eukaryota > Metazoa > Chordata > Actinopteri > Cyprinodontiformes > Rivulidae > Kryptolebias > Kryptolebias marmoratus. Next base: position 13,455,148 of record NC_051430.1, on the reverse strand, counting down.
CCCACTGGTCTGCTGAAATGGAGAAATATGATGCTCACTTTGGCTCACGTGTCTTTATGAGCGCGCGTCAATCTTTTTTTTTTTTTCCAGGTCTAGAAGACAGCAGGTCCAAGAAGAAATCCAGAGCTTTTGGAGAGCTGGAGAGTGCTGGACCTGTTGCCTTTGGGACCTGACGGATGGATGTCAAAACATTCCATGAAACCACTGGGTGGGCTTCTTTGAAACTCTCAGAAAGTTATGTACATCAACAGCTGAACTTTTGGAGTCAACCCTATTCAACATGGCCGCCACAGCTCTACTAAATTCAGCTATAAATGTGAATTTAGTAGAGGAGAGGACAGATGAGATGAGTGGTGGCTCAGCTGAGCTCAGTCAGTAATACGACTATTACTATTTTGCTTTTTGTTTTTTAAATGGCCTTTTTATGCCAAAAATATATAACTAAAAATCTGTTTTGGTTTTGGTGTATCAGAGTGGCCCCCATCTTCCCCCCTTTAAACCTCTTCTGTCAACATGTTACTCTTAAAAGTTATACTGGAGAAAGAGTTTTGACAGATTCATTTGTAGTTCATATTCATGGACACTAATATATCTGGAAAAAAAACATTCCAAACCACAAAAATATGTTTATATTTTTATAATCTTTAATTTCATCAGAAGAAAATCTAAATTCTTGTAATGACACCTATAAAGTGGAGGGAAATGATTGTTTTGGTGCAGGTTTTAATAACTTTTTAACCTTTTTTGAGTTGTAAAACATCAATGGTTAGAACTGTTTCATTTCTGTGAGACACATTTTATTAGTTATTGTAAATCATTTTCTCCAAAGTTACTAAAACTGTCACTTTTCTCTGCAATGTGTTTGAGTCAGGCTGTTATTGTAGCATAGTGAAGTACCTCAAAATACTACTACTAGTATAGTTACTTTCCGTCATGGTTCATAAAGCTGCATATTTACTACCATTTACTACATTTTATCACCTTTTGTTACATTTTAGTCTTACAGTCAAACAGTTTCTGACCCTTTCCTCCGATACTATCCTATGATGTCACCATAGCAGAACTCAAGTTTTTTTTTGTTTGTTTTTTTTAAATCTCTTTACAAACAAGAAGCGTGCAGTTTTTCCCCAGATTTTATTGGTCTGTGTAAACTTTCTGCAAAACCTTTACATGCAAAGTTATTTGCAAACATACATATTTCAACTTCATGCACTACCTATGTACAAATACAGAGATAAAGGAACATTCCACTGAATTGTCAGAATCAAGTAGAAGACAGCTAGGACTTGAGCTCAGAGAGAAGCCTGGTTTCTTTTTTCTTTTTTGTTTTGTTTTGTTTTATAACATTTGATGACCATCGTGTCATGATCACAGCAGCTGATGTAGCACAAAGTAGGACTGGAAAAAATCGGAGCCACGGCCACGTCGGGGGGGCACAGTGGAGTAAACAGGACACTGGAAAGCTTTGAATGTGCAAGTAGGACTTCTCAGTCGAACGCTGAGCTTATCTGTGGTCTGCTGCTGACAAGAGCAGAGCAAGCCTCGATGGTTGGTGTGCTCTGCAGATGCCAAACACACCAGTTGATTCGGACCACACCGCAGCCGTCATGCAGAATATGGCCTCTTGTTCAGAATGTAAAGCATCAGTAGGAATGTTATGGGAAAAAAGTGTAAACATTGATGAAATTACAATAGCATTTCTCTTTTACAAAGTATATATATCTTGAACCACAAGACATTTCATGCATAGGGTTTTTTTTTTTGTTGTTGTTGTTGTTCTTGTTTTGACATTGGAATAACTTGCAGACAGCTGTAGAAATTGAGGTCATTCCACTTTGTAAGGTGTGCTTTCCTTGATCCGCTGTAAGTGGTGAACGGACACTCACCGAAGCCTTGGGTGATGGAGGGTGAGGCAGAGGGCAGAAGAAAAAGGGCCTTGTTTTGTGCAAAGGGGTAAGTTGGTGGTGGTGGTGGGGGGGGGGGTTTAAAGCGGGCCACGATCGCCTCAGGCACATGAGAGTCACAAGCACAGTGCATGCAGGTAGAGCTGCACATACTTTTGACACGACCCGTTCCACAGTCTCCGATCGCCCCAATTCGTTAGGGGTACCTGTAGGAAACGCGCCCGTGTGCGTTCGGTGTAAACAGTGCAGTAAGAGGAACCCTCTGAGGAGTCAAGAGTGAACCGCGAGCTTTGAAGGAGCAGAGGTAGCAGGACGAGATTCCTTTTTTTTTTTGTTCTTCTTCTTCTTCTGCCAGCTCTCATCGCAACGAAAAAATTAAACGAAAACATCAACTTCATGATTCACTTTTCAGTGTGTGTGTTTTTTTTTTTTTTTTTCTTAACACATAGTTTTTAACGTCCCACAAAATAAAATGTACAGCTCGGATAACATTACATAAAAACTCTTGGTAAACTATATAGGTGCGCTAGAATATATATTTATATATATTTTCAAATCACAAATTAACAGCAACTGATTAAAGAGTAGTCTAGCTCATGGTCCACTCACGTATGAATCATCTGTCGTGTCAGATGTCTATCCTAACCTGAGCAATGTATCAGTATGTAAACATTTCTTTGTGGAAATATACAAAATGTTCATACAGCTGAATTAATTTAAGGTGCAGCTGTGTGTTTCCTGGCATGCTAATACGGTTTGACAAGTTAAATACAGCACTATGTAAGGAAGTCCAAGTAATGAACTTCGGGAGCTCATGAGCTCCAATGATGGTTCTGACCTCCGATGCCACCGCATATTGCTTTTCTTCATCTGTCCCAGTGCAATTCATTTCCTCTAGTGAAGGATGTGCCACATTTACTGCATTTACATACCATCGCTCACCGATATGAGGGCCTTTGTGCAGCTGCTTGATGACAGATGTCTTGGTAAGATTATTTACGTTACAAATTCTTTTTTTTTTTAATCGTGATTTAGTGTCAGCACAGGCAGAGAAACAGCTTCTAATCAAAGACAAAAAGACGCCGAAGGAGGGGAAAGAACAAACAGTGCCTGTGTGATTGATGAGTGTAATAAATATTAAAGCAATAGCTCAGAGCTTCTGAAGTGGCGTTCCGTGGAAAGGATATGAGCAATTAATATTTTACCTGTTGTAGATACGAACAACCTTAATTTGGAAAAAAATGGGTTTTAATTCTGAACAGATTGATGAGCTAACGTCTAGTCCAAGCAGAGCCAGGAGCAAACTGAACTGCCGTCGTCTTAAAACAACTCCAAATTCACAAATCTCAAAGTGGTTCATGTTTTGTAAACCTTTACATTAGATTTTAATTCAGAAGGCTGCATTTATAAAACAATTGCTGATGCACTTTGATTACCTTGAAACATACAGAATTGTGGCTTATTTATGACAAATACACACCGATTTATATATTTTCATGCCTAATAAAGAGTGCCAAAATACATATATGTAAAAAAAACAATAATCAGAAGCTGCTGACCAATTAGCATACATGCTAATTTACCATTCAAAACACTACAGAAAAACTAACGTGGTTAGCATCATGTTTATCACTGTAAATTTATAGATAAATCCGATGTTTCAAAGACATTACTAAAGACAGCCATTTCATGATAACTTCAGCTATTGTTTACAGATCTATATTCTTCAGGATTAAGCAAAGAAACAATGAAAAAGATACGAAAACACAGCTTTACTGCAACGTTTCTACTACAGGAAGCTAAGGACACACAGCACCTCTTCTGCTGACTCTCTGAAAGTGGCAGCACAGATCAGCCTTACCAAAGGCTGCGCAGGAAGTGCTACAGCTAGCGCTACGGTTTGCACGAACCGCTATGAAGTTTTTTGAGAACGACGTCGTTTCAAATAGGCAGAAATCCACTTTGGCCTCGGCCCTGCCTGGACCAGCCATTAGGTTGTCAGTCCAGTCAGAATCAGGTCATTCAGACAGCTATCTACAACAGGTTACATATTTACTGTTCAGAAGTTTTTCCACAGAACCACACTTCAAAAGAACTGAACTCTAAGTGGGGAATAAATGCAAACTGACTGAGAGGGGGGAATATATGTGCGCTCATGCTGTGTGGTTAATCACTAGGAACGTGATTCTCGTTCACCAGGGTGTGCCAGCGCTCGATCCGCTTGTCCTTGTTCTTCAGACACTCGTACCAGTGCTTCAGCCTCTCCCCTTTGGCAGTGATGCCCAGCTGACACCCACCTGTCAGGAAGGAGGGACATGTGCAGGTGAGAATTTCTGTCTTCTGTTGTTTTGTTTTATTTAAAATGCAAAAAAAAAAAGCTGTGACACTGATCAGATATTTACCTATGTAATCATTGGACTTCCCAATATCATAGTCCCACACTGAGATGTCTAATGTCTTCTTGGCCAGTTCACTGTGTTTGATTTCAAACCCGAACTCCTGAAATGTGATCCAGACATTTAGAATTTCCATGTAAACGTTGAAAAACAATTTGTTTAAAAAAACAAAAAAAAAACAACCAGGTGAATTCAATTTTGATGAGTTTTTTTTTTTTTTCCTCCAAACCTCGTTAAACTCTGGGTTTAAAGTCCTCTTCTTGATTTGTGTTTTGCACTTGCCCTTCTTCCCCATATCAGGTTTCAAACATCTGCAAAGTTACACATGCATAAAATGTAATTTATGCCATTTATTGCATAAAATGTCCCCACTTCCCCCAAATCCCCCATTGGTTCTACCTACATTTTGACATACGGGTCCGAGTAGCCGTTAGAATCCATCGCAGCCAAATGAACGCAGCGCACGACCCCCACCATGAGACGACTCTGCGGAGAGCTGTACATGAGGGAGATCAGAATCCGGCCACGCTCTTCTGCCTCGGTGCCATCTTTCCCTGGCTAAAACAGAGCAGAAGGAGAGAGAGAGAGAAAAAAAAAACACTTGTACAGGATTGATTTTAATGTCTGTATGAACTTCTGGAGGAATCCGTCACGTTTAGACATGCTCGGAAACAGCCATTGCCTCATCTTCGTAGAGCGCTATCCCTCTGGCTCCCCCGGCTGTCGCGGTTCTCTTCGTCTGTGAGGAGGAACAAGATTACAGCAGGGTCAGTGAGAGGCCGGGGCGGGTAAAACGAGGGTCGCTTGGCTCTTCGAT
>NC_051430.1:13436722-13449980 GCF_001649575.2 Kryptolebias marmoratus | reverse complement strand
CCCCCCCCCACTCACAGGCACGACTCTCTCCAGGCAGACGTTGAAGTTCTTCTTTTGATTCATCTTCAGCTTCTTCAGCGCCACCCGGGTCTCCCCGATAAACTCATTATGCCCGAACTTGTCCTCGTCGCAGACAGAAAGCCTGTGGAAAAATCGTTTCAAGAAAAAAAAAGAGGTAATTACAGTCATAAATGTCTCTCCAAAAAAGCAGATGGAAGTTGCTGCTCGTGGGTGGTTCGAGTGTGAGCGAAGTGAATTACCCACCTGAGGGTCTTGCGCTGCATGTCCTCCTCTGTTAGGCCGTGGTAGGTGAGCTCCTCGTTCCACGCAGGGTTGCGAGTGTTTCTCAGGGTCTTTGTACGCAACTTGTTGGACTGTTGGATAAGGAAAAGAATGAACTCTTTCAAGATATAATCATCCAAATTCTCAGATTAGTTGTTGTTGTTGACCACAAGGGGTCAGGAGTGAACTATCAGAGAGATCCCTCAAACCAAATTGGGCTAAAATGACCAATTATTTTCGTTTGTTTGTGTGGAGAACATTATTGTGGTAAATCTATTAAAAGAAAAGAAAACCTAATATAGGACAGATGGGATTTTTTTGGTTTTATTTTCACCTTACTAGCCCCTGGCAGCAGATGAAGCTTCACATAGGGATCTGCTAAACCATTTGAGTCCATGGGCTTCAGTCCCTGAGAAGAAAAAAAAAATAGTGTTAATGAGATCACGAACGGCAGAGAGCAGTTAAGCTAAAGTGCCATTCAGGAGCTTTTAACATGAACCACTTGATTGAAATCGTGCCTTTGTGTGCGAGAATCAGGGCAACCGTGGTACCTTTGCTTTGATGATGCTACAGTGGAGGCTGTTGCTTTCCTGCTCATAGTGAAGACTGAACTCGAGAGAGCCCAGAGTTGCTGAAAGAGACCCAGATCAGCCGTAACGTTAAACCCGAACAGACAGCAAAACCTGCGTTTGCTTAATTAAAAGTACAAATGTAGGGATTCTCCGGTAATTAAACAAGTCTCACATTGTGAATTAAAGCGTGAATAGGACCGAGACTGGCTGAAAAACAGCCCTAACCGTCACTCGTGAAACATTAACCGGCTTCAAAGGACTTTAAAGAAACAGTGGGACGATATTAGAAGCACATAACATAAAATAAATTAAATAAACACTCAAGTCTCTGTGGAGGACATTGAATGTGGCAAGAAATAAAGATTGAGAGGCTGCCCACACACATTTCCTTTGGAGGAGTTTGCCTGGCACGGCTAGATGCTGGGAAACAGCATAATCAGAAGTGATCTGTTAATTATCCTAAAATGACGATTAACTTGTCCTAGCTTAGACCTACTAACTGCAGAAATGCACCATTTAATTTGATCGACTATAAAGCCCAAAGCTGCGCTACCAGGTCTGCAAGTGGTTTGAGCGACCCCATGCCAAAAAACGGCGTCATTTTCAGCTGTCAAATTAACAATTTGCTCTAATAGTTTCAAGTAAAACGTTAAGCTAAGTTATATAATAACACTGGAAATTGTCATATATGTAATATGCTGGTGTTTGTTGTTTTAACATCTAATAAAGATGTCCTGTCAATGTCTTGCCTCTCCCACTGAGTCTAAAAGGAAGCCTATTTAGACTTACTCAATTAACAATTACCCAATTAATTAAGTGTTACTTGAACACAAAGTTTTATTAACCTTTAATACCAGAGGCATTTATATCAACATTATTTGCAAAAGACTCCTGAAACCAGTCAACAGCCCAACTCTTCTCACCTTCGTGTCCCCACAGAAAACAGGCAGCTAAAACTATTTCTGCCTCTTCGCACCAGGGAATGGATCCAAGGGGAATTTATAACTTGTTAGTCCTGTTACATCTTAAATTATGTCCACAGCTCTAACAACCTGGACCTAAATAAAACAATAATTAAACCCAGTTCAGAAGAAAGTAATTTTAGCCCTTCAGGCTGAAAGGATAGATAGTTTGGTATCCTTTTTTTTATCATTAAACTAACATGTGAGAGCAGCTTTTGAATGTCTTAGTTTAGTTTTTCATGTCCTCCTTAGCATGAGTTTCTCCGACATGGATTTCCATTTTACTGATTAAATATAATCATGAAAGCTTACACAATTATTGTGTGAATTCGTTTTCCTGTTTATTATTTATCCAAACATTTTCCGTAACTGTACTGTAACCACTTCTACACACTTTGACTTATTTTATCAAAACATTCGGCTCATTCAGGAGATGGGTGCTATGGCTTTTCTGGTTTGTAGCTTTCATACTTTTCAAAATAATTAACTTCATTTACAAATATTTTACTCATAGAAATACATTGAGATCTCCTCAATTCCTTCAAAAGCATTTTTTTTCTCTTTGAAATCTGATTCAGCCTATTTGCTGTTTTTGTCTTCTTGTGTTACTTTTACGTTTTAGCTAGCCTTCTGCTACTTTCGGCTCGTGTTTTCACAATTCAGTCCTTCAGCTTTTCTAGTTGCATAAATTAAACATGTAGGATAAATCGGTGGTAAATCAAAACATCCCCAACTAATATCTTTTAATTCAAGGAGAGATGTTACAATTAAAGACTATTCTTGGGATTTACCTGTAATGAGTGGGAAACATAGGAAACTGTACAAAATGAAATTAAACCAGACTTCTCATCGGATGGGGCACTCACTGGCTTCATCGGAGTCATAGTCGTTGGCCTCGTCCTCCTCCTCAGCTGGGGGGGGTTGCTGTCGGGGGGGAGGAGTGTTATAGGCGCCAGGCTGCCTCCTGTCCTCTCTGACTGCAGGAGGTGCTCTCTGCTCTGGAGGAGCTGCAGCAGAGGCGTACGCACCTTTATCTCCTGCTGCAGGACCCACGAACAGATTCAGTCGAGTGAGGCAGCGTGAAACGACGAAAAGCGCCGCTGCTGAATGTTAACGTAACGAAGAAAATGTGTCCTCACCCTGCTGGGCCACGGGGGCCGAAGCAGCAGGCTGTTGTCTGGAGCTCTGCACGGGCACCATCTTCTTCATCGCCACTGCGCCTCCCTGGCCAGCCTCTTCGGGGCCGACCCCCCCCGTGGCCATGCGCAAAACCGGTTTAGGGGCCACAGGTGGGTAACCAGCACGGCCCTGTGGCTCTGCAGCTAAAAACAAGCATGAAGAAGTTAAACACAGCGACTTACACAGTGCAAACAGGAGAACTGCACAATCACTGCACTTCATGCCTTCACTGCAGAGGAATCTGTAATCTTGCCAGGTCTTTCTGGATACTTCTGATGTTGCAGGGTTTTTTTTTTCTTTTTTTGTTGGAAAGGCGTTGACCTATATACACTATAAGCAGCAACAGCCGAGCAGTCTGCCTCTTTCTTTTACCGGTAGATCACATTGAACAGGTAATCCTACAGAGAGCGAGAAATTAAACTGACTGGCTTATCAAACCAGCACCGCTTGGAGGCTCATTTTTGTCTCAGCGTGCAACTTCTGCCTGGTTTAATTGAGGACCTCATCCTCTCCCCTGCAACAGTGGGGAGGCTCTGCCAAATCTGGGAAGCAGCTGAGAGGTTTTAATGATGAGAACGGAGCAATGAGAGGTGAGGGTACAGGACAGAGAAGGTAAAATTGATGGACCAATAAGAGCCAACACTCCTACACGGGTCTCTTTAAGCTCTGAACGTACCGACGGAGAATTTTGCTCGTAATAATTTGATTGATGCTTTATTTTGGTGGACATAAACGTGGCATTTCTTTGTTTCCATGTATCACTCTGTCAGGAATCACAGCTTTACAGGGTGTTTGTGTTGTTGTTGCCACATTGCATACCCGCTGACAACGACTCAGCACATGTTGAATGGAAACTGACAGGTTGTACGAGCACTTTTCACCTTCCTGAGTGAAAGCCTGTTTATTTGCCCTTTCAAACGTCTAACATTGTGAAGAAACCATTCAAAGTTTGGAACAGCCAATAGCATGTGCAACTGTGCCAAAAGGAAAAACGTGTTTTTGTGTCTGACCCATTTCAGCTAAAAATAGAAGCCCATAGAAAAATAACATCCGAGCCCCCTTTTGACGTGTGCACATTTTTCCATTAACCTGACAGCAGCTGAATGTGATGCTTTTGTGTGTGATTTACTCCACTGGTGCTTTTCCTTAACATTTTGTGCTACAGAGATCTCACCAGATCGATCTAATAGCATATACGGATTATTTTCATAATGAAACGAGTGTGAGCTGCTGCCAACAGGCTTGGACAGCAGCGGTGACAGATTTCTGTCCAAAGTTTCCTCCTTCATAAATCAAATTGCAATATATGTCCCTGCGAGTGTGAGTTACAGCGTCTTAGCCAAATTAAAAAGGAAAACTTTGAACAAGTCCATTTGATTTCTGTCTACTTCTAAATAAATATTTTATTCCATGTGCCACAACTTTATTTTTAGGTTTGACTAAACCGTCTATAACTCCTTCATTCTCAGCATAAGATGATCTCAGTGAGACGATCAAGTTGACAGAATATGCAGCAAATGGTAAATGGTCTGCTGCTGCCAAATTCTGAAAAAGCTGGGACATTATGTAAATGTAATAAAAAAAAAAAGCTAAATGCAATAATTTGCTAATCCCAAAAAAAGCCATATTTTATTCACACTGGAACAAAGTAAACATATCAAACTAAGAAAGTGAACTATTTTGAGTTTGATGGCAGTGACACGTCTCAATAGTTTGGTACAGCAGCAACAAAAGGTTGTAAAAGTAAGTGGTTTAAATGAGAAACAGCTGGAGGAGCATTTTACAACTAATTAGGTTAGCTGGTAATAGTTCAGTGATGGTTTTAGAGGCTGCGTTTCTTTGACGTAAAGATGGGCAGAGATTCACCAGTCTGCAAAAAACTGCATCTAAAGACAGTGGAACATTTTCAGAATAATGTTCCTCAATAGAAAATTGTGAAGATGATGAATACTCCACCAACTATAGTTCATAAGATCATCAAAAGATTTCAAGAATCTGAAGAAATCTCGGAGCACAAAGGATAAGACCAAAAGTCAATGATGGTGGCACTGCAGTAAAATTGGGTCTGGTTCTGTTCTGGACATCACTGCATGGACTCAGGAACTCTTCCACAAATTTGTCTGTAAACACAGTTCACCGTGCCATCCTCGAGTGCAGGTTAAAGCTCTATCATGCAAAGAAAAAGCCATATAAGAACATCCAAAACACTGTCATCTTCTCTGGGCCAAAGCTCTGCTAAAATGGACTGATGCAAAGTGGAAAATTCTCCTGTGGTCAGACGGAAACCACAGACGCCACATCCTTCATCTTAGAGCTGATTCAGTCTGTTATCAGCACACGGCTCAGAAGCCTGCCTCTCTGATGGTATGGGGGTGCATTAGTGCCTCTGGCAAGAGGGCAGCTTACACATCTAGAGAGGCACCATCAATGCAGAAAAGTAAATACAGATTTTAGAGCAAAATCTGCTCCCATCCAGAAGACAGCATGGCTTCATAGTAAAAGAGTCCAGGTGCTGAACTGACCTACCTGCCTCACAAATTGTAAAATTACATTTTCTTCTTACCTTAAAATGGTACAATTTCATAGTTTAAACATTTGATATGCATTCCATTGAGAATAAAATGTGTCTTTTAGATTTGCAATTGATTGCATTTGGTTTTTATTGACATTTTCCAACTATTTTGGAATTGTGGTTGAACAGAGACCTAGTCTGTGGCGATTTACTCACTGACTGAAAAAACAAACTTCTGGTGGCTGATATGTTTAATAAAACACCAGATGCGGTGCAGGAACCTAAATGTAATGCAACTATGCCCATTTTTATATATAGTAAATGCCAAAAGCAACCTGCTTGCTTGAGTTATTGAATATATACTTATTCTGACCTGGAAACTACTAAAAACAAATTCAATACTTTTCAGTGCTGCACAGGAACCTTGTTAAAAAGACAGAAGATAAAGTGAAGCCTTTTAGACAGGAGGTGATAAGAGATTCTACTGCAATGCAAAGTATAAAGTGCGCACTGTAGATTTTACATTAAACCTTGCGTCAAGATATAATAACATCCTGACCTTGGAAGTCTGTAAGCAAGCAGAATAGATGAGTGTTAAGAAAGAAAACTTGCCTGAAACTGGCTGCTCAGAGGCAGGAGCTTGATTTGGGCCGGAGAGATAAACATTAAAAACAATATGTCAGAAAAAGGCCTGCCACTTGCTCAGTTTAAACATTCATGGGGAGCAGACAGAGTGGCGGTGACCGTGTCTACCTGGTGGTTGCGGTTGGCTTTTTGCCTCTCGGGGCTCAGAGGCTATCGGTTTCGGCAGGTCTGCTGCCTCCGGGGCACCTGTCTCTTTCGGTTTAGATAACGGCATGGGTGACGGCAGGAAGTGCTTCGGGAAACCTTTGAAGAACCAGGCACCGGACCTCTTCCACACCTGACAAAGACAGAAAGGAACAGACGTGTTACGTATGCGCTGAAACTGTTTGTTTTCCTGTGATTGCTCCGGTTTTGAGCGCTCACCTCTCGCTGTTCTCTGCAGATCTTGCACAGCCACACGGCGCGGGGCCGACTGCCACACTGTGTGCCACACTTAGTGCACATGTGCTACACGGAAAAAAAGGCAATAAGACAGACGGCCTCTGCTGGATTTATTGTAATTTACTGATAAAGATGTAATAAAGATGAGTTGTTGTTTTTTTCAGTTTTAGGAAGGATTTCAGCGGGGTAGCGTTCTGTTTGCGCTTGCGTTATAATTGGCTTACCTTTTTGCAGTCCTCACACACCACTGAGCTGACCCCAGGTGAGCCCAGCTGCTCCCCACACAGCAGACAGCGGGAAACTCCGTCTCCACACACTGTCTTCTTTATGTCGTCCAGGCGGTTTATCAGGCGCCTGCGGAAGCACAGAGGCAGATCTTTCTAAAAAGGTCACTGTTAATTATCCCACATCCAGAATTATGCATTTCATTAGTCTCAATGTGAGAGTCGCTTTTTTCATTCACCCAATCCTCTCCTGCTCCATGGCCTCCATTTTCTCAGCACGGGCGATCACGCTGTTTATAATCTCCTTCTCCTCATCTGTCAGGTCTGGACCAGGACCAGGCTGCAAGGTCCAGTTCCCCCTGTTAGCCACACAAAAAAAACCCAGTCTTCAGTTGAAGGTATATTTTCCAGTTTTAAAACTCAAATAACACATTTGTACACACAGAGAAACAGTTCAGCGTTCGAACACAGCAAATGAAACAACTGAAGATGCTATTATCACATCAGGAAAACAAGTCTCTTTATGATCTTAGTTACTGGCAAGAAAACAATCCTGCTAAACTGAAAATCAAAGAAACTCAATATTACACTTTGGAAACACCTGTTAATCAAGTATGTATCCAGGAAAAAACTAATTCTGCTTCAACCCTCAATCAAATCACTAAATCAGGTCCAGGCATAAACTAATTAAATCTTTAAAAGTTGTATGGTTGTGTTCCATATTTCCTGCTTGCTTAATTATTTGTTTTCAACAGCAAATGCATGTCTTTTTTTATATACTTCAATACTGCTATTTTACCCCCTCGTGCCTCTTAGCATTCATCTCTCTCAAACTATTCCTGCATCTACGCATTTGACTTACTTACAATGCTTCATACACTTTCTGTTATGTCTTGTTTTCTGTCAGAAAATAATAATGATTAAAAAAAAAAGAAACACAATGCAGATGTATAAAGGGGTGGATCTACTTACTGGTCTTTATCGCTGTGTCACAGATCATGTTGGAAACAGGAGCAGGTGAAACAAAAAAGCACAGCACAGTTAAGAACGGTGCTGCCGATCAAAAGGTGAATACAGAGACAAAAACTGTGCTGAACACTCCCCTCACCTCGGGTGCACGGTCCTCTGCCTGTCGTTGGACACCCAGCGGCCCGAGCCGCTGCTCATCACCGTGTCGGTCATGCTGCAGTCTGCGAGTGGACGGGCAGAAAAACACAGAAACGGATATCAGACGTGCATTCAGGAGAGGTAGTCGTACAAGCTTTAAGTAAAAAGATGCTAAATCTGTATATGGAGCTCTAGTAATGTGTCATCTTTCTCATAAAAAAAGAACGAGATATTGCCAACATTTTATGCCATTATATACCAGAGTGATGGAGCTAAATAAAACAGCCACACACAGGTGACCATCGTGAGCCTTACAAACTACGAGAATCAACAAAAATCCATAAACAAACGTCTGCTTGTCGTCAGCGAGTTTGCAAATCAAGCCTGAAAAAAAAAACACTGTGGCTTTCAGTGGGAGCATAAGCGGAATTTCCTGAGCCAAATTCAGTCTAATCAGTACCATCTCGTCCTGCCAAGCCTGCGCAACAAATTATGTCCACAAACAGAAAGGAAGAAGGCAATCGCAGTGAAAAAATATGGAACCGTAGGCTTGCTTTTTCACCAGTCCGTAATTAACAAGCTCAAAGTCTGCTGACACGTGCAGAGGTGGGAGCTGTTCTAACAGGGACAGAGATGCTGTGGCGTGCGTGCAGCGAACAGAGCAACGCTTTAGACAAACCGAGCATCCCCGCGCATTAGTAACCAGAGAGCAACGATGCTGATGTGGGGGGTCTGGGTCATGTAAATTTATATGTGCCTTCAGTAAAGTCTGTGGAGATAGAGTTGAAGCAAATTAGGGCGGCGTGATGAATTAAATGAACAGCTGTAAGTGAAACCCAAGAACCGCTTCCAGTGTGTGAGTCTGCATTTGATTAACAGACTGGTGCGTCTCGGTGCGTTGGATATTTAAGACGGTGTTGGAGGAGCTTTATTATTTCCCTCCGCCAAGAGAGGCGAAGGTTGGATAATAATGCTATTGCCCGTGTTTGTGTGCGTTTATACGTGTGTGAGTGTGCCTGCCTAGAAGCAAAATATTTCACGAACCACGGGACAGTTCCTTATGAAACTCGCCAAAATTAATCATTTAAAGTACATCTGCAGCTGATTGTGTTTTGGAGTCAACCCGGCTGAACATGGCTGCTGAAGCCAACTGACCATAAAAACACAAAAAAAGGCTATAGTTTAGTCAATTTTATAAGTGCTGATCTAAAATTAAGTGGGGTTGTAGCTGAGAGTGATCCCCAACACATATTCTGACCGCTAACAGATCGCACAAGATCTGCGTTTAAAATTTGATATCAACTACTTAAAGTCAAATCTGTCTGTTAGCAACTTATCTCATGAACAAATGGACAATTTTCAATGAAATTTTCAGGAAATAAACATTGAATGTGCCTCTATCACTAATTAACTTCAGGAGCCAATACATTTCAACATGGCCACTACAGCCAAGTGGCCTTTGAAAGCACAAAAATTGCTATAATCCAGTCAATTTTACAGATATTGAGCTAAAATTTGACATGCTAGTAGCTGAGACTCATTCACAACACATGCTCTCAGCAAGACATCTCGTGATATCGCGTGAAACTTTCAAGGTTTGAACAAAACGGTTGTTTCTAAACATACTGTAAGATGATCTTGGTGTAAATACTCTGGCACCACAGGTGGCGGGTGATATGCTTCCTTTTCGAGATCAGCACTTGACTCTCTGTGGAAGAGGAGGACCTGGGTGCTGAAGAGTAGTTTAAGGACGGTTTGTGTCAGAGTAGTAAATGATAGAGGATAAGACGCTGTAGCCAGAACAGGGTGAGCCGAGCGATAATAATGATTACTCTGGGAAACACAGAGTGCCCCGTGCATTTGATACACCATCACTGCAATTCCATCTCAGAGTGAAGGGGTGGGGGTGGCACATAAAAACATCAACAGAAAATACGGCAAATCTGCTGCGTGTGCATGTGTCTGTGTGCCGCTTTGAGCCTCTGCCAGGCTTTGCACAGAGAGGACGCTGCAGCCAGAGTGTGTCTGTGGCAGGATTCAAAGAAGCCCGTCAGACTCCAAACCGGATCAACACGCCGAGCTGAAAGCCTCTCCGGAGCGGTGATGGTGCAGGATGAGCAGAGTGCTTTTATTAGCAGGATCAGGAGGGCAACACGGAGGGATGTCTAATGACAACGTGAAAAGGAAGGAAGAAAAATCAATGCGTTTCACTTGTCTCCAGCTTTAAATCCGTGCACCACCGAACCTCGAGGAAAGTGAACGAGAGCAAAAAAAAAAAAAAGGAGAAGCTGTGCCGCTGTTTCCGTTCTAAAACCGTTTCTGTTGTGCAAGTCTTCTCGCATCTTGCAGCACCTCGTTTTAAAAAAAGCTCTTTTCACACTTTTGTTTTGGTTTTAGATTTCCTACTACTGCTGCAGTGCCTTGTTGCTCTTGTTTATAACAGTTTGCAGTATTTTTGTTTTCCCCCCCATCTGCCTGCCTCTGAGTCTGTGTTTGGGTCTTTTTCAACACGCAGCAAGTCTTTTCCCACCTCTCCAGCAGCAACCTGACAGATCACAAATTACTGGGACTGTACTGTACTCCACTTGAGGCTCTGACAGAGACATCCTTCTTCACTTGCCAAAGTGGATGGATCCCCACTTTTGTCTAATGTCATTGTCCTGCACAGAGACAGATGCAAGGCAGCACTTAGAGCTGGAGTGAGACTAGCCTGAGCTCTCCATTATCGGGGGTAGATGTGTTCATTGTGTGTGTGTGTAACCAAAATATCTCATGAACCACTGGAAAAAAATTGAATAAAACTTGCAAAAAGTAATCATTTGATAGACATCTGCAACTGATTACCTGTTGGAGTCAACATAATTCAAGATGGCCACTAAAATGACTATAACTCAGTCGGTTTTGTAGGTACTGAGCTAAAATTAGGTGTGGCAGTAGCTGAGAGTCGTCATCAACACATACTTCGGTCGTGATATCTTATGATATCTCATGAGATCAGGCATAAGATTATTTTCAAGGTTGGCTACAGACAGCTGACCTTCACAAATACCCAAACTGATATCTCTAGATAGATACTGAGCTAATATTTGTGGCAGTAGCTAAGACTTATTCACAACACACACTCTGAACCTGACTTTTCGCGACATTGCAGGAGATTGAGCTTAACGTTGCTTTCTACAAGTCTGTCTTTTCTCAACACAAGATGATCGTAGTCTGAAACTCTGCCGTGGAAGGTGTGGGGCGATGAGGAACGTTAGGCCTTGAATTATAATAGAGATGTGAAGTTTTGACTTGCAGTCCAGTTACCAATCAGGAGAAGTCTGGTAATCTGAAGGTGCACACACACACACACACACAAACACGTCTCAAAGAGCTGTCATTATGGAGTCTGGTGCTTTAGCTGTGGATATGTGCTGCTTGGGTTTATTACATGAAGACCAATTATAATGGATTGTCTTGCTCGGAGTCTCATGCTGGGTCTTTTTCTTCTGCAGGTATGACATCACTGGGAGCCTCAGACTCCATCCTCTAGGCTGCGGAGACTATAAATGCAACTAATCTGCGTCATCTGTGACCCTGACTTGGTGTAACAGTCACCTCATGCGTCTCCTCCGCCTGTAAAAGATGACTCAGTCAGTTGGTGGATTTGTCTCTGTTGAGTAACAGATAGTCTCTTGTGTATTATTTATTTATTTATTTTTTCTAAATGGAAAAGAGTCTCTGTGATGATGCTTTCAGACGTGGCAGTCTGGATGGTAATACCCGACACCTGTTCAGAGGACCCACAACGCGCAGCGAAAGGTTGCGTGCGAAATGACAACAAGAAATAACCCGAGGGAAAGCTCTTGTCTCTGCTCGATGTTAAGTCATCCATAGAGCAGGATTTCTCTCTGCAAAGACTTCTATATTTAGGTGAAGAGGGCGGATTTAGAAACGTGTGCCTCCAACCTCGGGGGGCCAAAAGGACATAGTCAACACTGATCTGCACAACATCCAGAGCAAAAAGAAATAAATAAAAATAAACGAACGACAGTTTGTCCATCAATCTGCAGCTATTTAATCTGCGTGGTTCCACGACTTCCTGTCCAGGTATGACTCATTACTGTAGAAGCGAGTGGAAAAGAAACAGACTGAAGTGAAAGCTCCTTGTTGTGGTGACAGCTCAACATTTTGTAAGGATTTTAGTACTTGCTCGGGGAAATGAGATCTGAGAAAAGCAGGCAGAGTGACACCAAGGCAGCAGGGGGATGATGGATTGATCCGACATGGATCATTATGGATGGAGCACAAAGAGCTCGAAAGGGGGGGGATGGGGACGGAAGGAAGTCATCTCCTGTGGAGTGAGAGCTGCTCAAAATAAAACCGAGGTTTTGCTCCAACGTTTGTGTTTTTCCTCTGAAACACGCTGCGATGGGAATAAAAATAGGTTCAGTGTTCAGTTAGCGTTCCATCTTAATCTTTAAAAAAGAGGGAAAACAACAACAAGAGAAATAGCATTTTCTGCGAAAATGCATCGTGAGTGCTGAATGAGTTGGCTGAAATGTGCAGAAGAAGATGAAGCTAAGTTGTGGAAGTTAAAACAAGCAGAGCAGAAGCTAAAAACTAAAGGCAGGACAGCATGTAGAATATGCTAGAATTAGCAAAACAGTTGCTGAAATAAAATAAAACGAACAAATGTCATATATAAACGGCAGCACTGAATGAATGGGTGAAGGAGAAACTTTGTAAAAGTGCTTTGAAGAACATGGTTAAAAATAGGTTGTATGTATTGAGGTCCGTTTAGCATGTCCCGATGGTGCTGAGGCTACAAATGTATCAGCTCGTCTCGTCAGTCAAATAGTTTACCCAACTCCAGGCAGACTGATATATTGGTTTATTTTAATGTTGTTCAGCAAACTAAACAAACGGTGTCATCCAAAAGTGTACAGGTTTCATTTTAGCTAATGTAGCGATTTTTCACACTGGTGTGTTATTTATTTTATTAGAAAGAATTGTTTTATAAGCCTAAGACATGATAGAAAACAGGTGCTCATTTGCTTAGCTAAAGCCTAGCCGTCAGACTTTTGACCTTTTCTCTGCACCGATAATTATTTGGCAGAACATCACTTCAACTATCTCTTAAAAATATAATTATGTTTGTCCAAGTTAACGTGTATAAGACGAGGTTACAACTTGTTTCAGGTACATAGCCTTATTGTTACTGTCATGGACTGGGGTGAAGGAGGCAAACCCTGAGCGCAGACTCATGTTGATAAAAAAAACTAATTTATTTAGAAATAAAAGGCAAACCCAAAACAAAGGCTGACGTGGCAGCAAAACCTAGACTAAATACAAAAAAACATTAACTAACTAAACTAAACTAAACCTGAACAGACCTGAGACTAAAGACGAACC
>NC_051430.1:13429901-13435358 GCF_001649575.2 Kryptolebias marmoratus | reverse complement strand
GGGGGACGGCCCGGGCGCCGTCCTCGGAGGGGCAACAGTCTTGGGGGACGGCCCGGGCGCCGTCCTCGGAGGGGCAAGAGTTCAGGGGGCCGGATCAGGTGTTGACCGGGCAGGCGAAAGCGGAGCAGAGAGGAGCGAGGCGTCCTGCCAGACCCTCCTGTAGTGGCAGGAGCAGGGCAGTCTAACAGCCCCAAGGGTCCTAGGGGCCAACACCCCAGAGGGCATGATGACCCTGGAGGCTGCAAGGCGTGGTACCCGGGAGGTTCCCGAGAGGGGTTGCCGTCCGCGACCCCCTCGGAGACTGGCTGAGAGGCGTCGTCGTCCGCGACCCCCACGGGGACACAGGGGGGACCCACCAGAGAAGCAGTGGTGGCGTCGCGCTGCTGACCCACCAAAGAAGCGTTGGCCGACTTGGCAGATCTTGCTCTGGGCTCTGCAGAGGGCGCAGGGAGCTCTGGGGGCTCTGCAGAGGGCGCAAGGAGTGCTGGGGGCTCTGCAGAAGGCGCAGGGGGCTCCGGGGGCTCCGGGGGCTCTGCAGAGGGCGCAGGGGGCTCCGGGGGCTCTGCAGAGGGCGCAGGGAGCGCTGGGGGCTCTGCAGAGGGCGCAGGGAGCGCTGGGGGCTCTGCAGGCAACACTGGAGGCTCGGAAGGTGGCGACCTTCTCTGGTGACGCCGTCTGCGAGGAGCTGGAGCTGCTGGGGGCACGGGAGAGACTGATGGTGGCACGGGAGAGACTGATGGTGGCACGGGAGGGACTGATGGTGGCACGGGAGGGACTGATGGTGGCACGGGAGAGACTGATGGTGGCACGGGATCCTTAATCAACTGTCGGAGTGTGTCCAGGATATTCCGGTATGTGGGTATGGTGAGTAGTGCTTTCTCGGAGGTAAGGGTCTTGACCAAAAGGGAATGAACAAATCGCCGGCGTGTAATGTCTGTGGAACCTGTTATTGAGTTGACCACTCAATGTGTGACTGAGGAGAAGTGAATGGTGGCTGAGGCACAGGGAAGAGACAACTAAATAACAAACAATAAACTCGAACTGAAATATGAAGACAAAACATAATACAAAAACCTTACATCCTAACAGTTACCTTCCCTTAGGTAATTGTTACCTTCCCTTAGGGAAGGTAACAATAACTGAAAGAGGCTTCATTCATGTGGTAGGGAAGTTCCCTACCACATGAATGAAGCCTCTTTCAGGCACCTCAGTCCCATCTTAGGCCAACATGGAACTACTTTTGCCTTAAATAGTAAACATTTTCATTTCTGACATCAGCTTTTAAACTCTTTTTTACTTAAGTTCTCTGCAATACAGGTCAGTAAAATGTATACAGTAAAAACTATGTTGTGCATGTATTACTTAACGTAAAAGCCACATTTAAAGGCTCTTTTTATTAACATTTTAATTCCCTTTTTGTGAACTGTACAACAGCAGAGTTAGGGGGAGCACAAGAGCAGAAAACTTAAGTTCTTCCTTAAATAGCAACTGTGTCTCCTTATTTTTAACATGGTGTCATGTGTCCTCTTTGCAACCGTATTGACGATAATGGCACTTAATTCTAGGGCAACAATTCCCTTATCATCCCCCGAGGATGTTTCTAAAACAGGCTAATGAGAATCGGATATCAATGCAAAGTCCAGCGATTAGTTTCCCTTTAACTTCTCTTCCATCGGGCCTCCATTGCTGTTTGGTCACCTTGCTGTTAGACTTTGTGCACGACTGAAGACGTGTTACAGCTCGGCTGTAACAAACAAAATAAAATCAAATATTCACCAGCAACACTCATAATTGGCAGCGGCAGCATCCCTGCAGACTCAACGTCAGCAGTTTCTTCAAAACCATTTTCTGGCACTAAGTAGTCGGTGGAGTTATGTTCACGTCAGCACGGCACATCCACCTCGCATGTGATTCAATAATCCGGGTGCAGCCGTTAGATTTTTCAACTTGCTGTGACCATTAGGGTTTCATTTGTATTGCTGCAACAACGGCTTATTTTTTATTTATTTATTTTTTTGCTGCATTACAAACCCAATGACCTCGCAACTCATACACACAAACAGCTCGCATGTTTCTTTCCTAAGCTAGGACTCGACTTACTCAGTTTCTGTGTCACATTATAGTTCACCTGTGCCGTGAAAGACTTTTATTATTTATTATAACACTTTATTCCAGCTGTGCAGCTATTAGGTCCGTAGATTACTACGAGTAATGCTGCGATCTGCACCACAAAACCAACGCCTACCAACCAACTCAGATGCACAAATTAATTTAAAGCTATCATTGACCTGAATAAAAACATGCAACTATTAAAACAAACAATGACTGTGTAAATCTGTTTCAGAGACTGTAAAATATCCCTATTTTCAATGGTACTAATACCTCGAAGAGGAGTTTAAATCTTTTGAAGTAGGGGTTCTATGGAAATGAACAAAGAATATCTTACCTGTTGCTGAAAACTCTTTGAACAAGTTCAGTTCGCAGAATCAGAGTTTATTCTGACAGAGCCCGTAAGCTACTAATGGCTAGTCGGAGACCAGAGTGGATTGCTGGTGATTGGAGCTCCAAACAGGTCCATGTGAACGCTGCACAAGTATTATCATCTCATGCCCCAGTCTGCATTGCAAGTGCTACAGCTAGCTGCTGCTGCTGCTCTTTGTGCTTGCAAGTAACCATAAGGTTCTTCGTATGCAACCTTGTGATGTGAATTTGAAGGTGACGGTTTATAAAGTAGTGTTCACTTGAACGGCTAAAAACGTTTTGAGATTCGAGTAGTTTTAAATCAGCAGCAGTCCGCTTTAGTCTTGGTCTGACTCAGACTAGCCGTTAGCTCCTCAGTGTTGTCAGAACTAAACTCTTTCTGACCACCCTGAGGTCGTTCAAAGAGTAGTACTGCTCTTCTTGTAATGGTTCATTAGGAAAAGCTGGATCCTGGCATTCACATGGTGGTATTTTTCATACTTAACAACCCCGTTTATGAAATATTAGATGAGAAATATTTGCTATTTTCATATCTCCAAATAACCTTTGCTTTGTTCATTTTTTATGCCATCATTAAAGTAATACACTCTTAGGACTGCATAATAATTTTCCATAAATTTGCATCCCTTTTAAACGGAATGAAAGCTTTTTAATTGGAACTGAATAAAAGTGAATACCGTGTATAACTTTCCTTATCTGGCGTTAACATGTGCTGTGTGTGCTGCAGACAAACGGGTCACAAGAAGCCTAAAAACGTGGAACGCCTCAGGTTCACTCACTCAAAAACAGACGAATATGACCGTCATGCAGCTCGTGATCACGATTATCTGCAATCGTTGAGTGGTTGGGTCAAGCAGGATCTGAAACAATCCAAGGCAGGTGGTCATAATGTTGTGTTTGACTGGTGCATTGTGGGAAAAAAAACACAAAAAAACACATTTTTGCCTGCTTTTGCCTTTTGGCGGCGGGGCATAACTATTCGCAAAGACTGCTAAGATGATCTTAACAGGATTTTCACTCATCGATTAAGACTTGTCAACATTTATTCAGCCAACAGTATTATTTTTTTTCTGCTCAAACTAAGCTATATATTTTTTAGCTAACATGATAGCCCTTCACGGCCATCGCAGGGATTTTTAAACCTGCATTTTAGCAGAACTCAGTAAAAAGTATCGATAACTTCGCATTTTTGATCGAACGGAAGAAGCAACGATGGATTATCGCACGCCTGATCACAATCTGACGACAACGCTGCCTTTTTTAATGATTTAGGCTCTGGCCTCTAAAGCTTGAACTTTAGTGACTCGGAGTGAGTGAGGGTGACAAAGGGGGAGGAAGCTCAGAAAAAAAAAAAAAACACAAGAGAGCAACCCACTCCCATTTGCGTGGCGGCGCTCCACCCATCCTGCGAGGAGATTGAGGGGTGCCAACGCGCCGACTGAGTCTTGGACGCGAGCAAAGGCTGTAAGGCAATGCAGCACAGAGAGCACGCTGCTGCAGAGAGAACCCATCGCTCAGCATTTTTTAATTATTAACAACTCTCAACCACGTGGTGTTTCACTCTCACTCTTTCGGGCATTAGTGCGAGCCTTATGTACCAAACAGCACATTTGTGGGGATGTGAATGGAGGGGTACACACACACACACACACACACACACACACACTCAGACAGACTGAGAGTCTCTGTTTTGAGGAAACAGTGCGGACGTTAGTCTTTTAGGTCGGTGGCGCTGACAAATTATCGACCTTTGCGCGCGCACAGTGGCGCTGACGGGGACCATCTGTGGAGCCATCTGTGAGGACTGCTCACCTCTGAAATGCGAGAGAGCTGTAACGGTTCAAAAACACGCACGGGCACATCCTGCCGGCGGGCACGGCACCACGTCCTACCTCGCTGGAGCGCGAAACAGGAAAGGCCATCCAGTGACCAACAAGGTACCAGGCTGTTAGACAAAGGCTGGCTCTGTTCTCCACACACAGAAGTGGGGATGGGCGGGGGGTGGGGATGTATTTTTCATTCAACACAATGCACACAGAGGTAGGAATATCTAACAGTGTGTAATAGCCTTAAAATGACTCCAGATTTTCATACCACTTTTGTCCGGGCCTTTCTTTAGAACCACGGCCTGTCTATAAAAAGCTTCAGGGCACGGAGGAGTGACTTAACTGCACTCTAGCAAGAGCCTGCAGCCAGTCTTATATTTGCAAGGCTGATGGTGATTCATCCCTGTGTGCCCCGGAGTCAAGAGGAAGGACTCTGAGAACCGGCCGCTGATGCATCGGTCAATCGAGCTGCTTTAATTTCTTCCCATGATGCCGTCTCATCGCCGAGGACCAACCTCTAGGCGGAGGCATTAAATCACGGGCCGTAAAGACGCTCTGCGCCTGCTGACTCGAAGCAACCTGCAGCCGCCGGTCTGCAGATAAACATACGCTCGGTTTACAGCATGTAAAAACGTAATGGCACATTTCGATCTCGCATTGCGGTCTGCCTTATTGTTGTTCCGCCGGCACATTTCGGCCCCACGAGAGCCGACTCTCCTTTGTGTCCCGCTGGCGTTTTAAGCACATGTTGGTCCTGTTTTGGTCCGAAACTAGTCTTGTCGTAAATAAGCATCTTTGCCAACTTTTGAGGTGAAGCCTCAAAGACCTGAAATCCAAAGCATGTTTGCAAGGCGTTAGGAATTGTAAAGGCTGGGGTTCATAGGTTTAGACCAGTTTTGGTTTGGATATTTACCTCTTTGCTCCCTGGGGAAGGCTGGGGGGGATTTTGTTCAAAGGCCACATTAATTACGTCTGTCTTTCCCAATATGCAACACCACTTAGGCAGATCTAATCACCAGCTTCAGGAGAGGCTTGTGAATCGATTCCCGAGCGTACCTCTGATGAAAATTTGAGGACAGGGCCACTCCCTTTTGTAGCCCGGCCACGAACGGCAGGAGAATGGACCCCCCCCACCCCCACCCCCACCCAC
>NC_051430.1:13417655-13429822 GCF_001649575.2 Kryptolebias marmoratus | reverse complement strand
CCCCCCACTCCTTTGACAAATTTAGAAGAAATTAAAAACCTGCAGAAAACCGGAGGGGGTGACGTAATACGTTGAGCTCGGACTGTGAAGATCAGAGAAGAACACGGAGTTGTGCACCTTTACTAGTGTGGCCATGGTAACGGTGAAATCAAAAGACGGCACTCAGGCGATTAAACGCTCGGTGTGTGTGTGTTTTTGCGTCCATCCCCGCGAATCTGCGATAACTACACATCGCATCACGCTCAGAGCAGGTCACTGTTGCAGCGGGCGTAGTATGTTTAGAAAGGCACACAGGATGGTGGGTACGGCCGCCGCGCATCCTCCAGCTTTAAATAATGCAGTCAGCGTGTAAAGCACTTCCTCCGTTCTCCCATCAGTTTTTCAGGGGTTTTTTTTTCACCCCAAAACATTCATGTTTCCATAAAGCTCTAGTTCTTTTATTTGCGCTTGTTTTATGTGACCAGAGCTGACAGATGCCTTGCCTTCTGATTTCTCGTTGTTTCCCTCTGCACAGAAATCAGACGAATAACAACAAGAAAGAAAGGCCAAAAGCAGAGAGGGGTAGAAGCACGAGGGTGTCGCCCAGTGACTTCTACTATGGTTGCTCATGTGAGAAGATGCAGCTGCAGAGATCTCCCGGAGTGTTCATTCACTCTTTTCTCCCCCCCCCCACCACCATTTAATCCCCCTCCTGCTTCAGGTCTGTGGGTTGGGGTTGGAGGCGGTGGAACTGGCAGATTCCCAGCTTCGGCCTGCTCTGACCCTCTGGGTGCAACACTGTACGGGTGCGAGAGACGGCGGATAACGTCACGTCAGGGAAACAAGTGAATCACACGTCCAGGAGGCACAGCTGGACTTAAGAGCTGCCCACATCAAGATTTGGAGGCTTCACTGATCCTCTCCCCCCCCCCCTCATCTCCTTCCTGCAGGCACATCAAACCTCAGCGTTTGCTTCAGAAAAAAAAAGAGAAGGACAAGAAAGAAGCAGAATCCTGCAGCAACGCCCTGAGACTGCAACAACACGGTGTCAAAAAAAACAACAAAAAACTGACAAGGTCTGCTCCCTAATGTCAGATATGCAGGAAGGAAGCGGCGCTGCTGCAGGAGGGTGCTGCCAGACCCTGGACCCTCCTGAGGGGGGCCATCAGGACGGTCCAGCTGAGGTTACATTCATCGTGAAGAAACTTAGTCCACAATCACCACACGTCAGCACACAAACAGGTACTCACAATGCTGCCAGCCAGGCGTGTGGTTCGTCTAAAAATAGCAATTCAGTCAAATGTTCATTTGCATTACAGACAGCAGCAGCTGCATGCACACAATCACCAACACTGCCCTTTTTTTTACTACAATCCAACAGTGAAGACAGAGAAATCTGTTCCATCAAATGAACACACAGGCTCTAAAATATGCTCCGTCTTCACAGATGATTCACAGTCCCCTCTCCCTCAATCCTCTGAATGAAAAGCTGCATTCATTCAACTTGGATACACTGTGGCTGTGTCCAAACTGGAGACATAAAAAAAAACTGAAAGCAATTTACAGGGAGAAGATGCAATGTTTGGAAAACCTTCGAATGAGATCAGAGCCTACCTGAGAATCCAGCCCTGCCTCTCCTCTCCTCTCCTCTCAGGATGCTGTCAGGGAAATGATGCGGACTAGGTTTCTGCGCGGAGCCTGGATGCGAGCCCACGGTCAGTCACTGCGCATGGTCCCCCGTCACCCAGATGGAAAGGCGCTGCGTTTGATTACAGGAACCGTGGAGCTCCGGAGGGGGACGCGTGACGCTGCGGGGCTTCGGGCTCAGCGGGGGTCGCCACGACGCGCGGGAACTGCTCTCACCGTCCTGCGTGGAGGACGGCTGGAAAGCCCTTGGTGCCGTGGGAAGGAAACCCCTGGATCCGAAGTGATAACACAATGATGCTGGAGTGGGCAGTCGCCACCTGATCCAGTTTCCCTTCGACGTGTCTAAATTTATCTCCCCGCATCAATGCAATAAATTTATCTTTTAGATTTAACTAAACTAAATCTTGGATGTCGTTTACATTTTTATTATTATTATTATTATTTGTTTAATTTGTTTTTACAGAAGTCCCTCACAAATTCTGAGATGTTACCATTATGTTTTTTTTTTATCTCAATGTAACACAAGTTTGAATTTTGTTATTTAGCTTAAACAAATAAATATCCCTTCCAAGTTAAATTACAAAATAAATTATATAAAACGAGATTTCTATTAATAATCTCAATCAGTGCTGTTTTTTTTTCCTTAGCGGAGACATTGCGCCACCTAAAGATCGTAGTGTTCATTACAGTAATAATTATTAAACGAGCGCTTTTATGTTTGTTTAGAGGGTATATTTGACGGCGTTGTGGTTGATATCGGTACATGTAATGCAAATATATATATTCTGTTAGAAAAACTTGCCTTGACGGATAAAGGAAGCTTGATTTTCAGCGGTTTTAGTGCACATTTACCACACCTACTGCAGAGACTTACAGCGGAGCAAGATGCTTCACTCCGCGTACTTCCTATTTTGTACACCGAAGACGACTCATGTGGAGGAAATAATGGAACTCGACTATCAACGTATGTGTTCACATGTAATTCAAATGGCATTTTTAAAGTATTAAAATAATGTAACACTAAGGTAAAGCTGTTTTTAGTCTCACGCTTTACAAAGTCGAGTTGATTTTAGCTTAGCAACGCACGGGTGAAGTTAGCATCTTAAATCCAAAGGCGGACAGGTAACTAAACCTTATAATTATAAATTTTATCCTTTTAGAACCTTGGTAGATAATACAGAGAAACAAACACGAAGCTGGGACAGAAGCTGCAACATAAATTTGTACAATTTCTATTAGTTGTATGATGAGGTGACCTATCTTGCGACTGTCGTGTTTGGTCACGTGACGTTGGCTTCCGGCTGGAGTCACCTGACCGTGTGTTGTGAAGCAAAAA
This sequence comes from Kryptolebias marmoratus, assembly GCF_001649575.2. Lineage (NCBI taxonomy): Eukaryota > Metazoa > Chordata > Actinopteri > Cyprinodontiformes > Rivulidae > Kryptolebias > Kryptolebias marmoratus. The sequence continues at coordinate 13,426,860 of NC_051430.1, read as the reverse complement.
TGGCCGCTCATCTGTCGTACGGAAGAGTGAATTTAAACATATTGAGAGAAGCGGCACGGAAAGAGCTGCGAGAGTTTTTGGACAAATGCGCCGGGAGCAAGGTAAAAGGAAAACAAGACACTGAACGCGTTCAGCTTAGACAAAAACAAAGACGACTAAAATACTTCCTGGGACACAAGTAACCCTGTGTCTCCTCAGTTTTTCACCAAGGAGTGCAAACTGAGCAAATTATGTTGAGATATAAGTACCAAAAACATCCCCTGGCTTTAGTTTATTTGACCTTGTAGGTGACTGGTTGATATTTGTAAGAATCCCACAAACAGCTGATTGTTTATTCTTTGCTCCATGATGTGTTGTTGCTCTTCAGGCCATAGTTTGGGATGAGTATCTGACGGGACCTTTTGGACTCATAGCTCAGTACTCCCTTCTGAAGGTAAGTCCCTTCTCTGTAAAATGTAAATATAATGAAAATTAGGTAGATTATTACACACAGGTAGCAGGATTTGATAATGCCTAATGCAGTATTTTTTTAATAAATAGTTGCTTCTGCTCTTCTTGTTGCACATCTGTGTTTCAGGAACATGAAGTGGAAAAGATGTTCACCCTGAAGAGTGGCAGGCTCCCCTCTGCTGACGTCAAAAACATCATCTTTTTCGTCCGTCCCAGGCTGGAGCTCATGGACATCATTGCTGACAATATAATCAGGTGACGTCTTGTTTTCCTGCCCGTCGCTCTTAGCAGCAGCAGAAGCGGTCTTCTCTTCCTCCCTTGGAAGAACGTGTGCGGAGTTTGTAACGTTTGTGTCCCGGGTTTGGGCGCCTTCTGCAGTGAGGGGAAGGCGCATTCGTCACGGGACTACCACATTCTGTTTGTGCCGCGGCGGAGCATGCTGTGCGAGCGGTGGCTGAAGGAGCAGGGCGTGCTGGCCTCTTTCACCAACATCGACGAGTACATCCTGGACCTGATTCCTTACGACGGCGACCTGCTCTCCATGGAGTATGAAAGCGCTTTCAGAGTGAGTTTAAGGCACATCCTGGTTTTTTCTCCTAACAGCAGAAGAACTCATGATATCCCGTTCTTCCCTTTTTTCTCACTCAGGAGTGCTACCTGGAAAATGACCAAACGAGCCTGTACCACACAGCCAAAGGCCTCATGACCCTGCAGGCGCTGTATGGCACCATTCCACAGATCTTTGGGAAAGGAGACTGCGCACGAGTGAGTATTTGACAAGCAATGATCGGTACAGTACTGAAAGAACTTGATCGCACGCTGACAGAAGCTCAGCGGGAACCGGGCAAATTATATTTTTTCTGAGACTGGAATCCTCTGCTGCTCCTTAGCATGTGGCCAACATGATGCTGCGGATGAAGAGGGAGTTTGCTGGCACTCAGAATCAAATTCTGCCGGTGTTTGATACTCTTCTCCTCCTGGACCGTAACGTCGACCTGCTCACCCCGCTGGCTACGCAGCTCACCTACGAAGGTCTCATCGATGAGATCTATGGAATAACCAATGGTCAGAATATGTCATTTTCTGTGTTATTGTCTCTGATATAGTCACACTCTCATATATTATTGTATTTTTTGAGGTTTTACCTAAAAAACTTTATCTAAAGTGATCTTTCTTGTTCGCGCGTGGGGCATATAGAAATACAGCATGTGTACTTGTTCTGTCTGACAGGATACGTCAAGCTTCCTCCTGAGAAGTTTGCGCAGAAGAAGCAAGGTGAAGCCAGCAAAGATTTACCCACAGAGCCCAAGAAGCTGCAGCTCAACTCGGCAGAGGAGCTGTACGCTGAAATCCGGGACAAAAACTTTAACGCCGTCGGCGCCGCGCTCAGCAAGAAAGCCAAAATTATATCTGCTGCTTTTGAGGTTTGTCCCGCTTCAAACTCTTGCTCGTCTTTCTGCATTTCATTATAATATTTAGCGGTTTATTTGATCGCTTCCAGAAATCTGAGAGATGACGTAATAAATAATCAAGGGGAACCGTTAGGAAGGCAGTTCATATTTCTTTTTCTTTCATTACATCAGGGAACATTTTATGTTTTACAGTAAGCTCCACCCGGCTGACTTCTTCTAGTGTTTTCTGTTTGTAATATATAACAGCGCTTCAGCTGCACTTGTCTGCCTTTCTTCCCGCTCAGGAACGCCACAACGCCAAAACAGTGGGAGAAATAAAGCAGTTTGTGTCCCAGCTGCCTCACATGCAGGCAGCACGGAGCTCCCTGGCTAACCACACTTCTATCGCCGAGCTGATTAAGGACATAACCAGTATGTGCGCAGCCACGTCGCATCCAGCTTAAAGGGCTGTTTTGTTCCAAGTTTTAGGATTAGTGTTGGTTAGTTAGTGTCATCTTGTGTGTGTGACCAAATCTAACGTGTCCCGTTTCAGCGTCCGAGGCCTTCTTTGACAACCTCACAGTGGAGCAGGAGTTTATGACGGGTGTCGACACAGACAAGGTATTCTTCAGCTTTTTGACTGCGATTTCTTTCTCTCCACTGTCACCTGTCGTGTATGTCGTCAGACTAATCGTTGCACGGATGAACAACCCGACCTTTGCAGGTGAACACATACATAGAGGACTGCATTGCCCAGAAAGATCCGCTGATCAAGATTCTGCGTTTGGTGTGCATGCAGTCAGTCTGCAACAACGGCTTCAAGCAGAAGGTGTTGGACTTCTACAAGAGGGAGATACTCCAGGTAGAGACAGATTCAACTCTGGGATGAAATGCTGTCAGACTCGTGCTAAAAGGAGACCAACAAATGAATGATTTTACCATATACTTATTGTTTCCTGTCTTTCTTTTTATTTGTGGAGACATATGGCTATGAACACATGCTAACGCTCAACAACCTGGAGAAGGCGGGTTTTTTGAAGACGCAGACGGGCTCAAGAAATAACTACCCCACTATTAGAAAAACCCTTAAGCTGTGGATGGAGGATGCCAATGAGCAGGTGTGAAATTTATGACTTTTGGAAAGAACGTTAAACTTGTGTAGTTTTGAGGACAGCCTTTGAATAATTAAGGTTTTGTTGTTGTTTTTCACAGAACCCAAACGACATCTCGTATGTGTACAGCGGCTACGCTCCGCTCAGCATCCGGCTGACTCAGGTGTTGGCGAGGCCCGGGTGGCGGAGCATCGAAGAGGTGCTAAAGATGCTTCCGGGCCCACACTTTGAGGAGAGACAGCCGCTCCCGTCTGGGCTTCATAAAAAACGTACGGACATCTACTCTTTTCTCTTTTTTTTCTTTTTTCCCAAATCGGGACATGTGGGCGTAAATGTAAAAGGAGAAACACTAATTCTACGTGACCAATCAGATAAACTATCGGCTTGTTTTAATGTATTAACTACAGGTGAAGCATCCCTTAGAGGAAGGCAACTACAGTCATCTTGTGTTTATATCTCAATATCTCAAGATGTCACACTGAGAGTTATGATCTGTTAGTGCTCAGAATGTGTGCAGAGTATCAGTCTCAGCTACTACCACATCCAAGTTTTGGTCCGTATCTATAAAACTGATTGAGTTACAGACATTTTTTTAGGGTCATTTGGCTGTAACTCTACAGTTTTCCGGTTAGATAAGCATTCATGTTGGTTGAAATAACCCTCATTAGGATTTTTATGTTGTGTAGGTAAAGGATAAACAGGATCTTCCTGTTCAGGCACCGATCTTTCCTCTGTTTTCTCATTTTCCAGAGAATTAATTGTTTTTGGAGCCATTTTTTTAATGTCTTGTCTTCTTATCCTGAACACGGCCCATTAAACTTGGTGTCCAACAAAGGTTGCCACGGAGATGCACCCCAAATAAAACTCAAAGCGGCCTTTTTTGACACCGAAAACCCATAGCCGAATCTTTCCTTATCACGCCGGGACACTAATCCAGCCGCCGGACCGCTGTCCGTCCCGCCTTCCACCGCAGAGCGACAACGAGCGCCTGCCTGCCTGCCGCGCGCAGATAAGACGCAGGCCTTTCTTCTGCGAGGAGACAATGCAGAGCGGCAGCAGATTGATGACTGAGAGCTGACAATGCAACGCGGCTGCTGCTGTGTGTGTGTGTGTTTGTTCTTTTCTGTGTGCTCGCGTTAAAGAAAAGGCCAAACGCGCACCGCTTGATTTGGGAGCGACAGCCAGCGTTTTTCCCTCAGTCGTCCGTGGTTGATTTATTTTAGGAGCGGTGGGTGTGAATAATAAATCTAATGAAACACCATTTAAATGAGCTAATTAGAGCTGCATGTTTAGGCATTAGAAAGTGGACTCGTCGCTACAAGCCTGCCTCACGTTGGTTTGTAAAGGTGATAATAACAGAATTTAATCTTGGCACCGGGTGCAGATTGATTAGCTTTAGAACAGATGGGTCTTGGCAGACAGATTTATTTTTTTAAAAGTTGATTTTGAACTATTTTAATTCCATAGCCACAATTCATTTTTTTTCCCCTCCGTCTTTTACTTTCACTGTTTTTGAAATACGCCCCTCTTGATTTATTACAGGCCAGCAGGGGGAAAATCGAACAACGCTGGTTTTCTTCCTCGGAGGAGTGACGTACGCAGAAATAGCCGCTCTCCGTTTCCTCTCTCAGATGGAAGACAGCGGGATGGAGTACGTCATAGCCACCACCAAGCTCATCAACGGCACGACCTGGATCAAATCCCTCATGGATCGGCCCGAATCCCAAATGCCCTGAGACCCCCCCACCCCACACACGCACACACACACACGCACACACACACACACACACACACACAGCTGGCCTCATCAAGCATCAAACCCACATCCATCCATATCAGAATCCACCCCTGATATCTCTGCTCCAGTGGCAACTTTTTCACTTTTTGAAAAAAATCTCTTTGTTCTGTTTGCCTGTTTGCTGTTGCCACGTCACTAAACAAAGACTGTACATATGTATTTATGGGATGTTTCATCACATGTGAATAAAGATGCACTTGCATTTTAAAGCTTCTTGCAGGCTTTCCTCTGTGACGCGTGTTTTTTTTAATTTATTTTTTATTTTTTTGCTGAGATTAGAAATGGGTAAATGAGATGTTAACCAGCTCAAATGAGCCTGGTATTACCCAGCCGTGTGATTGGCCGTTTCCTCCTGTGTTTTAGTGGGTAATTTTTTGAAAGGCAGTGTATCCGTCAGCAGCGGTCCAGCTCTCCAAAGCAGCAATTAGCGCAGTAACAGGCCTCCCGATCAGCCGATAATAGCCCTGTGCTGTCTGGAGAGCTCGGCCCATGGCAGCCCGTGATTTGACAGAGCAGGACACTGATTTAATTAGGAGGCCATTTGCTTCATGTTCCGGTAGAGGATAACTGTGCTGCAGGAGGGGTGTTTGATCTCTGCATCAGTCAATACCTTCCTCTTGCCTTACACTGTAAAAGGAGTCCTGCTGAGAGATATTTTTAGGTAACTCTAGTTTGTTCATTTCCTCCGTGTTGAATAGCTGCAAATTTTAGAAGCTTTTTAGTTTAGTTTAGTTTTTTTTTTAATTGCCAAACTCCTGCCCTTGTGTTTCTTTGAGGAGCAGGTGCACCGAAGACCTAAGCTGCCATTAGATCAATCCCAGGAGATTTAGATCCTTGTGATCAGTTTTTGCTTCTGGCTCCTCCTCTGCAACGAGGGCTTGGGAACGCTCAGCGCTCTGCACGCACTAACTTGAACTTCCTGGCTGTGAGAACAGGAGTCCGCCCTCCGATCAGCATCCTGTCCTCCTCCAACAGCGTCAAGGTACGACCCTTTGCATTTTATCCGCAACAAAAACAATACCTTGAACTTCTCCTGCGTATTTTCAGTCCTAACCTAACAGTTCTCAGGAGTTTAGCTTGTTGAACAGCAAAGAACTGCTTGAAATATAAATTAATTCAGTGTTACTGTATGCTCATTATGAACCATCTTCGCCATCTTTTCTACCTGAAAGCAGTTGGTTCTGCGCATAGTTTGTGACTAAAACAAAAGGCCGATCAATAGGATCCACTTAGTGCAATTTAGGCATAAATTATTAACCACGTTTTGTGCTTCTGGCCTCAGCTTCTGGGAGTTATTGGGAAATTATTTTGCAGCTAATCCAAACAATCCCATTAAGGGACATACTGCCTAAGGATGGGACTTCCTGTGTCTTTATTAATCAGAGTTCTTGCTGTTTTGTTTTGTTCTGTGCAATGTTTTTTTTTTTTTTTTTTCATATAAAATCCATATGAAATCTGACATTTGTGTGTATTTTTTATTTTTTATTTTTTTTGTAGAATGGGTCGAGGTGNGACAATGGACTTTATGATTTTTGGAATTAATTTATTCTGAGTCAATGATCTTGTCTCTCATGCTGCTGTTGTAATTGTGCAATGTTTTTTTTTTTTTTTTTTTCATATAAAATCCATATGAAATCTGACATTTGTGTGTATTTTTTATTTTTTATTTTTTTTGTAGAATGGGTCGAGGTGAGAACAAGGAGCCCGTGGAAATGGACCCCTTGTTCATCCGCTTCCTCCGGACGTTTAAGGAAGTCCTCAAGTTTGTTCTCTTCAGCTACACAGTGGTGTTTGGTGCTCTGCTGCTCGCCAGGTGGACCACATATTTTATGGTGGGAAAGTAAACTCAGAAACAGTGATTCAAAAAAGAAAAAAAAGAGCTTGTTCTTGGACTTGGAGCTGATCCAGCAGACCTTTTCTGGGATTTGAGGTCTACGCAGTTCCTTTAAGGCGACACTGATGGCTGAGAGGATCTGTCGTTTTGCTGTTTCCCTCTGTGGTCTGCATTCTCCTAACATTTATGTACTTTAAATAATAATATTAAAAATAATAATAATGTTAAAGGGGGTTTAAATTTTGAACAAGCCAGCTTGCATCTGATGTGCTGGTTGACCCTGAGATTAAATATGTAGCTGGGATTGTGTGCACTGCAACGTCACAAAAAAAAGCAAATTAAACATGTTTTTATGGTTGTAACAGACAATGAAGTACTGCATATTTTTTATAGATAAAACCATGAAATGGTTGTTTTAATATGTGTGTCACTTTAGCAATATCAAAAGGAACTTTCTTCCCATTTTATAAACATAGAAAATGAAATTACAAGACAATACGATGAAAAAAACCCCAAATATTTCTTGGTAATTAGTGTATGGATGGGTGAATGACTGGTTGTTTTATGAAGCGCTTTGGGGTCCTTGGACTAGATAAAGCGCTACACAAGTGCAGGCTATACAGGCCATAATTTCAGATTTTTTTCTTTCTTAAACAAACAATGGAGGAGGTGGGTTGGATTAGCTATCTTTCTGATAAATTTGTTTGTTTCTATCTGGTTTGTTTGTTTCAGTTTTTGTGGGAACAATGAGAATTACCATGATGTTTTTGCCAAAAGTCTTTAACAATATTTAACCTTTTTTTCCGATTAAAAATAGAATTAAGGGGTAACTTCAGTATTAAGTAACACTTCTCAGATTGATGTAGATGGAATAAGGTTGTGGGCCCGGTACAGCCCGGTATGGCCCTGTATGGCCCGAGAGCCACCACCTGATGGTCGCTACAGTATGTACACAGCCTGCTTAGTTTGTCGTTTTACATTAAAGAAATTCTCTCCCATTTTAAACAGAATGTAAAAGACAGTTTATTCACAGTGATTATTTTGAGTTCTCATAATAAAAAAGTAAGTTTTTATAAAATTATCTATTATTTATAACAGAAGAGGGACTTCATTTGACAAATGAGGCGGTTTTAGTGACCCGGTTATTTTGATGGATTAGCCAGCTTGAAGGAAACAAATTATTCTTAATTAAATTAGTTTCACGTGTGATGTTCGAATGACCAGCCACAGCACAGGAATGACAGGAATCTTTGTCTTTTGGGAAAACTAAAAAAAAAAAAAAAATCAAATAAAAAAACGAGGGGAAAGAGTCTGTGTGCACCACTGTGACCCAAGGAACTTGCTTAGTATCAGTCTATTTGTCAGCCACAGTTTTAAAAAGTTGCAGAAAAAACCTTGGGATTTTCAGAGGACTGTTTGATAAAATCATGTCAAACTCCAGAAAGTGTTGTGGAGCCTGACTGTGTTCCTGCCACTGAAACGCTTATTTCTCATCTAAAAGTCTGTTTTTATTTAGCTCAGTATATTCACAACCACCATAAATAATGTGTTTGTTGCTCAGGAGACAGTCATTTTGTTTGTATTTGAGTGATGATTTGTGGTTAGTCTGTTTTTTTATCCCCCCATAATTACTCTGAAAATGAAATAGAAACAGAAAGGTAAGTGCTTCTCATGTTTGATTAAAAACAGGAATAACGAAGAGAAACCTGAGTACACACTGCATCTGTAGTTTGTCGGTGCTAGTTTTGCAGAAGTTGAATATACTGAGTATATGGGTAATATGTACATTTTAAGTTAGCTATAATATTACATGTTTAAAGAGGAAAAGAGTATTCATGTTAGAGACAAAATGTTGTACAAATTTGTGTGGTTTTCATTACACCATGCAGTGTTTTCACTGCTTGATCTTAAAGCAGTTCAGACATACTTAGTATTATTTGCACATCTTTTTTTTGTTTGTTTGCTTAGTAATCTTTAAATCAGGTTACTTAGAGGAACACTGTTTATTGCTGGGGTACATTTCAAGGCAACCTCTTTAAACTTTATGCTCCAAGCCGATTAAAAAAACACAAGAAATGTCATAAATACCTATATTATTATTACCTTCAATTTGGACTTCCTTTATTCTAATTTTAAATCTGAAATACGTCCAATCAAATCAAAATATCTTCATTAAATTTCTCAAGTTTTCCGACTTTTCTAAACTGAGCGCAAGGGTCAGTTCGATTTCCTTCACCGACACATCCCGCAAGGGCGGGATATACGTACACCCAAGAACGTCTCCGTCGCTTTTCGCTGTAAATTAAAAGCGCGTCGAGCTAAATGCATTTTCAGGTATAACCACTTTCACTACAAAAAAAGCTGATGTACTTCGCTGACTGCTCGGGCTGAAGTTCCCGGAGCACGGAGCACGGTGTCCTCTCTGCGATTCCGCTCAAACGCCGCCCGCGCGGCGCCATTTTGAAAGCGCAACGCCAGAGGAGGCAGATGCGAGGGAAATCTCAAAGTGGAGTGCAAAGTCTGCAGACCGGCCGTGAAGGTTGTGGTTAGCCTCTTCCGCGGGATCACCACTTCGCCTTCGTGGTATCAGCCTGGTTCGAGGCGTCTGTCGGAGGAGGGG
>NC_051430.1:13394094-13417572 GCF_001649575.2 Kryptolebias marmoratus | reverse complement strand
GGGGGGGGGGGGGTGTTACTCGCGAACAGCCCGCTTCGTTCCTCTCCTGCTCCTCGGACAGAAGCACCCCAGGCAGCCCAGCCCGACCCAAGTCACTCAGCACCCGACGGCTCCAGCCCCAGGGCCCGAACCTCCTGCAGCAGAGAGCCCGGCCCGAGTCCGACACCGTCATGGCAGGTAAAAACAAACCACCACGACGAGCCAGGCAGCTAATCTTAGTTGTCATATTTTTGCACGGACGTGATTTTATCACCCTCTGCTGTGGTGAACCAGCGCAGGCTAGCTAGCCAGCTAGGAGACACTTAGGATGAAAAAAACAAACCAATAAAGTCTCCGACAGACTGAAAGTGAGCACCACGCAAAGCAGACGCATTTAAACTCATTTCTGCCTCGGAGTTTATTCCCTCGAATACAATATGCAGTTTGTCGGCAGGCTCTTTCCCCAGCCCGGGAAGCTAACTCGGCTTGAGTCGAGCTAGCTTGTGGCTAATGAGAAGTTGACGGCGAGGAGGAACAACTCGGGGTTTGTGTTTCTGTGCAGGACCCGGCGGTGGGAGCAGCGATGTGCAGTGGTGCTTCTCACAGGTCAAAGGAGCCATGGATGATGATGTAGCTGAAGGTGAGTCGATAAACCTTGTCCTCAGTGAATCACGCCACTCTTTCCACCTTACATGCATTAGCTTGTGTTTGAGGTGTAGCGTTGCACCAAAGTTCAAAGAGTTACAAGGGAAACAAGTGGCTTCTTCAGTCCCATTTGCCTGCTTATTTGACCTGTATCCAACTATGGTCCTATATGACCCCTTGGCACGGTGTTTTCATAATTTCCCTCATCACACTGAGAGCGAAATCACAACACCAGAGTACTAAACTGTGTTTACAAGGTACACGGCTGCAGCATCGACGCGTAAGAAGCCCCGGAGAGATGTTTATGGTAAGCTTTGCCCCGAGAACGAGTACAAATGAGAGCCTGTTCTGGAGACTGGGTACGTGAGCCGTAAGGCCAACGGGGAAATAGTGCGAAGATCTGCTCCTTCGTGTCCGCCTCGTTTTGTTTTATTCAACAGATGGCTCGGAGTCTGGTGGTGTCAGGCGCTTTGTGTGAGCTGTCCGGACTGGAACCAGCTCCGAATAGTGCCTCTCTGTCAACGGAGATCGATTGTTGGGATCGCTCGTCTTTGGGAGGGGAAAAAAGTAAAAAAAACTAAAGCTCTGAACAGTCACAGATGGAAAGTCGTGTGTTTTTACAAAGCACACTTTGAGTTGCGCTGTTTTTGTTTTGTTTTTTTTTTGCTTTCGCCACGCTTCGCAAAGTTTTCTCGCTGGCAGGTGGACGTACTGAAGCAAGTGTGCCGTGGCTTTAAATGCAACATTTAACCAGGAAATGGTATCAAACTGGTGCACACAGACAGACACTACATCTTAAAATAGGAGCAAATTCCTAATTAGGTCCCATCAGGTCTTGTTAAATGACTGCACTGTGTTGACAGCTGACATCATATCAACGGTTGAATTCAATCACTCGGGGGAGCTGCTCGCCACCGGAGACAAGGGGGGTCGTGTAGTCATCTTCCAGCAGGAGCCAGAGGTATGTGGTCGACTGAAACGACGCGTCTGACTAAACGTGCACACATATTCCCGGCTTTTCACAGCTGCTGAGGTTTACGCTCCGTTTGTTGCCTAGAGTAAGAATCAGCCGCAGTGCAGAGGGGAGTACAACGTTTACAGCACCTTCCAGAGCCACGAGCCCGAGTTCGACTACCTGAAAAGTCTCGAGATCGAGGAGAAGATCAACAAGATCCGATGGTTACCTCAGAAAAATGCAGCGCAGTTCCTTCTGTCCACGAATGGTTGGTAAACCGCATTTGTGCCGTTTCCTTTTCTCTGATCTCTTCATTTTCATTTTCACCCGCCCGCTGTTGGAGTCGAACCCACGAGTGTGTGAAAACTCTTCCCCTATCAGAGACGACTGATCTCTGCTCTGTCTCGCCGGCAGATAAAACTATAAAGCTGTGGAAAATCAGTGAGCGTGACAAGAGACCAGAGGGCTACAATTTAAAGGAAGAAGATGGACGTTACAGAGACCCCAACACTGTCACGACTCTACGGGTGGGTATATGTAGGGGGAAAAAAATGCATTTAGCACTGACCCAGTAATGATTTGTAATTCCAGAAGAATTGTACCAGTTTCACTCGGCCCTGTAGGTTTAGTTGTTGCTTCTGATGGCTCAGATTAGTTTGGGAAGCACAAATCTATAATGACCAAAAAAGGGAATCCCGTGATTTGTGTAAGAGTAGGAATTATCATGTAAAAAAGCTGTAAGCGCCGTTATTGTCCTGACGCTTTTCCGCTCGCCGCCCCCAGGTGCCGGTGTTCAGGCCCATGGATCTGATGGTGGAGGCCAGCCCCAGACGAGTGTTTGCGAACGCTCACACCTACCATATTAACTCCATATCGGTCAACAGTGACCATGAGACCTATCTGTCTGCAGATGACCTGCGAATTAACCTTTGGCATTTGGAGATCACAGACCGCAGCTTCAGTATCCTTTTGTTAGCTAATTCCACATAGCAGACGTCACATTTACTTCATCACTTATATTTTAGCAGTCAGACTGTCTACTGCAAAGTAATAATAATAGTAATATATATATATATGGCAGTCTGCATTAATTTGTCTTTGAAACCCACTGCATGTTAAGATGAGTTGTTCTTGTTACATTAAGAAAAGCAGTAAATTACCTAAAACTATTGCTTTTATAGCAGGATATAAATCATGTTATTGCCTTTTTAAAAACTAAAAGTATTTGTGTTTTAAAAGCAGTCAAACCTAGAGTTTAAGAAGTGCACTCTTCTAACTCAAATCAATATGTCATACCTCACAACCACCACTAGATGTCACCAGACTAAAAGATTATTTCTGACTTCAACAGACAGTATCTTTAATAGCTTAATGATTTTTATTGTTCCTCATAGTTTCCTCCGCCTGTGTTCTGTGTTCTTTACTGGATGATTTATAAACGAGAACAAAAAAGCACTAATTTAGCGACAGCTCCTTCTGCATCTGTAATGTAGGAAAAAAGATTTGGTGCATTTTGTAAATTCACAGCGACTTTGTCAGAAAACGCTCCTGGCGGCTGGTTTGGTGGAGATGAGCTGCATTATAAAGAGGTGACAGATTTAGTCTTAACCCGAGTTCTCCAGATATCGTTGACATCAAACCGGCGAACATGGAGGAGCTGACAGAAGTGATCACCGCTGCAGAGTTCCATCCCTACCAGTGTAACACTTTTGTTTACAGCAGCAGTAAGGGAACCATCCGCCTGTGTGACATGAGGGCATCGGCGCTGTGCGACACGCACGCCAAAAGTACGTCCGTTTTGTTTCGGTTGTGCGTTTGCGGCCGTTACGGAGTTGACTGTAAAACCAGAACGACCGTGTGTTTCTTGTAGCGTGACTTTGCTTTGTTTATTTTTGCAGGAGCTTAAAACTTGTTCAGCTGATTAGTCGAGTCCCTAAAGACATGAAGGACTTGGTCTAAATTTTTAAATTAAATTGGCAAAAGTGGGTCGAGCTTCATGATTGGATACGGAGAGGGTTTTTATTAGAAAAAGGCGAACTGTATCAAAGGTTTTAGAACTTTTTTTCTTTATTTTATTCTTGAATTTACGTTTTCCTTCAGTGCTTTGTGCACTTTCACTGCAGTTACAGTACTTTAAAAAATGTATTTATTTTTTTAAATTTATGAATTTGTATACAGACAAAAAACAAATCTAAACTAAGACCTGGTTTAGTTTCACACCTGGTTTAGCTTGGCTTTTTATAGTTGTTCCATCCCTCATTTTCAATCCTCTTTTTTATTACTTGTATGACTGTTTACTTTAAAGTTAATAAATCATTAACAAAAGACACTGATGAACAGGTTCGTCTTACCAACTTTAAGGTCTATAATCTGTTGAACAGATATGTAAAAATGATCACTTCCTTATTGATTTGATTTGGCGCCGAGGCGATCTAATAACCCGCACCCGTTTTTTATTTTAAGTGTTCGAGGAGCCAGAAGATCCAAACAACCGTTCGTTCTTTTCTGAAATCATCTCCTCCATCTCTGACGTGAAGTTCAGCCACAGTGGACGCTACATGATGACGCGGGACTATCTGTCCGTCAAAATCTGGGACCTGAACATGGAAACGCGGCCAGTGGAAACGTATCAGGTCTGATAGCGTTGGTGTTTCGCAAATGATGGATCAAAAACCTTTCAAGGTGTTGATTCTGCTTTTAATCAACCTGCGCTCACAGTTCTTGTATATCCACATTTCTTTGTTCGAACAGGTGCACGAATACCTCAGGAGTAAGTTGTGCTCGCTCTATGAGAACGACTGCATCTTTGACAAGTTCGAGTGCTGCTGGAATGGGAATGACAGGTGAGTGCCTGGCGTTAGTTTTCGCATTAGTCCTGCCAACAGAAACGGCTTCGGCATACTCCATTTGAAGTCAAGAAGTCGGTTTGCGGTCACATGGTTGGGAGCCGTTCATTTTCACACATACCTTTCGTAGTCCATGAGATACTCAGCTCAGAGCTCCCAGGAAGCTCCAGCTTCCTCCTGCAGCGTTAAAACAGGTTTCTTCTCAACTCTCCTGTCCTTGGACAGAACTCTGCTTCCCTCACCCCGACCAGACGTGTTTATTAAACAGACTGAGACAGTCTCAGCCACGAAGAGCCGCCCGCGTCTCCACGCGGCCTTATTAAGTTTCTAAGTTTCGCTGGAACGGTCGTAAAGACGGCTGTATTTTCTAACAGCCTCCAGCTGCTTCTCAGCAGAGCAGCAGAAGCAAAATGGCGCAATTTTTGACGCGTAACCACGTATATGAGAGCCGACTTCTCACGGAGGATGCAAAGGCCTAATTAAGAATGTTCCCCTCATGCTTGTGGGAACAGTTCCCTAAATAAAACTTGAGATTAAAGTTGAGGCCAGTGTTCAAACAGCTGCTCACACACCTCCTGTTTTTATTCTCCCCTCCGCCCCTCAGTGTTGTGATGACCGGCTCCTACAACAACTTCTTCAGGATGTTTGACAGAGGCTACCGGCACGACGTGACCTTCGAGGCGTCGCGGGAAAACAGCAAGCCGCGGTCGGTCCTGAAGCCTCGCAAAGTGAGCACAGGTGGGAAGCGCAAAAAGGATGAGATCAGTGTAGACAGTCTGGACTTTAACAAGAAGATCCTCCACACTGCTTGGCATCCTCTGGACAACATCATCGCTGTGGCCACCACCAACAATCTGTACATATTCCAGGATAAGGTGAATTAGCGTTCGGTAACCACTCGGATCGCAGTTTTTAGCCCCGTTGCTCTCAAATCTAAATAAAAATAGCTGTCGGGGTTTATGGCCAAATCCCCAAATCTTGATTAAAAATATCTTTCTGAGTAAATGTCAAACGGTGGTCTCAGCTCAGCACACCCAGCCAGGCCATCATATGCGTTATTTTCCAGCGTCGGTTTCTTCCATTAGGAGCACTCCATTCACCGAGCTTCCATTCACATCCCAAACCAAAGGAAATATTACTTTGTGCCATAGTGACATGATTAATTCATCTGTTATAGCTACCAGTTAAGTTTTTGTAGCTATTATGTTTTACGAGTTTAAATAGGATATTCTTCCTGTTGTTTTTTTTTTTTGTTCTTGTGCCAACCTGAGACTTTAAACACACGCTGTCAACACTTCATGTTTGCCCTGTCATGTTGCCAAGTCCGCTCACAGCTTATTCTTTCCCCCCTCATCTTAAAGGTCTAACTGCGTTTCATCATCTTTAGCTCGTTCTCTGAATATCTTCTTAAACTGGCTTTACTACTAACGTTTGTATACAGTGTACAAATATTTCTTAGATGAGTTTTTTTTTTTTTACTTTAAAGCAGCTGGTGTTTTCTATTCATCTGTCTGCTGTAAGGTTTCCTTACTTGAAGTGAACCTGGATTACATTGTTGTAAACTTCATGTTGCCTTTGCATAAAACAGAATCTGTTTAGTTGTAATTGTTGCATCTAGAATACGCAATTATTCCAACATTTTCCCCCCTTTTTGTTTTTTGTCAGACATCATATTACCACTTTTGTTATTCTGTTTAAGCGACAGCATCGACACGAGCCACTTGTACTTTTTCGTCGCAAAGTCGTGGACACATATCTGTGGCGATGAGAAGCGCGTGATATTTGTTATACGCTCAGGACGGGGGGTGGTCATGAAATGAACTCTCATGTAGTGTCAGTTTTCTACTGTAACTGTGCTGCGGTTGTGTCAAACCTACAGTAAGGACCGGGAGGAGGTGAAAACACCCGCTCCCCGTTTCAGCTTGTTAAACACGGATTCTGACTGGCCCTTTTACCTTTTTACTCACACGGTTTTTGTTTCATCAGTCAGCTTCAGAAAAACACTCTTTTCACATCAACATCACTGAGTTTCATGTCTCTTTGCTGTCTTGTGTTTGTGCAGAAAAATACTGCAGCTCTTGAACTGCAAAAAAACTGTAAAAAGGAAAGAAAAAAAAATCATCCGTTTCCCCTTTTTTAGGCTTGTGTGTTGGGTAAGAAACCTAGTGGTATCTTTGTGATTTTTATCTCTTATTTCATTCAAACTGATAGGCTCTGAAAAGCTGATTACATACTGAATGAATGCACGTGCCTAAAGGTCTTCTCAAGTAACGGTAAAACATTTTTGTCGTCGAGAAGCAGCCGAGCTCGCCCCCGACGCGGAGCGCTCGGCTGCCGACTCGCCGACGGGAGGCACTGAATCGGAAGTCTGACACTGGATGCGACGTTTCGGTTTCTCAGGTGTCGTTTTGGGTGTCAAACGGTGGCCGGTCCTTTACACTGAACTCATTTAAGAGGTGTCCCTGGTCCAGCTGTCCCCTCCCTTGCACTCATGTGGACAAACCTTCCAAAGCTCAGGACAAACACTTGTATATGTGAAAAGGCCATAACGTGGCCCTCCTGTGGCTCCGTGGCTCTGTGGCATCCGAACCGAGTGCTGCTGCCAGCTTACTTTGGAAACAAGTTGCAGACGGGTTGCTTTAACATCTGGGTCTAGTTTTTTTTTTTTTTTGTCTTTTATACTTGTGATGTTTTATACTGTACCTGATTATTAAAAAAAGAAGAATATTCACTACAGTTGATTTATTTTTGTAAGAATTGAGGCAATAGGATTACAGTCGAATCACTGTAGTTTCTTTACCTGTTTGTGTCGGGCTGACTGCACAGAGGATTGTTGTGAAAGTCAGGTATTCCTTTGCTTTATTTTTTGTTTTTTTCCTGGTGGTTATTTCTGTTTAAAAAAAAAAAATTAGATTTATTGTTTTTGTGGCATCAGTGGAGTGTAATTTTTTTTTTTTTTATTTGGCGTGGGATGTCCAAAGAAAAGTATTTCAGGTAATAGTAACTTCTAAAACGATAAAACACTATTACTGTATTTTTGCCATTACTTAGAGAGTTCAGGAACAGATTTAGAGTCTATATGGATCGTAAAGTCTTTTACTTTTTACTTTATTTTATTTTTCATGTGCCATCATTTTGCTGAATGAACAATTTTGTTGTCTGTGAAAGACGAGGCCCTCTGCGTGAATAAACCTTTTCAAAGAGATGTATCGTTAAAGTTGTTCATCTTTTCGAAGCCTGTCAGCTCAGTTGGCAGAGGGATGGTTTATTTTTTTTCTTCTTTAGAACAAGGACACGTTTCGTCTCTCCTGTCACGTGCGGCACTCCTTGACAGACTTGTTTTTTAACAAGGAGTAGCACTTTGTGTGCAGGTTATTGTTTTCGTAAAACGCTGCCGCCTGTTTAAGCTAACTCCGTGTTGTTGCCTCTCCTGGATCACTGTCATGTCTTACAAGAACACCGGATGGAATTTAACCATCGCGTTTTCTATGAAAAGCCCAAACCTATTGCCATGAAGATGTATTCATAGCAAACAGCTTGATTTATAGCACAATTAAGCCTTTTAAATGTAAATGTAAATGTGGTAAATGTGCCACTCCAAATAAAACAACCTGTTTCAGTTTGATGATGTTTAATCTACTGTCACGTTTCAGTCTCTCAGGGCTCTGGGTTGTGTCTTTTAGTAATAATACGTTTTCTTTTGTGTGTGTGTGTATGTGTGGGTGTGTGTGAGACCTTTATTTTTCGATGTAAGGTCAGTCATGTTGGTGTCAAAGATGTATGAACCTTTGTAATTTAAAAAGAGATGACGTTCTAGTAAAAATAACAGTGCATAGTAATACATCCAAACTTTTAATGAAGCGTCGAGCAATATATAGACTGGTGTTAATTTTAAACAACAACAAAAATCACGTTCTCAGTTTCCCCTCACTTTTGTTTTCGTACATGAGCTGCTTTTCAAGGCTGCAGTGTGAGCCGCAAAGATGTTCACGAGTACCCCGTTGCCTTTCTTACAGCATTAATAAAAAATTTTAAAAAAAGAGACGGATAATCAAGTTCTAAATCTTTCTGGCATGCCAGACAGGAGACTGCTCAGGGGGATTTTCTGCTGCTGCGAAACCTAAAACCTTACACCTTCAAGAAGGCAAAATCAGACTCATTTACAGGTAGACCATACTTAAGTTTTCTTTATCAAGCGGCTTCAATATGTAGGCCCATCGGTGACTACGCGAGTACAGGAAATGGATGAACGGAGTTTCCAGCGTTAAATACATGGGGGTTAAAAACAAAATGCACTTTTTTTTTTTTTGTGAATTTTGTTATTTCTTTTTTTCTTCTTGTGTTGTTTCAAGGGGCACTTGAACAGAAACTGTTAAGCGTTCTGGTGATCTGTCGGGGAATAACTACTACACACGTGTACATTGTACAACAATGTTTGTCAAAGGAAATTTAAATAAAGTTAATAAAAAGTTTTCAAACCAATTCTAATTTATGCGAGTATGATGTCTCATTGTAATATTTTTGTTGCTGTCTGAACACAGTTTTCTTGCCTGGACAACCCTGGGATTAGAACCAGCTTTAGAAATTGATTTGCTGCTCATAATATATTTAAAACTCATACTACTCTGCACAAATCACTACTTTTGGAAATGCCTTTCCCTCAAAGTAAGTTGTGAAGTCATGCAAGCCAGCAGTTATTTTAGGACTAAGTGATAAGAGCAAACAGGGGCCAGCATTATAACTATAATCAGGCCCAAAAACCTCAAAAATAACAGAAGACAATCAAAGTTTTATAACACAACTCACCAAAAACATCCAATATACTTACCCCGTGTGTGGTTTTGCTAACACTTGCGGAACATTGTGTTAAATGTTCCTATTGTTTGCGAAATAAAAGGCAACTTCTAAAATAAATTTCTTGGAAAGAGAAAATGCCCATCACTGGTTGTTTGTTGTGTCGTCTCTGCGCATGCGCACATCCATATTGAACGTTAGAACTGTTGTCAACATGTCCACCGCT
This sequence comes from Kryptolebias marmoratus, assembly GCF_001649575.2. Lineage (NCBI taxonomy): Eukaryota > Metazoa > Chordata > Actinopteri > Cyprinodontiformes > Rivulidae > Kryptolebias > Kryptolebias marmoratus. The sequence goes on along the minus strand of NC_051430.1, from coordinate 13,408,127 downwards.
TCAGCTCCTCAAAACAATAACGAAGAGCCTGGGCTTCAAGGTACGTCGTGTCAGCAGCTAGCATATGCGCCAGGTTACTGATAGAACATTAATAATGCTCTGTAATAATGGTGCCATGGCTCCAATTATTGTACTAAACGTTTTATTAAAAAGTTGAACTGGAGATGGAATTTCCTCTTCTGGTCAGGGGTGGGGATTATATTGTTTTACGTCACCGGAAGGCAACCAATCGCGTCGCGGTAAATGTTTGATTGACGCTTCAACAGCCAATCACGCTTAAGCGTCTGGGTTGGTCGCGCTTTAGCCAAAATGAAAACAAGTTTGGGACAAAAGGCGATGTAAATTTAATAGTTTTCCGCCATTGTGGGATTGTTTCATCAGACTGTGCAAATATGTGGCGTTTGAGTTGCATTTAATGTAGAGTATTTACCTCTTGGTTCGAAGGGCCATGAAATGCCTTTGTAAGTGTCTGCCAGTGCCTAGAAAGTAAACAAACAAGTGCCTGCGGTGTAGCTTTACAGAATATCAAATTCTCCTTTTCGCCTCGACTGGCTAAGCCTTTGAGCATTAAATCAATAAGTTGGGAGGAAAGGTGGGAAAGCTTGGTGTGACACAGGGCAGCTGAACAGCGACATGTCTGGGCAGACTGGCTCTCATAGCACGCCAGACTTATGCAAGACCCACAGAGAGCAGGGATGGTAAACTGGGCATCCAGGTTATTACCCCTCCTCAAACCACGGGAATTACATTTTATTGACAGCGTGGTCGAAACAAAGAAAGGGGCCTCTCTTGGCTGTCACAAGGTTCACAATCTATTTTCATAAGCTCTGCAGGCTTTTAGGAGATTACATAACTTTGTTTGTGGGCCAGTGGCACAAAAACATCCATGCTGTCATGGATGGACAGTGTAGGTCTGTCCTTTTACCTTGAAAGTCATGAAATCGTCCCATTAGGTTTTTTTTTTTCTTAAATGGAAACCTAATTTCTCCTTTTTCTGGCGTCTTTGTGATTACTGTTGCCAAGGCTCCTGGGTAGAGCTGGAGCTGAATGGGAACACAGAGGCGCAGGGTAGTCAGGCCGACCTGCTAACGGCACCTGCTGCAGACCAGACAAATGCAAATGCGGGCGTGAGTCAAACCCTCCAGGCCCTGGACGTGGCTGAAAGTGACGACACCCTGATCGGAGGGCTGGAGCACGTGCCGTCGTCCTCCTCTATCCACAATGGAGACATGGAAAAGATCCTCCTGGACGCGCAGCACGAGTCCAGCCCGAGTAACTCCTCCTGTGATAGGTAAAGGCCTTTAATGAGTGTTCTGTAAAGCTTTGACAAGAGTGGATCGCTAACCCTGACATGCTGACAGTCCTCACAGGCCTCCCAGTCCCGAGCAGGATGAAGGACAGATAACATTTGATGTAGAGATGTCCAGCCCAAGAGACAGTCAGGTACAGATGCCTCTTCATACCTTTTTGTTTTCAAACGTTGTAGCCTCTCTATGTTTTATCTGATCTCATTGCCTTTGTGTTTTCAGTCAGAGGAAGACAGCGCAGAGAAGGACAGGGAGGACGACATCTTGATGAACAAAGAAGTAGACTGGGTCGCCGACTGGTCCAGCAGACCTGAAAACGTTCCGCCAAAGTAAGGAGGCAGCCACCGCCACAAAATCGTTCAAGATATAGTCTTCAGTTGTGCACCGAGACACCAAAAAACAACCGAATAAATAAACTGGTTGTGTGCTTACTCTTTTCAGGGAGTTCCACTTTCGGCACCCGCGGCGCTCAGGGTCCCTGAGCATGAGAAAGAGTGGAGTCATGAAGAAAGGCGGCGTCTTCTCTGCTGAATTCCTCAAAGTTTTCATCCCTTCCCTGCTCATCTCGCACATCCTGGCTCTTGGCCTCGGGTAAGGCGAAACCGTTCTCCGCTTTATGTAGTCACCTTTGCCCGTCTTTATCGGCTGGATGAATTTTTTTCAGGGTGTACATCGGTAAGAGAATTGCCGCCGCCTCCACCAGCTCCTACTGAACCCAAAGCTGAAGCAGTGCCTGGATGTCCTCCTGCCTCCACGCCTAACATCCCACCTCCCGTAGTCACCCCCTCGCTGTCTGCATCTGTCGTACGCCCACACGTCGCCTCCAATCAGCATTAACTGGTGTCACATTGTAGATGTAGTCGTACTCATTATGTGCTTGCACTCCATCAGGTTTTGACACGGGGGGCCGTATTCTTGTACATTCAGTCGCCGGCCACGGGGACTCGATGGCAGGTAGTTTTGAGCTAAAGTTTATTTCTGTGTCTTGATGTTAACGTGTCACAGATCTTGCCTTTTTTTTCTTTCTTTTTCTCCCTCACTGAGCTGCAGCTCTCCTCTGGAGTTTAAGAAAGGCTGAAAGTATGAACCAATATTTTTGCGCTATAACTACAGCACCAACTATTTGACTCTTTTGAACAAAAAGAGACATGTTTTTGTTGTTCCAGCTTATTGTCGTTAACATTTAAGACGCAATAAATTGCCGTTAGAGCTGAGTAATGCTGCACACTAGGACCAGTTTGAACATTTTGGAGGGTGGAAGTTGTATCATGTTGATCCCAGAGGGTTTCTATTAATAAAAAAGCTTTATTTTAAGAAAGTTGGAAAGCTTAAACAATCCATCATCTAGCTGAAACCTTTTACTCTAAACTTATTGGGGTAATTTATGATAGTGGAACTTAGAGCTGAAGGCAATATACCAGGCCATATGCTATGTTTATGTACTTTTTTTTCCTCCTACATATCCTGTTGTTATACACAAAAAAGGAAACAGCAGTAGCAAAGTGCCAAATTTTATCTCTCACCGCCGCACATTGGTGATTTAACTTAGGCCTGTTTGTTTGTTCTTTCATGTTTAGGTATTTAAAAAAAAAAAAGTAGATGTGAAGAATAATTTAAGCTGTGATCCGCCCCGTGTAACGGACGCCTCTCGACGTTGTAGAATTTGTTATTACAGCGGTGTTAATGCATATTGTACCTTGATGCTCTGTGGCAGTGCAAAGTCACGTGTTTTTGCTGTTGTTCGGTGGCAGAAATCACCGCCACCGATGAGAGTATTTCCGGGGCTTCTCTTAAAAGTTTTGTCTGACTCTAATGTAGATTTCACTGTACAATAATATCACATGTTAAAGGTAAACCGTGCGGGTGTGTCTGCGAAACATCCAGCTTATAACAATGGAAATCATTTCTCGAGGAAAATGCATGTCTTTCTGTATATTAATGCTGCTTGCATAACTCCTTTGAAGGTGTTTGTAGATAAACTGCATTCTAATCATATATATATATATATATATATATATATAAAGGCTATTATATGCAGCGTTGGCAATTTCAGTTTGAAATCCCCCACAAATCAAGGCTTTAAGGTGTGATCTAACTCATATTTGTTTTATTTGGTCCTCACAGGCTTATAGTATGTACAGCTAATTGAATACAGAGCGTTTTGGAATTGAAATAAAGTTTGTACTGTACACTCTGGCTGAAATCTTCAGATAGATCTCCATTATCTTCTTACTTTAAAACAGATGGTGCTGTGGGCATCTGCGCGTGCTGACAGCTGACAGTTTGAATAAAGTGTACAAAAAACCACAAAAATCCTCGCGTTCCACGTTGAACAATTAAAATGAATAATACAAGTTTGAAAGAAAATGCATAGTGCTTAGTGTATGCAGGTTTTTCAGAATAAAAGAAATACATATTTACACAAATAGTTCTCAATTTATTTTCCATTGCTGTCAGGGGAAAAAAAAACATTCCGGGTTTGATACCCTTATTTATTCATACAAGGATTGCCAAGAACAATACTTTTGTTTTTATTCTCATGTTTTAGTGTGTCTACATATGCAAATGCTGCTTTGTGCTTTTTAATAACAGTTGAGAGCAAAAAAACAACAAAGACGGAAGAAACAACAGATAAATATGATACAATTCTCATTATTACACAAAGAAGAGAGGATGATTTTAATCTTATTTACAGTATTTGCCCTTGGGTTCCCTTTAATGCTGCATTTTAGTCTTTAAACTGCGTAATTATAGTCCCCTATTTGTCCTCAGACTAACAGACAGCTTTCCTTGTTCATTTACATTAAAGTGTAGTCAGTGGTAGAGAATGTGCAAAGGTCTAATGACATAAGAAAGAGAAAAATAAACATTATATCTCTGTAAACATCAACAAAGCAGGAAATAATGCAAACCAGAAAACCTGCTCAAGGTATTTCACCCAGGTTCAAGTAGGGCAGACCAGCCATATTGTAAGTTGAATTGCCTAATGACAAAGATGGTAAGTAATATTTTAGGATATTAACATTTTTAATATAAAAAAACATTTAAAGAGATGTGTTGATGGTTGCTGCTCCTGCTGGCCTGACAGGCTCCTGAACGTCACATCAGAAGAAACATAGATCTGTCGATGAGCAGGGCGGGGCAGTGCGCATGCGCCGTCCCTCTTTGTGGGCCCCCTGTCTCCTTCTTGATCGTTGTCCGGGTCTCCGGGGACTCTGTTCCGTCCTTAAATCCGGGGGACAGCGCTTTTTCAGGCGGGGACGCAGCCTCTCGTTTAGCTCCACGCAGTGAAAGCACGTCTTGCCGTCGTTGGAAGCTGACAGGAACCCACCCGCGCTCAGCCGCCAGAGCATCCATTCATCCTTTCATTAGCTCGCGCTAGCCGAGAGGCAGAGAGGAAGAGGAGGAGGAGGAGGAGGAGGAGGAGGGGTGGGGCGCCCCGCCGTTGTCAGAGGGAGCTTCAAAAATGTCTGGTTACCAAGGAAAGAAGAACATCCCACGGATTACAGTGAGTATCGACTCATTGTGGGGGGTTCTGTCCCTCGCTGGTGGGTGTTATGAAACAGCGGCGCGCGCGCCAGGGTCGGACCGAAGCGCTACCTTCGGTTAGCCGCCGTTATCTTTTCATTCAGCACTTCCGCTCCAGGTGCTAACAACAACAAAAAGGGACAAACAGCAATTATATCCAGTAGCAAGCTCTTACACTACCCACCATCAAGAGCTTCGGTGTTCTTTAAAACCCACCTGTAACACCTCCTGGGGCCGGGTTGCTCCTCTCAGTTTTCCCATTAGCATCCTCACCTTTGGGTGTAGTTGTTGAAAACCGACTTCCTGTCACCCTCCAGCTTCCAGCAAGTGACATCTACTTTTACCTTTGCCTGCTCTCCTCGCCGCCTCCATCTGAGCTTGTTTTGACAGGGCTAATACAGAAATGTCCCCCTGATTAGGGCTGTTAATTAGTCCTGAATGCACCTGATCATGTCATGCATCTTGGCTCTTGAACAGCAGTGCATGAGGTTGGGGGTGTGTTGACACCTCCAAGTAAAACCAGGTTTGTGAAGTGGGTCGCCGGAGTAGAGCCACCTCCTTAGGCCTCTCATCAGAGCCTAAGAGCCTGGTTTGACACAGAGCCATTCAGGTGGGTTGTCAGGTCACCTGCCGGTTAAATCAGGGTTGGACACATGCAGCCCGGACCCCCCTGGGCCTTTAGACTGTCATCCTCAGTCCCTGTTATTGGTCCAGAACAAAAAGACACAGAGTTCAGCCTCCGATCAGCTTCGTGTCATGTCCCTAAAGCAGGATTCTGCTGCATCGTGTTTTTATTTCCTTCACAAGCACGTTGGCCTCGTGTGTAAAAACTCTCACAGCTTCTTTTCTAACAAATGTATTCGTCTTTCCAACAGTGCTCTCACTTTATGACATACTCACGCGTTATGAACGGGAGGTGGGGTTGAGTATATCTCCTCTTTTGTTTTTGTTTGTTTTTCAAATTATTTTTGTTTGTTTTTCTTATTCTGGAAAGCCTCTTCTCATAATGCACAGAAGTTTTTTTAAAAAAGTACGACAGAAGTTGAAAAGCACTTCCCACTAAAATTTTATAAATATATATTTTTTAAAGCATATTTGGCAAAAACTTAAAAGCAGCTGTCCCGAAGAAAAGATCTGTGTTACACGTCTGTTGTATTAATTGTGTTCTTTCAACAATGTGCACCGGTTAAACTCATGTATTTTTATGTTTTTGCTTTTTTTTTAACAGCTCCCGCTTCCATTTACAGTCCAGCCTGCCCTGCTTTGACCCTTGAAACCCTTACATACGTTCAGCTCGTGGCAATCTGCTTACTTTAAAAGACTGGAGACCGCCGAATTAATCCCAACACGGTGCTGCACATGTAGTGCAAGTCGTGCTGCGGGATGTCGGTCTCTTAGCTGTTAAACTTCAGCCGATCACGCCGTAAACGCTTTAGTTTCCGTGACCCACTTGCGGCGGGCCCCGGGGTTCGTGCCAGCGCAGCTATGACTTGTGCCCCTTATCTTCCACGCCTGTCCACCCTTTGTGAGCAATAAGAAATAAATAAATAAATAACCCAGAGTATTTCTTGTTGTGAGGCTTTCGGCATACATGTTTGGCGCTCATTAGCTCTCGCTGCCTTCCTCGGAGGTCGCAAAAAGTCTGCGGTGGAAGTAGGCCATCCCGGTACGCTGTCGTTTCTTCTCGTTCAGGGGGATCTAATTGTGCCACTTTAGACTCAGTGCTTTTACGTAAGAGTTTTAATCAAAACCCGCTTCCCTTTCAAGTTTTACGAGCGATGAACCGTGCAGAGCAATCCTAATTATTGCTTTCATAAGATGAGACATGGAATAGATTAATGAGCAGTTTGGTAATCTTTCGACATTTATCCTAAGTGGTTGTTTCCTGCCACGATAGAAAGGATGTAGAGGGTTTCTCAACAAACTGGAAAATACACAAATAAGTCGCAGATGTCAAAGCTGTTTTTATGTAGAAATCAAGATCATTTCAAAATAAATTGTATGTACCGTTTAGGTATAAAACAGGCACTTGAACATTTGCTAAAAGAAAATACTTTTGTTCTTTAACAAACAATGTTTAAATCATTTTTCAGAGTGACCGTCTCCTCATCAAAGGAGCGAAGATGGTAAACGATGATCAGTCCTTCATGGCAGATATCTACATGGAAGATGGAGTCATCAAGTAAGTCCTGCTCGAAGATGAACAGTGCTGTGTTTCTTTTATCCTCCTTTTTTTTTCAGATCTTTTCCTGCGATCACGTTTCCGTCATTCGTTTATCTGCGCACGTCACGTCTCTGTTTCCCTTCAGGCAAATCGGAGACAACCTCATCGTTCCCGGTGGAGTGAAGATCATCGAGGCTCATGGGCGAATGGTGATGCCCGGGGGGATCGACGTGCACACCCGGTTCCAGATGCCCGACCGAGGCATGGTGGCAGCGGACGACTTCTACCAGGGCACCCGGGCTGCTCTGGCTGGGGGCACCACCATGATCAGTCAGTTACGCACCGCTCGTGCTTAACGTGTTGCTGCCGTTACTGCGTTGCAGATGTGCATGCAGTAGAGCGTATGATTTAATTCAGCAGGGGGGGGAAACAAAAACCTAATTTGTTGTTTTATATTCTGTAGTTGATCATGTGGTGCCGGAGCCCGGCGTCGGCCTGGTTGCTGCCTTTAAACAGTGGAGGGAGTGGGCTGACGGCAAGTCCTGCTGTGACTATTCTTTGCACGTGGACGTCATCGAGTGGCACAGAGGCATGCAGGAGGACATGGAGGCGCTGGTGAAGGATCACGGTACGTGGGCAGCTCTGTCTCAAACTTCTGCTGGTCTCTCTGAACGCGCACGAGGAAGCAATAAAAAAAAAATCACATTTATTTCCTTTTTTAATCTTACTTTTCTCCTTTTTGTTCTGGGTTTTTCCCCCACCTTTGCTTCCATCTTTTGGCATTTTTCTCATAAGTTTTCTGTCTTCAGGTGTCAACTCTTTCCTGGTCTATTTGGCTTATAAGGATGTTTTCCAACTTTCTGACTCTCAGGTACGCTTGGCTTGCGCTCAGCTTCAGTGGGATCTTTGCTGATTTGTTTGTCGCAGGCTCCGCGGCTGTTAGCTGTCCTCGGTGCAGACGCCTGACCTGCCAGCTGACTGAAGCGTGTCTCTGTTCTTGCAGATCTATGAGGTGTTCAGTGTCATCAGAGACCTTGGCGCCATCGCGCAGGTGCACGCTGAGAATGGAGACATTGTTGCAGAGGTGAGGGGGAAGAAAAACCTACGGATTTGGGTTTGAGTCGTAAGGAGTCGTTTCTGGTTGATGCTGTAATTCTCTTGTGCGGGTGTTTTAGGAGCAGAAACGTATCTTAGAGCTGGGGATCACTGGGCCTGAAGGCCACGTGCTGAGCCGTCCAGAGGAGGTAACCCGTCCCGTACTGCTCATCAATGAGCGTCAATGTGTGACCTCTGTCCTAAAGTCTGTCTTCGTCTGCAGGTGGAGGCCGAGGCAGTCAACCGCTCCATCACCATAGCCAATCAGACCAACTGCCCGCTCTACGTTACGAAGGTGATGAGCAAGAGCGCGGCTGACGTCATCGCTCTTGCTAGGAAAAAGGGTAAGCGAAGAAACTTCTCCGCTGTCAGCGCTGTGGGTATTTTTGGTTTGCGCCTGACACCGGCTTGTCTGCCTCCTGTAGGTGCGGTGGTTTACGGAGAGCCCATATCTGCCAGCTTGGGCACAGATGGTACCCATTACTGGAGTAAGAACTGGGCCAAGGCAGCAGCCTTTGTCACCTCTCCACCGCTCAGCCCTGATCCCACCACCCCCGACTACCTCAGCTCTCTGCTGTCATGGTAGGCAGTCTGGTGCCGAGACCTAAAGATAGCTGGAACACAAAAACACGACATCCGCTGCTGCATTTCATAGTTACCCAGCTGAATCTCCCTTTGTAACCACACGCATTATAAAATCCCCTTTAAAAACCTATAAATCAGGTATAACATGTAACGTAGAAATGTTTTTTTTTTTTTTTTCACAAGTGTAATTGTCTTTTGTATGTAGTGGGGACCTGCAGGTGACTGGTAGCGCTCACTGCACTTTCCATACTTCTCAGCGTGCAGTAGGCAAAGATAACTTCACCGTGATCCCAGAGGGCACCAACGGCACTGAGGAGAGGATGTCCCTAATCTGGGACAAATGTGTGGTGAGCTTTATATGACCGAGCTTCAACGCTGTGCAAAATTTTACCACCTGCCTTTAAACTTTTTGCTTGTTAATCTACTGTTGTGTAAGTTTTTCTTCGCCTCTCCCGTCCTCATAGGTGACAGGAAAGATGGATGAGAACCAGTTTGTGGCAGTAACCAGCACAAACGCAGCCAAGATATTCAACCTGTACCCCCGCAAAGGCCGCATCGCCGTCGGGTCCGACGCTGACCTCGTGTTGTGGGACCCAGACATGACCAAGATCATCTCCGCTAAGAGCCACAACCTGGTCAGATGGATACCTTCACCTGTCTCGATTCTCACCCCGCAATGTTTTTATCATTTACTGCGTGTGTCTCATTCACACTGAAGGAGTATTCTAATTCATGCCAGTGTTTGCACTGTTGCAATTAGAAAAAGTAGCTGATTAAGCCTGTTCTCCTCCCCACCAGGCTGTTGAGTATAACATCTTTGAGGGGACAGAGGTGCGTGGAGGTCCTCTGGTGGTGATCAGCCAGGGCAAGATTGTGTTGGAAGACGGCACCCTTCACACTATGGAAGGCTGTGGGCGCTACATCAGCCGTAAGCCCTTCCCCGATCAAGTGTACAAGAGGATAAAGGCTCGCAGCAGGGTGGGGGTTTTATTTCCTGTAGATGCACATCATACTGTAGGGAAGTGCACAGCTTGTAGTCTGATGAATCGAACTGTCCGTTCAGCTCACGGAGCTGCGAGGAGTCCCCAGGGGCCAGTACGACGGGCCGGTGTGTGAGGTGACTGTGACGCCCAAGGTAATGTCCACAGTTTCCTCAGGGAAGACCTCCCCCTCGAAGCAGCAGCAGCAGCAGCAGCAGCAGCAGCAGCAGTTCACGCACCAGCCGGTGCGCAACCTTCACCAGTCCGGCTTCAGTCTGTCCGGTGAGTGAGCGGACGAGCTCCTTTTGTTTATAGCAGCCGGGTGTGTCGTACAGCTTTCAGATGTTTACTGTACTTTCATTTTTAAGGGGCCCAAATTGATGACAATGTACCTCGTCGCACCACCCAACGCATAGTGGCGCCCCCTGGTGGGAAGGCCAACATCACCAGCCTCGGCTAAGCCCCTTGGCGAACCGAGCCGGGGTGCAGGGAGGCGCTGGACCAGAGGGTCACAGTTACTAATGTCACGTCACGTCTCCCACCAACTCTGCACCCCTCACTTTTCACTTTTTATTTACACACTACCACCACGTCACCTCATGCAAAAAAAAAAAGGAAACAAAGCACTACTTCATTTTTCCTACCATATTCCAGTTTAAAGGAAGGATTAAGTGAATTTAAGCTGCATTTTCACTGTTTTAACATTCAGTTTCATTTGTTTACATTGTTCTTGTTGTTGTTGTTGTTTTTAGGTTTTGCTGTACATGTTTTCAAACAGATCAGAATGCTGGATGAGGACCCATCGGGAACGGCAACAGCTTTTCGTTTTGCCACGTTTATTTTTCCGTCCATTTGCCCCGACGGTTGTCTTACTCAGAAACCTTTACTAAAACACGACCGTCCAGAGGGGGGCGTCCACATCCAGATATAACAAAGGTGTCATGATTTAAGTCCACACCTTAACTATAGTGAGAACAATCGTGCCAAACAGGATGATGGGATCATTTTCAGAAGGGATTACCGTATTTTCCGGACTACAAGCTAAAATTAGGGGAGAATCCGGTTTTGTTCATACATTAGCTGCACCGGACTAAAAGCCGCAGGGGTCAGGAAAGAGATGGCTGTTTGGGAACACATCTCTTTTCTTAACATTTTGAAAAACAAGTTACCGGTACATATTTGCATAACTTTTTACGTATATGTACAATTACCGGTAATTAAAAGTACGAAACATGTACTGTGCTGTTTAAACGAGTAACAAACGTACTGTGTGACAATAACCTGCAGCACACCAGAAAAATATAATCGGCCTACCTTTTGGGCTAAGGTGCAGTAACACGGCTTTAACAAGAAGTTAAAGTTCTTCCTGCGTGCTAATCACACGATCACACGCCCGGGCAAAGCAGTGCTGTACAACAGCGGAACAAACCAAAAACAAATCCTCTTACGATATCACAAAAATCATGAAAAATCCATTGAAAAGCCGCACCGGACTACAAGCCGCAGGCTTCAGAGCTTGTGCAAAAAGTAGCGGCTTATAGTCCGGAAATTACTGTAGATGAAATGGTAAAAAAAACCCAACAAAAAACATAAAAATCTGGATTGTGTGGTGATTTAGCGTCACTGTTTCCAAAGACCTGCTGCAGGTCGTGTTCTTGACCTGGATCGTCTTTAAAGCTGCTGCGGGTAACTTGATCTGTTTTAGACCAGAAGATAAAACCATTGATTACAGAAAGCTGAGAGCATCTTGAGTAAATTGATGGCAGAATATCGTCGTCTTCGGTGTTCCACCAGTTTTAGATTTGATTTGGAGCTTGCAGTATTTTATGTTTTGTATTGTTTATCCTCAGCAGAGCAGTTCCCCCATGTCTTCCTTTTATGTTACAGTTGCACTTTCTTCTCCCATTTTTAAAAAAGAAAATAGAAATGGACGGTTTGTTTCCTGCAGTCGTTTTGTTTTAAAGCGCTGACGGCGCTGGGAGGAAAAAGGAGAGGTTGTTTCAGGGTGAAGCCACTCGCTGAACGGGGCTCTCACGTGACATTGTTGTTGAAGAAACGTGGTGTTTTATTTATTTATTTTTTTCCCCCTTGTGTTTTCCGAAGGGTTGTCAGGGCAACAAGCTTCCCACAGTCAGACCAGCGTATGTCATTTTTAGCAAACAGTTTCTTCCTTTTTTTTCTTTTCTCGACCTGGTGCTATCCGACCTTTGCTGCACACGAGCAGACGACGTCCACAGGCGGTCGCTCTGTGTTTGTGGCAGCTGGGGTCGAGTCGCCGTTTACCCCGTTTAGACTCGTCGTTTTGCACCTGTAACAATCCGAATAGTAAACGTGCACGTGAGGTCGCTGCTTTGTGCCGGACGTTGTTTTCGTACGTTTAAGGGTGTGTGTTGAACCATTCGCCTGCCTGTTCTGTAACATATCGACGGCACGCTGTATCTGTGAAGGCTCGCTAAAAGAGGCGGAGGGACGATCTTTGAGACCTGATGAAAACCTTTTCCCGTACGTGTGAGGAGCAGCTCACAGCGTGCTGATGCCGTGTCCACTGTTCTTGGTGTTGGTGTTGTGAATGAACCTACCAGATCCCGCGATCTTCCTCTTTCCGGAGCCACCGAACCCCCCTGGATTATTTCTCGTCATTGCCTTGTCGTGTGTAGGATTTGTATGCAGATCTTTAATTGTGAAGTGATTAACACTGGGGGAACTTTCTTCGGAAGTGGTTGTTGAGTTGTGACGTCAAGCACGCTGATGTTTGCCCTCGTTCACTAAACTGTGATATTCTTGCTCGTGTGTGTTTTCTAAGATACCAGAGTCTGAAAGGGAATCATCCATCCTGTCAGCTGTTCACCTTCTCTGTGTTGACTTCAGTGGATTAAATTAATAAACATGTAACTTGTGTTGCTGGCTCTTTTTTTTTTCATTCAGACTCACCTTTGTTCCTGATGTAGTAAGAAGGATAAGTGACACTCAGACATCAACCCTTGTTTACTGTGGTGAGGATATTTATTGATTCTCAGACTGATATGAACTCAGAAACCTGTTTGGAGAAAATGCAGTTTCTGTCCCGTTTAATTCAACTTTTCTGTTGCTTTCAGGATTAAAATCAGTCAAAGAGAACAGAAGATTTATTTTGTTTGCGAGTTTTTTCCACCACTTTCTTCAGTAAGGAGTTGGATAAGTTTGAAAGGGAAGTATTTCACACAGTTACTTGAACCTAAAAACAGTAGATCAGATCTTTTGAGGTGGGGTTCAGTGGAAAGGTTATGAACAGTTAATATCTTACCTGTTATAGATAGCTCTTTGAACGACCTCAGAAGAAAAAGAGTTTAATAGGCCAGAGGCCGCGGACCGGTACCGGTCCGTGGGACATCTGGTACCATGCCGCACAGAAAGAATAATTAACTTACAGTATTTTTATTTTCAGAGTCTGAACGGTATTTATTTTGAAAACTGGCCTGATTCTCTCCACTACATCCGTCTCTGACTCACTCTTGATGTGTGTCAAAACGCTTATCTAGGTCACGTGAGCCGTTACCACTAAAAACAAACCCACAAGCAGCAAAATGAGTAAAAAACATATAAGGCTTCTCTGGAAGCCTTATATGGGACCGTCTGGTTACTGAGAAACAGGCTCAGGGCTCCACTGATTCAGCGTTATGGTAAGTTGGATTCTTTGTGCTCTTTATATTTGTGGTGTATCTTACTTTAAAAGGCATGTTTAAACATCACAGTATTGACCAGAGAACATCAGGGGGAGGAGAGGCTGTTATTCATGTTTATAACGCAGTACCAGGACGCAGCTAACAAAGCTGCGAGGACACGTTGGATTTACGTTTATTATGTTTTATAAAATTCCCCCATTTTCATGCCGGTCGTATCATTTTATTTTGTTGTATTCATCCGCCACACCTTTAAAGGCCGGTCCGTGAAAATACTGTCTGATAATGAATCGATCCGTGGAGCTAAAAAGGTTGGGGACCGCTGGTGCAGACGATTCGTGCAGTTCTGATGCACCAACTGAGAGCGCTCTGCACCAATCAGAGGTAGACTGTTTATTTCTTTCTTTACCGCACAGAAATCTTTGCAAACTGGCTGCAGTTCTTTAAGATATTCACAAGTCATCTGTGCATAGATACAGTAATTCTTGAAGGTATCGTTGATGTTGTGAACTCTGATGCTGACAATCTGCAAATGTCTTTGCCTTGTTGAAGCATATTTTCCAATTACAGGTGCTGGTCATAAAATTAGAATATCATGAAAAAGTAGATTGATTTCAGTAATTCCATTTAAAAAGTGAAACTTGTATATTATATTCATACATTACATACAAACTCATATATTTCAAATGTTTATTTCGTTTAATTTTGATGATTA
>NC_051430.1:13378087-13392887 GCF_001649575.2 Kryptolebias marmoratus | reverse complement strand
TTCTATAAATCCTTTGTTTTTATTGGTCTTCAGTAATATTCTAATTTTCTGATATGATGAATTTGAGATTTTCATTTGTTGTCATTTGTAATCATCAAAATTAAACGAAATAAACATTTGAAATATATGAGTTTGTATGTAATGTATGAATAATATATCGGTCCAGTCAGAATCAAACCCCTTTCTCCAAACTGAGGTTCAAAGAGCTATCTGCAACAGGTAAGATATTGATTGTTCATATCCTTTATTTTATTTTATTTTTTTTGACAAAACCTCACTTCAGAAATCTGAACACTGGCTTTAGGCAGAGGTTTAGATGTAGCTGAGAGTTGTGCAGAAAAAAAAGTGGAGAAACTCCAAACAGATAAACTCCCTGTTTTATATTTTATGTCTTATAACCAAAATTAAAATTTGGAGTCAAAGTGAAAGATTTCCCTAATTAAAGAGGAACATGGAGCAGATATAATACTTTATCTTTTACCCTTTTTTTTTCAATAACACATAACTATGAACATATTTTAAATAATCTCTTTTATTCTTTTTCTAAAGATTTGCATGGTTTTACTGATTTAAAGCATCTTATTTCTCTTGGGGGATTAAAATCTTGGCCACAAAAGCAGCCAGCTTTATCAATTAATTAGAATGAAACTGTCCCCAGCATCCTTTAAGGGCTTTGATTATTAGCAGCATGGGTACCTGTGCATCCATCACAGATGTGGGGGAAACGCTGTGCGACACTAGGTGGAGGCACTAGGTGGAGTTGTGGTGCTGAGCTGCCTTTTAACGCTCCGGCTCCTCGCTCGCTCGCAGAGGAGCTGCCAGCCATGTCCCACCGAGTGCACACATCTGCAAAGTTCAGTGAACAGTTCACTTGAAGTCTCCTGGCTGTTTGACACGTGTCCAATTAGGACTCCACTTGACTTTAATTAAGCTGGAGAGGGGGAATCCTATACTAACATCATCTTTAACCCCACCGATAAAAAAGCTTTAAATAAGAAAAGGGAGAGGGAGAGAGGGAAAAAAAGTGAAAACATGAGGGTGGTTTTACCAGGCTGAAGCCTCTCGGGAGAGGTGTGCAAACATGAGTCACTGACAGCACCACTTGCCATGCTTTCAATCCAGTGAAGCGCAGAGACTTGCTATTATAAGACCACACTCGCTCCTATAATTGATCTGCCTCGACAGACGGTGTACTCCACCTGAATAGACTGTAAGCACTGAAATATCCCTGTTAGAATTACTGATTGTGGACTCAGTAATTCAGCCTAATGGGACACATACACTGTAAAAAAAAAAAAAAAAACGAGCCAGTGATTAAAGCTACATCAGATATAACACATGCACATAAAACCCGAGAGCTCTGAAGGATGCTCCGCTCCACTCTGCATCTGCTGATGTAACCACGGCGCTCATTATGGCTCATGCGTTCGGAAGATCACACGCAGGTGGGCTCTCCGTTGGCTGAGGTTCTAATCACACCACTTTCTATAAAGGGAGATAATCAAGGACGGGCCGAATCAGGTCACCCGGGCCGCCTGTAATTTATTGCCGGGGCCGGTTGCTCCTTTCCTAATGGCATCTGCGCAGAGATGGTGTAATTTACAGGTTCACAGCCACGCCGGTCAATGACAACACAGGACACACTCACGGGCACTCTCGTTGTTCTGCTGAGTACTACCCCACCACCACCACCACTGCAGGAGAGCTGTCGACTCCACTTCTACGTCTGAGCTTAACACGGAGAAGGGGGAGGCAGGCCCAACGATGCCGGCCTCATCTCTTTCCGCCTACACTCGGAGAGCGAGTAGCCAGGAGGAAAGAAATCGATACAGCTGGCAGCGGTTGTCCTCTTGCCCTTTTGATGCTTCTGCATAAACAGAGCCACTTTGCAGTCTTGAACTCGCACTAAACACTCTCACTTTCTCGCCTTTAGACTTCATTAAACAGCAGCAGCGGCGCCCGTGGCCGTGTGAAGTTCAAGATTGCGTTTCAGTGTGGACGGCTGTTAAAAGGAAACAAAACAAACAAAAAAAGAAAAGAAAATGACAGAAATAGAACATGAGAACGGTCTGAGAGAAGAATGTTAGAGATTTATCTTCTAAATCTGGTGTTTGTGTGTTTGTGTGTGTGTGTGTTTTAAAGAGGCTTGAGGTTGGTCAGGATGGAGGCCAGCGACCACAAGGTCAGTCAAAATTCCACAGAAGTATATTAAGACACCCATCTGTCAGCGCTCAAAGGTTCACAACACTGTGGGAACGCGGGTAGATGGGCCACGGGTTTTCGGGGGCCGATTTATCTTGTAAGAGTGAAACAAAGCACCGAATCAAATCGCCGAAGTCCAAAACTGTCGTCATCTCTTGGGAACATGTCTTACAAATTTATTGTGCGTGACGCCGAGGTATGTGCGGTCCCTGTGGTTTGGACACGCTAAAAACTGCTGGGTTGTTTCGATCGCTCAGATCGCTGAGTTACAAGTGTTGCCTAAAAGGTTGGGGTGGTTTGACCAAATATCAGGTCAAAAGGTTGTGGCCCAGTGGTTCGGTCAGTCGTTCCTCACAGACCGCCATTTTAAGTCCGAAATTGACCAAATCTGACCCGGCTGGTCCTCTGCTTTATGTATTAAAGCTAAGGTGGTAAAAACAGCCTTGGTTGGTTTTGGTAATAACTTTAGTTTGCACTAGTCAATGAGTTTTGTTCCCCAAGAAAACATCATCTGGTGCTAGCTAGCTGATGCTAATAGCTGTTAGCACTACCTCGCTAGCGCTAACCAAGGTTTTCAGTTTCTAAGAACCCAGACTTTGGGTTATTCTTTTAAATTCAACTCTTTTGGAGCTCTAATTAATCTAATTACTCAATTAAAGAAGAAAACAAATACAGTGTGCTAGGTCACACTGTTAACCTGCTGAGTTAAACCGGTGCCGGGTTACAAATTGGCTTGTTTTTAACCCAGCTGTTTTTAGTGTGTGCAGTGGGGGGAAAAAAAGAGCAATGTACAGCTTTTTCACAACATGAACAGCATTGTAGGCAAACTTGGAGAAACCACCATTTCCAGCGACTTCCGAGGCCGTACAATTAATAAAACACTGTCGTACATTTCAATTGCTCTTCCAAAACGTAAAATGTGTAAACATTAGTAATTTTATTCATCATTGTCACTCGCATGGTGTTTGTTTGACCTGTTCAAGTCTGATAGAAAAAAAAACACTCCTTGTTCACCATTTGGCCAAGTTTTATTTTGCAACGTTCTGTTTTAAAAGCTGAAAAGCCAACTCAAATCCCAGGTGTGATAACGGTATATCTGGTTAGGACAAAAAAAACAAAACAAGTTGAGGTATTTGGAATTTCAATCTTAAAGCTGACACAAAACTTCCATGTTTGAGCTTAAAGAAGAATACCGCTCGAATGATGACAGTGATTACACAGCATCTCCTTTCTCTGACAGGGACAGCTGGTGGATTTTAATGGTTGGAAGGTGTGTGACAGGTGGGGGCTCCTGTGGGCGACTCCCAGCTCCGAGGATGCAGCAGCAGGTCCGTTGGAGGCTTTTGTTGCAGAGCTTGGCCACTTTAGCGCCGCTCGTTTTGGCCCGTCCGGATCTGCCGCCGGCGGGGCCTTCGGCTAAGGCTTTCCATTCCCTGCTGTCTCTGGAGGAAGGCGTCCTGGACAGAGCCACGGACGAGGAGGGGCTGAGCCTGCAGGAAGCCCCCCTGCTGTCCAGGCTCAGCGTGAGGGCCTGGTTCTGGCCCTGAGTCTGACTCTGACTCGCACTCAGATGGTGGTGGAGGTGGTGCGTTCGGGGAGTCGCCCTCAAACAGTGAACTCCGAGTAAACTCTGGAAAGCTTTTTTAAACTCCTGGTTGGAGCACGGGTAGATGATGGGGTTGATGCAGCTGTTGAAGTAGCCGAGCCAGAAGGTGATCTTGAAGACCGTGTCTGAGGGTCTGTAGGCAGGGAATATGGAACCTGTGGCGACAGTCGACACACATTTGAGAAGGAAGGAGCAGACATCTGAAATAAAATAAAACTACAGCCAACACAAGCACATTTGTAATGAAACAAGGAAGAGGATCTAAGAAAAGCAAATTACCTACAGCAGGAAATAATCAACAACGTCATCAGGATTAATTGTTTTGGGAGCTTGAATGTCTGATTTCATGCCAGTCAGTGCGGTAGATGCAAAGCTTATTTTAGCTACAAATAAGTGACAGGTGTTAATGTGCCAGTGAGGACAAAAAAAAAGTAATCAGATTTCCCAAATCAGTCGGAGTAATAGCTCAGCTGCAAAATAAAAGTAATAAAGTGACTCAGATATTCTGTACACCTTCCCCGAACCGTTCAGATTCTATTTTAGATGTTCGATTGCCACTTCTGGTGTTTTTCATTAGAGGTGTAATGAATTAAACATAACCCGCAGCCCGTTTTCTTCTGCTGCTGCCCATGACACTGTTTCTGTTCCATAAAATTTCCTCTGAGCTTCCCCCCCACGTCCCGTCAGGTTTGAGGCGACAAACCGCGCTTCCTTTGATTAGAGGAAGCACTCGTGAGTGCGAGGGGGATCTTTAATGAAGAAGGTAATGGCTTAAAAGGCACATTACATGCAGGCGTGTTCCTTATTGTTTATGCTGGTGACTTGGCTCGTATTCTGTGGCTGACAGAGAAACATTACAGTAAGTTAATGCCTTCCTGCCACGTAAATCTTACAATCTGTCGTGTTTTCAAAGTCAAAAGAACATTTTGTTTTTGTGTGTGAAATTTAGAAAATTTTCTATTTGACCATCTGCTGCTGCTGCTGCTGCTGGTGATCAAACTTATGATCACACAGTATAAGTAAAAAAAAAACAAGAAGTGAAGGCAGCGATAAACTGTTTGAGCACATTTTATCCACAGCAATACCACAAAGAAGAATTCCAATATTGTCAGGACTCCCGATAGATTTCTTTCTTTTCCTGATGCTAAAAATAGACGGGTTAGATACATGTATTGTTGGTTAAAATCAATGGAGCATCTGCGGCTGTGCGGCTCCGTTTTATTTCACGTTCAGTCGCACCACAGCGGGTTCTGACAGAGAAGAAAGCTCCTTCGGACTCAGTTGCGTAATGTGCCGCTTTGCATGTTTTTTTCGTAACTGATGAGATTCTGATCATGCAGATACGAAAAACATGAATTCTTAGGAATATTAAAAGAGAGAGAGAGACACACAAGAGCGGGAGGATTTGCTGCACACTAGAGTACCAACGTGGATGCAGCTGTCAGCCTCACAAATGCAAAAATACCTCAAATCTAGTCCAGCGAAAATTATTTAAAGCCTCATAAAATAAGTTTTGACAACCTCATCTGGCAACGAGTTGAGTGTCTGGGCAGCCGATGAAGGCTTCCACAATTTTCTCACAAATAAAAGGTTTCTCTCTTTAGTTGCTTCATTGTTTTGTTTTTGGTTTTACAGCACTAAAAAACTACTTTCTGGTTTGTTATGGCTTGGACGACTGGCTCCAGATGAGTCTCTGCCAACAAGCCCTCGGCACCATTCATGTGTCTCGAATATTTGACCCTCATTATGTTTGAATAGAAGCTGGCCAGCGCAGCGGCCCAATGTGGGGTTTGGAGCAGATAATGTTGCTGGTCGTGACGTTTGAGGAGCCATTTACTCGGTGAAGTGGTTCTTCAGCAGCGATACGATTATCACAAACCAGCTCTTTCCCCAGTGGGCGTGTTGGTGTTAGCAGTCTTCTTTACCTGTCCAAGATTTCTGTCGTAATGTGTTCGAGTTTTAGTGCATGACAGAGAGACAGCAGGTGTGGGTTCTTCGTTCATCAGTAGCTTTGAAGACAGACAGTTTATGTAATGTAACAACAGCCTAAAATAAGGTTTAACAGCCAATTAGAGTGAATCTCCCATCATTTGAAATGGGCCGCTGTGAAGACTAGAGTCAGTTAAACAAGTAAAATGTTGATGTTTCACGTATCTTTTTCAGACTGGGATCTCTGTTCCTCAATCAAACTTTGTGTTTCCTGTTTTTCTTGCTGAATTTGCTGTGGAAACTTCGTTGGTCTATTTGGCTGGCGACTGTTTCAGAAAAGCTGAAGCAGGAACAGTCGTCCAAACAAGGAGCAACTTGTGGTGCGCATCCAGAGGAAGAAACTGTCGAGAGCTCGTCTTCTGGAATAACGTCATTCTTTGGAGAGATCCGACACGTTATAAACTTCCTGGGAAAATGTCAGGCAGGGACGTGAGTTTGCCACGTGCCAGCTCAGATTAGAAGCAGCTGACCACCTGGTTTTTATACCTGCTACGTCAAATGTGACCTATAAGATGTTTCTTTTTGCTCCCAATGTTCATCAAATCGTCTTTGAAACCCACAAGTGAGCGTAACAGCTTTTCTGCACGTTAGTCAAAGGTATTTGAACAAATTTTATTCTGCTTCACAATGTGAAATAAAGTGACAATAGTTATGGTTAGACAGAGCAGACAAAGAAATTGCAGTCTTCTAAGACTGGTGCAGGATTTTTTTTTCTTTAATTTAAGAACTGGTTCCTATCTTCAGCAGTCACTGTGTGAGAGGCGGGGGACACCCTGGACAGGTTGCAAGTCCACTGCAGGGCCACATGGAGACAAATGAGACAAACAACCATTCACACTCTTACCTAGGGACTATTTAAGAGTTACAGATTAACCTAACATGCATGTTTTTGGTCTGTGGGAGGAAACCCATGTGCACACAGGGAGAACCTCCAAACTCCAGGCCAGGACACAATCCTACAACCTTCCTGCCAGGAGGCGACGACTCTAACCACTACGCCGCTGTGCCACCCTGAAAAACTGAATTCCAGTGAATAAAAAAGAAATGCAATCACACGTTCTGAAACAAAGCAGAAAATGTTGAGGAAATAACAACAGGCAGAAGAAGAAAAGAAACAGCTGAAAACCTATAGAATAAAGGAGATCGCACAGACTAGACAAACACAGACAACCTGCCAAAGACTTAGGGAAGACACAAAAATTAAATCATAAAAGGGTTTTTGAAAGGGAACAGGTGAACCAGGAAGACAAAAGTAATCATAAAAAGGATTTGAGACTGTATGTATAATTCTGACCCTGAGTGGATTAAAGACAATCCACACTAAATTCACATTTGTGCACCCAGTCCCTGTTTTGAAACATGCCTAAAGTTGTGTGGTGTTTAATCACTCCACCCTGGAGAACGAGTGGTTCAAATCATTCATTAGAAGCTTGAAATTATTATGACATTCATGCCCATGACGGGCGTATGTAAACCTCTGACCCCGGCTGTATTTCACAGGCAATAACCTAATAACTCACACCAAGACTGCTTAATTAGCAGCTCATTTTACACTTTCATGTGATCCTGCACTGGGACTTCCAAAATGTCCCGGGGAGAGTAGGACAACCCAGAAATAAACATTACGCCTCACAACTCGTCTTTTTTAAAGATCGTATCAAGGTCCCACGCTTTGTTTTCTCTGGTGACATAACCATGTCAGTCAATCCTAAACGAGACAGCTCTGTGTCACACCTCTGGTGAGTCATCGCTGCATCTAGAGTCATTCACAGACTTATGTGGTATTAGCGCCGGAGCACTGACGAGCCGAGGGTTTCCTCCTTTAACAGCCAGGAACCAAAACGGCAGCAGCTATAATGACAAGCGTGAGAGCATGGAGTAAATAAAAACACATACGGGATGTGTGAGGGTTTTGAAACACTTCGTATCTTCTTCATTTCCTGTCATATTATTACCGATGGCACGCGAAGATCTGACAACCCAGGGGGTTATTCTCTTCCTCCCCCCATTTCTCTCCTTTATGCAAGTCCTCATCAAACATATGGAGCAACATATGAGCTCTGACTCCACTGTGATGGTCTTATCTGTCACCGAGGGGACGACCCTGTGACGGGGTGAGTCACAAACGGGATGGACAGAAGACGGAGGAGAGGAGAGCTGGTCTGACAAGTCAGACAAGATGCTGTCTTTTAAATACGTGTGAGTCTGAAATACTCTGAGTTTGTTTACACACGGAGAGGACAGTGGGACGTCAGAGGCATAAAAGATTGATGCAGGCTATTTTTAGGTCGTCTGCTGTTCCATTTACAAGTGTACGCTGCTCACGGATTGTCTGGATTCTTGTAACTTCAGCGTGATCCCCGCAAAGGGGTAATTTAATTACCTCCATCTGACCATTAAACGTGCAAGCACTTAAAACGCTGGCAGCAGCCTGGATCAATGGGTGGATCTGCAAAACGAATTAATGAGGAGGTTAAATAGTTCTCCGAAGATGGTCTGACTCAGGCTTAAGTGACGTAAGTGGTCCAATATACTGAATAATTCTCATGGATGACAGTTTAAAGGCTTTGGATGTGATTTTTTTCTCTCTCTCTTCTTAGAAACAACAGTTGCATTTTGGTAAAATATGATCATTTCTTTCTTCACCATATACCACTCTGAGCGGCTCAATGTGACACGAAAGACAAGAGACCATTAGTTTGACTTAATTCAGCAAACAGGTTGCCAATAAGGCAAGTTATTCTGACTATAAGTGACAAAATCTGCATAAAGACTAGAAGAGGTTTTGTTGCAGCCTTAAGCTGCTTTTGCATGAATTTGATTCAATTTTCCCGTCACACAAACACAGTGACGACTGGAGAAACAGATGCTGCAGAGATTTAGCTTTTATTTGATATTTAAATAAAGATAATGACTGAAGATTTATGAATAGCAAAGAGCAAGATAGAATTTTAAATAGCTAAAAAGGCTCGATTTAAAAAGGGGTTTCTGAAACAGCAGACAGATTTTACACAATTACACTTTATAAAAGGAACTGTCCGAGTCATTCAGTCACCGGGGCTCAGTTCACTTAAAGGGGCAGCTGATAGCCAGTCACTTAATACCCCACACCAGCAGGGGGAGATAATTGTGGTTATTCCCATCCACATATGGTGAAGATGAGTGCCAGATTTCCAGACCATCAGCTTCTTTTTCTTTTGGCTGTTCTCTTTTCAGGGGTCTCCACAACAAGTTGTCTTCCTCCCCCTAACTCTGTCTTCTGTGTCCTCTGTCCTCACTCCAGCTACCTCCATGTCCTCTCTAACTCCATCCATATATCTCCTCTTTGTCTTTTTCCTGGCAGCTGCATCTCTAACATCCTTCTACCAATATACCCACTGTCCCTCCTCTGCACATGTCCAAACCATCTCAGTCTGGCCTCTCTAACTTTATCTCCCAGTCCTTCAACCTGTGCTGTACCTCTGATGACCTCATTCCTAATCCTGTCCATCCTTGTCCCTCCCAAGGAGAACCTCAATATCTTCCAGTTCTGTCTCCTGTCTTTTTTATCAGCGTCACTGTCTCTAAACCATACAACACAGCTGCTCTCGCCACTGTCTTGTAAACCTTTCCTTTGACCTTTGCTGCCACCCTTTTGTCACAAATCATAGCACTGAATCAAAAGCCGGCACACCGACGGCACAGGTCATTGAGAGGAGAGCCGAAGCAGTGGGCATATCCTCCCTCTCTCCAGGCGCAAAGATCGTAGATGTCCAAGCTCAAACAGGCACGGGATACAACTCGACCCACGAATAACAGTGCAGCAGTCATTAAGTTCAAGGAAAGGAGCAATTTACAACAGGTGCCATTGACACAAACACATTATGTTCACGCCAAAAGCACAGCAAGACAGTCGAACACCAAAATACAAAGATCACACTAGTAAAAAAGCACTACAAACCCAAAGGAACACGACAAATAAACACCACACTTGTCTGTGACAGTTTCTGTAGCCGTGCAAGAAATAATTCTGCTCAACACATAACCTAATAAAACCTGCATTTTTAAAAAAACCCTATTAGAAATAATGCATACTAAGAAATAAGTTATGTTGACTAAGACATGTCAACATGTCATTTAGTTTGGATTTCTTCTGCAAATAAATCACCAAATATTTTATTGGAGGGATATTATGAGCCAGTGGGACTTGGAATTACCAAACTTAGCAGGGCTCAGACTGACTTCCTGATGGATTACAACTTGTTGCCTGACTTTGGTGATTTACAGCACCAGGACTAATGTTTGGGTTGGACCAACGCTGAGTCATCTGTCATTCCGTATATGGGCTGAATCATTTCTGCTGGTCGACTTTATTTTGGCTCACAGGAATGCTGGATACTTGGGATAAAGTTAAAGCATTTATTAAATATTTAAAATATCCAAAGAAATTCCATAAAGGTTGACCTGCCCAAAAGAAAAATGTTCTGACCCCAACAAGTCCGGGCGTTACAAAGATGTTGGGCCCTGTTCATACCTGCCACTAACATCCATGTGTGAGTGTTCACACCTGAAGGAAAATCAGTCTTGATTGAGGACACATGCTTGTATTTAGCACCGTCCAAATGCAAGACCAGGATGAATGTTGGTGACAGGTGTGAAAGGAGCCTTGGGCAACATCTGGCTCACAAATTTAGGAATCGCATGCAAACTAAGCACAATATTACTCACCGATGGGAAGAACCAGGAAAAAGGGCAGCCAGCACAAGATAAAGCAGCCCACCACGATCCCCAGGGTCTTGGCAGCCTTCTTCTCACGGGAGAACTTGAGCAGTCGCAGGGCGAAATGAGTGCGGCTGCGAAGGGCCTCGTCCTCGGACGCAGTCGTGTTTCCACGGTGCATCCTGAGAATCACTTGCTCCGAGTCGGACTTCTCTGTCTTGTGGCCCTCCTTCAGGCCCTGGCTCTCCCTGTGAGCTACGACATAAACCCGACAGTACATGACCAGTATGATGGTCAGGGGCAGGTAGAAAGAGCCCACGGCTGAGAAGATTGCGTATGCCGGCTCCTCCGTGATCTTGCAGACCGACTCGTCCTCTGGAGCTGGCTCTTTCCAGCCGAACAAGGGTCCGATGGAAATGACGACAGAAAGCGCCCACAGCAGCATCACGGCCAACAGAGCCCTGCGTTTTGTCATGATGGAAGGGTAACGCAGAGGGTAGCTGACTCCGATGTAGCGGTCCACGGAGATGACGCAGAGGCTCATGATGGAGGCCGTGCAGCAGAGCACGTCCACAGCTGCCCAAACATTACAAAAAGCTCGGCCAAACACCCAGCGGTCCAGAATCTCAAAGATGGCAGAGAAGGGCAGCACGGTGGAGCTCAGCAGCAAGTCCGCCACTGCCAGATTCACGATGAAATAATGCGTGACTGTCCGCAGGTGTCGATGACAAACCACAGAGAGGATCACGAGGATGTTTCCAATGACACCAAACAGGATGAACACACCGAGGACCATGCCCAGAGTCACAGTTTTCACCACACTGAGCCCTGGTACCAAAATGTGGCTGCAGTTGGAGCAGTTCTGGCTCAGAGAAGCTGGGGTCATGTTGTCCAGCAGAGGACCCTTCAGCTCCAACACTTGGCTGGGACCAGACGCTGTCCCGAGCAGCAAAGGTAGGCTGAAACACACCGCAGGTTATGAGGAAAAAAGTGGCATCTTGGCGTTCTCGCAGAAGCCATTAGAGTAATGATCACATTAAGTCCATCTTGTCAAAACATAATTTGAATGATGACGCCTCGAGCAAATGAGCCATTATGTTGGCGAGGCTTCAAGATGCTTGTGAGCGGAGAATAAATTAGGCAAATGAGGACCACTGCGCTGAAACCAGGTACTCCGTCTCATAAATGTTTGTGACGCTAATACTAATATTACAAAACATTGTCAGAATGGATTACAGTGAGGACAGACACATGGGCGTGCTTTGTGTGCGCCCGCTTGGCAAAAATCTTACTTTGGCCCCAAATGTCAAGCGTGTCGTAACAAATGCTGAGATGGGAAAGCACTTTTCTGGGCAGAGTGGGAGGCGAGCAGTATTCAACATCAAGGCTCTTCCCGTTGAGTGCGTGTCAAGCTTCAGCACTCGGTGACGGCATCCAGTGCCTTTGAAAGGAGAGACAGAAGAATGAGCTTTGAGAGAACTGACGCAGTCACCACTTTCAGTCAAATGCAGAAGCATCTATCCACATTTTACCTATTGAGCTACTATTGTGTTTGTAGGTGTTCCTTTTTCTTTCTTTCTTTCCGTGTTACCACTTTCGGCTGCATTGAGTCTGTGGGCGAGGAGCTGTGTCTGAACTGCAGCTGCTGTGTGGTCAGCAGGGTGAGCAGAATCAACTTGCCTGTCGAACAAAACGGGAAGCGAAGGAGCGAGGAGAACTTAGGTCGGCGTTGACTATTTTCCAGCTTTTCCGACTGCTTTAAAAACATCGCACAAGTTAATCTCTGTCCAGGTTCAGCTTGAGTCAGAATAGCTGGAGTGTGAAGAATGCAACGTTCTCCATTAGGAGACCGAATGTGTATTTTATCCCTGTTTTTGTGGCAGTAAGAGCCTTTTTTAAAAAAAAAAAACAAAAAAACAACTGGACTTTTTTTTATTGTGCTCCGAAGACGTTTTTGCTTCTTATCCATGGAGCTTTCTCACTTCACACTGAAAAGTACGGCGTTCCAAGATTGAAAATTGCAGTGAGGCGCTCCGTTAATGCACATGCGTTTTTTTTCATAAAAAATGTTTTGGTCACACGCACGAAGGTAGAAATTGGTGCGAAAACCGGCACGGGATGTAAGTTCTGGACGACCATCACGAGGGAGAGTGATTTGCATGCGAGTTCAGCTCGCTTTGTCATATTAATGCGCACAGATGCAAATCACAGATGGAAAAATAAATCTCGTTTGTGCAGATTAACTGAACGTAGATTAGACTAAGACTGATAAAGGTAGTGATGTAATGTTGACAAAGTTTGGATTTTCCTAAGCGGCTCGTTTTAAAAACAACACAATTTTCACCTTTGAAAACATGTTAAATTAACATTGAATTATCTATCATATATCAAATAAATTAAAGCTACTGCTTCTCACCAAATAACCACTGACTAACCTTTTTTTCCTCCGCGCCCCACAAACCTCGGCTCCACACTGCACGTTCAGCTGTTTCTCATGTTCGACTGAGTTTTATAGCCCATTTCATCCTATAGCCTCTGTGCCAGCACGGGGTGAAAAAGCCTGCAGGAGCCATCATAACACGGCACCTCAGCAGAGCTTCTCTCGCTCAAGTCGAAGAGGGGAAAAAAATATTACCTATGAGCTAATTATGAGAGTTAGATGTTTATAAAAAAAAATAGAAGCAGCCGTGAAGCTCATTCATACAGATGGAATATTTTTAAAAAATGTTTAAAAAAGGTAAAATATTGTTGCAGTACTAAATTTTTTTATTACTTTTTCATGGAAAGCAAGGAAGAATCTCAGCTGGCTGAGTTGACAGGTTCAGTCAGGTCCTGTCAAACCTCGCTCTCTGAAGCGTTTTAGGCTCGAAAAATGAAATTCTGGGGTTGTGTGAACTGTTTTAAGTTGAATTTTACGCTTATAGCTAGTTTTCTACAGCCAAAGTAAGCAGGTTTGTCGTATTAAAGCAATAATGTCAGAAATTAAAGGGATAATCTGGTCATTTTTGAAGCAACGTTCTGTTAAATAGTTAGTGATATAGAGCACGGAGAATGGAGAAAAGGGCAGAAGATACCTCCAGGCTGGACTAATGACTAGCCAAATGAGAGCCCATTTTTTATCAGTTTCTAGGCTTGTATACACTTTTTGCATAACACAGTTTGTTGAGTTTGTTGCCATTATTTCAAGCAAATAGTGTCCTGTTTTACTACACAAATACCGACCTTAGACTGTCATAAGCTGAAGCTGCAAATGTATCAGTTCACTGGGAGTTGAGTAAACTTTTGGCTTGACTAGACGCAGGTGGACCGTTACATTCAGCAGCCTCGGCACCAATTTGCCCAGCCATTAGCCTCGTCTGGACGAAGACTTTTGCCCTTTTCCTCCACGCTCTGCGCTCTCAGACTGATGTCACGGCTGATGAGTTCCTAACGACTGGCAGAACATTGCTTTGAAAACGACCAGATTATCCCTTTAAAGCAACTGAACACTGCTAATTATTTCAAAATTAACCACTCTCCTTAAAATGTACTTTACCCCTTTTGACTGAATAAAGATTGTCCCAAGGTAGCTCTCCATACTCCTGAGGCCAGGAGGTGTCAATTTTAATTAACATCAAGCTCTTTTTGCTCCAGGTGCACCAAATCTTTTGAATCCTTCACCATCCATGCGGTGAAAATAAAGCTTCAAATTATATTCTTATTTTACATAAAATAAAACAAGTTCAGTGCAACCAGTTGACATGTCTAAGTTAAGTAAATCTTATTTCTTGGAGCGTTCAGGTGATCCGAGCTGACGAAGCCAGTCACGAATATGGTATTGGTGGCTGCTCTGTGGCTATAAATAAAGATTGAAGATATTAGCTATCTTTTTTTAATGAGTCCGGGGGACATGGAGTAGTATTTTGATTGATTATTCTATAGGTTGCGCTCGTTTCCTGCTCTAATCTGTTTGATATTCAGGGCAGCACACATCTACAGTGGGGGAAGCCGAGTGAAAGGGCAGACATATATGGGGCGCCGTTTGTAAAGGAGCTTGTGCTAAAAATTCATGCCTAAATTTTGTCACATTTAGCTTCTGCTACAAATTCATGCCTAAATTTTGTCACATTTAGCTTCTGCTAAAAATTCATGCCTAAATTTTGTCACATTTAGCTTTTGCTAAAAATTCATGCCTAAATTTTGTCACATTTAGCTTCTGCTAAAAATTCATGCCTAAATTTTGTCACATTTAGCTTCAAACACTGTTTAAAAATGTAGTGTTGATTTTCTGATGTCACTTTTTACAACATTTAGATTTAACATTTA
>NC_051430.1:13355546-13377980 GCF_001649575.2 Kryptolebias marmoratus | reverse complement strand
GAAGCTAAATGTGACAAAATTTAGGCATGAATTTTTAGAACAAGCTCCTTTACAAACGGCGCCCCATAGACATACTGCAGGGTGGCCCCGAACCAGTGAGCAGCTCCCTGCTGATTACTCAGAGGAATCTGTCCCCTGTTTTCTTAACATTTGTGTCCCCCCTCTTCTTGCAGAATGGGACACAAATATAAGCTTCCTGTTGGCTGATTTCCAGTCAGCCACACAAGCGTTGAAGCGGTGGACAGCACAAAATCCGACTGTGGTTATTTTAGCTGGTCAGGGGGGAAAAAACAACAACAGATGTAATCTCCTCTCTGCTGTGTGGAGGAAATCCCAGCTCCATAAGATATGGTCTCTGTGCCTGACAGAAAGTTCATATCCAGCTTAATGAAATGACAAAAGACAGCCTGTGGTGTGTGGGCTGTGGTCACAGGAGAGCTCGCAGACAGGTTGGTGGAAAAAACAACTTGCTGCTATCATGAGGATTGTTTCAGAAATAGAGATAATAATAAAAAAAAGATTGCTCACTGGCTTGAAGAACTGAAAAATTCAATTCAATTAAAGCTAAATCAGCTAAATTATAAAGGCAGCAACTTTACAGGTTTAGAAATGTGAAAAGTGTAGAGAGCTGTTTCAGTTCGTCCTGCAGCATTACAACATTTACAGCAAATAAAATTGGCATTTTAAATTGGAAAAAAAGAGAAAAAGAAGAAAAGAAGAGAATACCTGCACTGAGCAGCTCACCTGTAACTTTGGGCTGGATGCTCACATCATCACGGCCGGGCCGAATGAGCAGCGTCTGGGTTCCGGTTCTGATTGCAGAGTCGCGCTGGGAGGTCGGAGCCAAGTGCGCTCATCACGGAGAGCGCGTGCGCGCGCGCGCATCTGCCGGGGATAAGCGGTCGGAGCGGCGCCCGCAGGTGCGCCCGAGCCTCTTCACGCGATGGTGATGGTGATGATGAGGAGGATGATGAGGATGAGGAGGAGGAGCACCAAATCACTCACTGCTCTCTCCAGCTAAATTCTCTCCTCATCCACCCTCACCCCCACCCCCACCATCCCCGCATCACCTCTCCCGCCGCTCAGCATCACGCTCTCCGTGCGTCATCACAGGTCCCTGTCAAACCCCGCGTGACTTGTCCAGCAGTCGTCACTCACCTGGCCAGCTGTCAAACTGCGAACACACCGAGCCAGTTTGCTCGTGGCTCCCCGCTGCTGTCCAAACTTTTAATCCGACTTATGTTTCCCTCTCTTTTTTTGTTTTTCAATTAAAACCCCTCCCCTCCCAAGACAAGCAGAAGTTCCTGGAAGGAATGCATGCCACCCTTTTATGTCAGAGTTTTAAACTGTACATATAAGTAGTTTTAAATTCTGTTTTCCTAACGGAGCACTTTCGCTCTTAGACCTCAGGTTTACCTTTGGTTCCTAAAGTTTCTAAAAGAGCTTTCAGTAATCAGTTTCAATCCAGTTTCTGTCCACGAGACACTGTCTACCTTTTAAGATTTAAGACTTTCTTTCTGGTACATCATATAGTTAAGGTTGATTTGGGTTTCCTGAGCTCTCCCTTAGTTCTGCTGCTATAGATTTAAACTGATGTCCTCCCCCGCTCTACTCTCCATGTTTGGATTTGTAATTATTTCTGTCATTAAGATATGTTTTTCTGTCTTTCTTTCTGTAGAAACCACACTTGGACCGGCCATCCTGTGTTTGTCTGTCTCCTTCCTGTCCCCTCAAACCCCAGTCAGTTGACGCAGATGGCCATCCATCCCATCCTGAGCCTGGTCCTGGTTGTGGTTCTGGTTCTGCTGGATGTTTCTTCCTGTTAGAGGGAGTCATTTCTTTCCACTGTCACCAATGTGCTGGAGATTGGACGCAGTCTGCTGGTTTCCTTAGCTAGATAACTTTTAGTAATTGGCATTTTGTAATCTATGTGAGTGTTTTTGTAAAACGCCCTGTGATGACTTTTGTTGTCTATCGACCTTGTGTAAATAAACTGAATTGAGCTGAGATCATTTTGTGTCGAGAAACGACGGAGTTTTAGCTGTTTTGGTCAAACCTTGAAAGTATTGCATGAGTTATTATTGTGAATGACTCTCAGCCACAACCACATTTTAGCACAATATCTGTAAAACTGTCTTAATTATCACCATTTTTTGTATTTTCTGAGGTCAGAATCAGGCTCGCTCCAAAGGTTAACCCGTTGTTAGCGTTCTTTCACAGATTTCCTCCAGAGTTTCATTCAACTTTGTCCAGTGGTTCATAAAATGTTTTGGTAACCGACACACACACACACACACTCTCAGACAAAGGCAAAGACTACGACTGTATTTTTTGGACGCTGTTCAGATAAACGATGTCTGTATCGCTGCTTTTGATTGCGGCCCTGACACAGGTTTTGCAGTAAAGATTTCAGCTGCAGTCGCAATGTGGGGAAAATGTCCTCTTTTACTGAAGGGCTTTTCTATCATCAAAAAAAACTTTTTTCACACATTGAATGCTTTGTCTAAATAGCAACTGCAGGATAAGACTACTCCCTGTAAAGTAAAACCTTTCCAGTGTATTCATACACATTTGATGATAGTGACAAAAAAGTATAGCCACTGTCTGGCACTGAATATGACACGGCAGAGGGACTGAAACCTATTTTGAAACAGAAACAGGTAATAAATTGTTAATTTCTGTGGGAATAGAGGGGCCTAAATATTTGGCCTGTGTCTCCAACCACCACTCATTTATCATAAGCCTCAGAAACTGGGCAGACTTGGCCTTTAATATTGGCGTATATTACTTCTATTAAATTTAGAAACAGAGGAGTTATTGAGAAATGACCGTTCCTCTGAAAGGATTAATACAATATTTTTGTTAACCCTATTCCCGTTTAGCTGGCAATTCAATCATGCTTTAACTGTTAGATTTCTACACTTTGTGGTGATTTATATATGAGCAAAACATGGGAAATGTGCAATAATGGGGCTTGAATGTGAAGACCCTTTGGTCAGGCTCATTGGCCCTTTGTGCTGCACCAACAACATTTGTCAAATTAACTTTTGAGAGTATTTTCCAGATGTTATTATAGTTGACTGAATGCTGATTTTCACGCTGATCATTTTTCACGATTCATACTTTGTTAACCCCTCACACATCATAATGTTCAGCTCCATTAGGAATGATTTGCCGGGATGTTTGCTTTATGTGACTTTTACACTTTTAAAAAGTTTTAATTTTGTTTAAAATAAATTCCCCTGAGAAATACATTAACATCTCAGTTCCTTCCAGATCATTATCTTCAAACTTTGCGTCAGCATGCATGCTCTAGTTTTGTCTTCTAATGCTACTTTTAGCTCCTGTTTGACTAATTTTAGCCACTGTTTTGCTACTTTTAGTTTGCAGCTACCGTCCTGTTTTTCTTTTATCTACAGTTCTGCTTTTAGCTACTATTCTGCTCCTCTT
This sequence comes from Kryptolebias marmoratus, assembly GCF_001649575.2. NCBI lineage: Eukaryota > Metazoa > Chordata > Actinopteri > Cyprinodontiformes > Rivulidae > Kryptolebias > Kryptolebias marmoratus. Next base: position 13,374,530 of record NC_051430.1, on the reverse strand, counting down.
TGAAGTACAGTTTTGCCACTTTTAGCTACTGCTTTGCTCATTGCAGCACTCAGTAGTCACACTGTTTTTTTTTGCAGAAAATGCAACTTTTCCAGTCACAGTGAGGTACTTCACCCTGTATTTTCCTCTGCAGTGTAATGTCAATAAGGCTTGTCTTATCCAATACTTGCTTTTCACATTTTTCCTTTTTTTCTTTCTTTAGTTTAGTTTTGTTTCCAATAAGCTACAATAAAAGATAAACCAGAAACGAGCACACATGAATAAACCCGGTACAGTCCATTGATTTCATTTTGTGATTGCCACTTTTCTTCCCACTGTGTTCAATTTCCCTGTTGGAGTGTTTTTTTTTTTTTTTTTTTTTTGAAGAAGCCATAGAGACTTCACCTGCAGCTGTAAAAAAAACTAGTCCTTGAAGTAAACAGCTGACCATTTACAGAACAGCTTCAGCCCTCAATCAATGAAGAGACTTTTATCTTACAGTGCGAGTCCAGTTGCTGTATTTATTCAACCTGCTGCTCATATCTCAGGGGTAAAGAAAACAAAAAGACTTTTTGATGTCAAGAGTTAAAGCCCACTTTTCAGCCCTTCTGAACATACAAGCGCAGCAAAAAGGCACGACGCAGCGCAATCGGGGATTCTTTTTTGTGTTTCTGTGCACAATAAATTGATTATTTCATTAGAGCAAATGTCACAGATGGAGCTGCTTTAAAATTGACAAACAATTTTCACAGCAATTTAGGTTCAAACCCATTTTATTCAAGGAGATTAAGTCTATCATCACCCACACACTGGACCAAAAAAAAATCACTTTCAAAATAAATACATTGCATAATTAAAAGGAAGCCTCTTAAAAAGCCCTGGTTGAAACAATGATTCCACCAATGACTCCTCTGTATTTGCTGATTTTTGTGGACATGGGCTGTGTTAGAGTCTGTTGTGGTGGCCGTTGTAAAAGTAATTAAACCTGTGTGAATCATCCATTCAGTTTGAAACACACTGAAATCAATATCTCTGCACAGGAATAAGCATTTCCTATCACAGAATCAACAAAGCGAAGCCGAGCATTCACACAACATTTGTGTGAATGCTCGGCTTCGCTTTGTTGGCATTTACTCTGACATTCAGCTTAATTGCATATCAAGAGATTTCCCCTCTGGTGGTTCTGACTTTGGCAAAATTCTTCAAAAAAAAAAAAGACTACAGATTTCAATCCTGGCAGCAGACAAATGAAGACAGCTAACATCATCCTGCAGCTCGCACAACCTCGTTTATTTCTCTGGCACGTCTTGGTGCTAGACTGCCATCCGTGTTGTCGCTGTGTGCTTTAGCTGTTTTTCGCCTTATTCACGAGCTGAATGAAAACCGGCGTCGCCTTGATGGAGCTCTCCAGGTTGAGTTTCAGCAGTCAGCTGTCCTCCCACCTCGCAGGCTTGCACCTGAAAGACAGAACCCGTCAGTAAATGGAGGTAATGGACTGGAGTTCTGGACTTATTACTGCGTCCGGCACGGCGTGAGGTGATGACATATCATGGCACTGAGCGTCAACCTCACCCCATCTGGCACCAACTCCTGGTGTCCTGTGCCAAGTGGCAGCATCCTCGGATCCAATCAGAGCCGACAAACCCCCCTCGTAATTAATTATCCTCAATCACTTACATGACTCGGATGCAGTTATGAATTCACAGCAGGCAATCTCTGTCAGTGTTTCTGCTCATTCCAGACAAAAGGCAGTCATTAAGGGTGATTTGAATACATTAGTGGTTAATATAATGTCTGCGATGCAGAGGAAATGCCTGCAAGAGCTTCATGTTCCTTTGGTTTATTTTAGGAGTGCTTTAATCATCTTAAGCAACAATAAATAGCACGCTAATGAAACTTAAAGGGTGCAGCAGCCTGTTGTTGTTAAGCTAATATCAGCAGGATGACACGCTTGTGAGGCTAAAGCAAACAGTGTGTAAAAACACAGGGAAAATCCTAAAAAGTAGGCAAGTTTTACAGTTAACTCTGACATCAAAACAAAAAGAGCAAAACTCAAGGGAATCATTGGCAATATGGAGGTGTTAAAGGAGGGTTTCAGACATTTTGAAGGGTTTTAAAGGGTCGACAAGTGGCCAAGACCAAAGCGTGTTACTGCCGCCTTAAAACGGCACCTGTCTTCAAAGTTTTATAAAAGTGCTAATTCATATACATTTACACCATCAGCTTCTCAACACACAGTTGTTTCAGCAGAATTCACAGCGTCTGTTTACTTTAAAGCAGTGAGACGGAGCGTTGCAGGTTTTAAAGCAGGAGTCTCAGAAAGTCTTTGCTGAAGTTTGTGAAACGAAGAGTGGTGCAAAGTTTAAAATTATAGCAACTGCTTGAATTACTAGGGAAATTTGCAGATTGGAGCTTTTTGACGAGAGCCAGATCTATCTCGGTGGGTCAGGTGGAACTGTATTGATGAGCTGATATTGAGCTGTTCGAGTGGACCCAATCCAAAGTGGATTATGCTGTCTTTCATCAACTCCATGTCATAATCCTGAGGGGGAGTTGTGTTTGTTGTTTGAGTTATTTGTTGCTTTTATTACTCTGTTTCCCCGTATCCCCAGCTCTTTGTACGTCTCCCTCCTCGCAGTCACTGTTCAGTTATTCTGTTTGCTCACCGTTTTTCAGATTTTTGTTTTATTCTTTATTAAAGTCCTAATATTCTTGTTACGGTTTGCCCTGCGTGTTTTACTTATCACCTCGCAGCACTCCAGTCTTCAAACTTTCATAGCAGTTCAGGCTAATTTGAACATTTTTGTCACTGTCAATCTTGTGTTACCTGGTTTCTGCGAAACTAAAACAAAAATAAATTAAATCGTACATCTTGCTGCTGTCGATGCCAGTCAGGTTTGCAAATCACCACTGACCTCTGTGTGAATAGCTGTGTATTGAGAAACTGATAGTGGTGTAAAAGTCTATGAAATAGTGTTTTCACAAAGGAGTTTGAAAATTTAGAGACTGCAAATCTCCAAACTGAGGTCGTAATATCTTACCTCTTTGCCACAGGTGAGATATTAACTGTTCATGACATTCATGCAGAGCTCCACTCCAGAATGACCAAAACATCTGTTAAAGGGTCAAATCAAAAGCTACTGTTCAGGTTCTAAAGCTTTTGCCAAAATGTTTGTAATGGGATATAACGTTTGAAATTGAAAAACCATTTTTCTCCTGAAAATATGATGCAGACAAAAGCGGGAGGGATTTACAGGGAGCAGTCATTTAGAAAGCTCGTTTTAAACTTACAAAAAAAAAAAAAAAACTGTTGCTGCTCAGCTGCACCTGCGTGCCACTTCCTGACACATGAGCTCACTTCTGAAACCTGTTGGATCGACTCCGAGGAAGCCGGAGCAGCGGGGAGATGGCACGGCGCTCGTGTTTAACGCTTCAGGCTTTCATTAGGCTGCGGGGACGGTTCTGTCTGCAGATGCTTCAATGATGACAGGCCTAATTAACTCCAGCATGAGCAGGACGCCGCTCTTTTACTCTTTAGCATCACTCTCAGAGGTTATGAGGGAGGGCTGTGGGGGCCAAAGTGCTGCTGTTTTCCATGCACAGGCATTCATGTAGACCAGTGGTGTCCAATCCTGGTCCTGGAGGGCCACTAACCTGCATGTTTTATGTGGTTCTCTGCTTTGACACACCTGATTTGAATGACTGGGTGATTAACAGGCTCCTGCAGAACTTGAAGACCTGCTGAAGAGCAGGGAAACAACTAAAACCTACAGGATGGTGGCCCTCCAGGACCAGGACTGGACACCACTGATGTAGACGGTCCCCTCAGGGCTCAGATCGCTCAGCTGTTTCAATGCCTATCTGTGCAGGCGTCTCTGCCCTGTGTCAGGGATTATCCAACATGACAACACACAAATCAACCCCCCCCCCCTTTTGAATGATGTCCATCATCTGATTAATTAATCACCAGTCCAGATGTTGCTTGGGCTCGCGTTGCACTTTGTAAGGTGAGCTGCACAGAGCTTAAAATTTTTTTTTTATACAAGGAATTACGACAAAAATCCCAAAGCCCACAAAAAAAGACAGACAAGAGATCCAGGGGACAGATGAAGTCATGTCTGCAGGTAAACTGAAGGGCAGTGGTAGCCTTACTCACAGGTAGATTGTTCCATCAGTGTTCCCATTGTGAACCCATTCGTTTTGAATTTATGAATGTAAAATGACTGCGTCTTGCAGATTGTTTCAAGGCCACGGAGCAGACAAATTAAATGCCACGTTTTTAAATGCAGACTGAGCCCGGTGAGGGGAAGCAGTTTGTGCATTGACCTTGGGTGTAGGTACTGAACATCTAAGAGACAAGACAGAACAGATAAGGGGGTGGTTGTTCGACGCACAAAAGAAACAGTGGTGCAGCCTTGATGTTCTCCAAGGAGCAGAGTCAACACGCAGTCGCAGAACAGGAAAAGTTTACTTACATTCATGCTGTCAGCAGTGAAGACTGAGATATCTGCACGTAAAATATTGGCACGGTTAGTTATTTAAAAAGGCATAAATGGCGCACAGATGAAGCTGAACGGAACAATTTTGTCTCCCAGAGGCTTGGATTTATCTGTAAACATGCATCAAAAAACTGAACAAAAGGCATGGATAAGCAGTGCACCGTGATAGATAACAATTCATGTTGGACGCAACACAAAACGGCAAGCACACAAAGCACTACTGAACAATTTTAGGGCTTATTTTTTATTTTTTGTCAAGATCAACAGTTTGGCTGCAAACTACAACGATGTAACTCACAGCCAAGGTCAGCTCTTTCAGCAATGATCCCTCTTGACTCATTCGGCCTAAAGCAGAGCCTGTGTTTGTCTATTTATCTGTGCCGTTTTAATTATTCATACCATGGCAATTGTCTGCAGGTGACATTTTTATGTGTTTTGCTTTTTTTTTCATGGTCAGTCGATCCCAGATCTGCTTACTGCCCTGCATGACTGCTGGGATGATATTTGGCAGAGATGGCTCTATGGAGACAAACAAATATACCCACCACTCTCAAACCAAAACCTGCATTTTCTTTTTTAGTTAAACACCAATATATACCAATTATCATCTGTAACTCATAATCTTAATTATTCATAATCATAATTTTGATTTTAGGAACAATGTTATGTAATTTATTGGAAGTGGGTAGGATTAACGCTCTTATTGTTTGTTTTGTATATAAACAGGTGTTTTCTATCATCTCTGGGGCTAAAAAAACAGCCTTTTGGAGTAGGAGGACTGTGAGTTTCAGCTTCTGTTTCTTGAAATTGCATTAAAATATTCCCAAGATATGGACAAAAACCTTATCATCTGAGAGCACAGGGGGATTGCAGAGCTGTACGGGGAGAACACTGAACATGCAGAGAAGAAAATGTAACTCAGTGAAATGTAACTCGCTGTCAAAACTTGGTAATTTCATTAAGACTCGACTGCCCCCTCTTGTGGTAGCGAAAGAACAGTGCAAGTCAGTACCTATTTTCGTCTCAAAACAAAAAAATAATATAAAAACATGTATAATGCAAATATATAAGAAAAATATCTTTAATTTAGAGCGCATATGAAACGTTAAAGACGAAACAGACGAAAAGAATAAAATCTATACAGCTCAATAACGCTGTTTGAGTTGGCGCATGCGCACATCATCATAGCAGCCTAACGCGGAAGCGCCTGAAGAAACAACAACCCTGCTGTTAGCTTCTCTCCAAATAAAAAAAAGAAAAAGTGTTCTGGGGAATTGTCGAGCTCTTGCTCTTAGCGCCGAGAGAGTTGGTGAGGGACTGTAAAGATGGCCGCTGCATAGTTAATGCTCCTGTAGGAATCCCGTGCTTTGACTGTAAATAAACATCGAGAAACTGTCATCCAAAGCCCCCGAACAGCAGCTCAGGAAGATGCCTGCTCGAAATATCGTGTCCCAGGATGTTCCCAGCAGCGCCGTCAGGTACTCCAGGTTAGCCACAGACGATGACGGCTACATTGATTTACAGGTAAGACGGAATTAGTGTTGATCATTAGTTCAAATGGAAAATACACCATGGCTAAAACTAAAGGCAGCAAAGGAGAAATGTTCGCTTTGCAGCTTTTAAAGTGAGTTAGTCCCGCAAAATCTGCAGGTTTCAACCTTTATTGAACAGGATACAGTACATATTATCTTAAAAAGTTATTTTACTGATTTATTGACACAATATTTATATATACAACAAGGCTCCTTTATGTAGCAGTGCATTAGTTTTTCTGTAGTTTTTATCAAATTGCAATTCCATTAAATGTGTGCTTTTATGAGAACAGTCTGAAGAATATTAGTTTTGTTGTGTAATCAGTGGCTTGATTATTATTTTTTTCTGTTTTTGTAACAATTACTAGTTTAATTTACCAGCTGACTGAGTCGTTCTTATCAAACCACATCTGATTCACCTTATATTTATTTATTATTTATAAACAAAGCCCTTTTTTCAAGGACTTTGTTGAAACTGAACTTGTGTTCATTATTTATCTGGCTGGCATTTTGTCAGTAGAAATTTGAACGTATAAAATAAAGACCCCCATAGAAAACAGTCCTCTGACGCTGAGCTACAACAGAATATGGATGATGAAAGTTATTCCTTTTAACCTCAGTGTTTGTTTCTTTCTTGGTTTTGTTTTCTTGCTTTCATAATTAGTTTTTATTTAAGAAACAATGTTGATGGATGTTCTTAAAAGTAAGACTTTTAATTGGATACCAAATTAATCTGAATTCCAACACAACCTTTTGTCAATAAGATTTTGTTTTTGTTTGTTTAAAAAAAGAAAGTGCTTTACATCACAAAGACACACAATAAAAGCAAAAGTAGAAAAAACAGATGAAAAACCAAGCTAGGAAACTAGGATAGAAAAAGCTAAACTAAACTTCTCTAAAACAAGTCATACGAAAAATAAACTGAGAGAAACCAAACTAAGATATAAGAAGCTAACATAAACTAAACTAGGATTTCAAAACCTCATCTGAACAGATCAGAAATGATAATTAAATAAAACAGGAGATCCTCCAGAGTTTTAGAAGACATCAGTAATTGTTTTACTGGCAGAATGTTATGTGACGAGTAAGTAAAAATTTGTGTGGGATAAAGAAAATGTTTTTCTTTTGTTTCTGTTTTTCCTGGCGTTTCCTCCCATCATGTTCTCTGACAGACCTTCCTGCTGCCATCACTTTTACTTTTCGAGGCTGTTTGAGTCATCAAGAGATCAAATTTTCTGGTGCGAGCCAGAGAAGGCCTCGTGGCACAAAGGTGTGTGATTTATTATCTCCCTTCCGTTGCAGTTCAAAAGGAGCCCACCTAAAGTCCCGTACAAAGCCATCGCGCTCGCCACAGTGCTCTTCCTTATCGGCTCTCTGCTGATCATCATCGGTGCTCTGCTCCTGGCTGGATACTTCGGAGTCACTGTGAGTATTTTCTTCCAGGACAGGTCTTTGTGTTAGTTTATTTTGTTTGCAGCGATGTTAAAAGAAATGCTTTGACGAGAAAACCCTTATTTTTTCTCTCTCTGTCAGAACACAGATCGAACCGTGCCCGTCCTCATCATCGGGATTCTTGTCTTCCTGCCTGGGTTTTACCACCTACGGATCGCGTACTACGCATCGAAGGGCTACCCGGGGTACTCCTACGACGACATCCCCGACTTCGATGACTGAACCACACCAAATGTTCGCTGTGCTTCTTTTATTACTTTCGAAAATAGACGAGAACAATTAGATTTAATCACTAAGTCAGCCTTTTGTGTAGACTTTTATGTCTAATTAGTTAATGCCAACACATGTTGCTTGTTTTGTATATTTGTTTGGTTAGCTCATATCATAATTAAAATGATGATTTCCTTTTTTTATCATTTGCTTAATGTCATTTTTATTGTGTAATATTTGTATGGCCGTGTTGTGGAACCTATTTAAAACCATCTAACCTGCGTTGGTATTATCAAACCTTGAGAGTAAGATGGTTATCTCTCAGAAACAAACCCCAGTCAGCGCGTTAGCTCTGAGTCTTTCCAGCAGAAAACTGATATTTCTTAAAGGTTAATCTTGTTTATTTCATAATATGATCAGAGTTGGTTAACGCGGTTCTCCTTTATCCTGCAGTTAATTCCTCCTACTCTTCAGATTTGTTCTTTCTTGGAGGATTTCACGTGATTAATTTTGATCCTTTGATCTCCATATGGCGCACCTGGCCTGTGAGAGTCGGCGTTTCCCGCTTCAGCCGTCGTCTCATAATCCTCAGCAGATTTTAATGTATGTCGGTGAATGGTTGTAGCCTCAGTTTGCGTTGCAGGATGTTTTCTCATGTAAATCATGCTTCTAGTAAAAACAGGAAGCTTTTTTTTTTTTGTAATCCCTTCAGATCTTGGCAACCCGCTGCTTACTAAAGGGATAATTCAAGGATGCTTGCTTACTAATAAATGAGCCCGCTCGATCAGATACCAACTATAAACTTCCTGGTATTAGTCAGATCAGATTATGCTCTTTAAATCAGCTCAGGAAGAATGCTTCTTAGTTATTTCAGGGTTCCAATCGTATACAAAACCTCCTACAGAAAATGCAATTACTGCGTTTTTAAATTAGTTTTTTTTAATATTATTTGCATCTTACTGCCTCAGAAAAAAAAAAATGTTTGGACATTTTAGTACGCGCAGTTGTGTAGAGGTGTAGTATTTCGCTAAGCCAAATCAGAGAAAAAAAATTAGATTTACTTCTTTGCCGACTGAATGAACAACGAAAAAAAAAAATTCCCTTCTTATGAAGTTTATTTTTAATATACAGACATCCACTTCTGTGTTTTATGCTTGGAAAACATTTCAAACGGAACAGTTTAGGCTGATAAAGCCTTTTATAACTTTGTAATCTTGCCGTTTCAGAGTGTTTATAGTAAAGTATCAAGCAGAAAGTGTTATTTTGTGCAGTTCTTCCTGCAGAAATGCATGAAGGTAACAGTGCTTTTTTTTTTAAACTTTTGTTTAAATGTTTTTTATACATTCCTAAAGACTGCAACCAGCCCAGTTTAAACCCCTCCTCTTCCTCAGCGAAGCCTTGATAAAGTTTGTGTGACATGGTTGTGCACTGCATAGACATCTCTGACATCTCTGAAACAGATGTCCTCATGTTCTTCTATCTCTCTATACTTTTCCTAATGATATGATTGATCTTCATATGCTTAACCTTAAAAAAATATTATTTTAGTTTTTTTTACCTAGTTAAAAACTATGTTATATCCAGCCCTCCCCGTGTCACAAAACTCAACTATTTCACGTCTATTTTTCTCCTTCTTGATACTCTCGCACACGAATCAGCCTCGTATTTCCGGGTAAGTCTCACGTACCGCCCCCTTGTGGCGACGCTTCTGGCCTCTGATTGGCTACTTCAAAAAGGAACAGTTACCAAGACCCGAACGATCAGTTAGTTGTGATTTTATAAATTAATTTTTAACTAAAAGCCAAGCTTATTTTAACCGGTCATCACAAGAGTTGGCTTTAGGGTAAGATACTTAAAAAAAACATGAAATAAATTCACTGCTTTGCAAACATAAACGCAAACGATGCAGAATTTTCTACACTCGACTTGAACATGTGAGTCAAGCAAACGTAGTTTATTGATGGCTTCATTCTGCTAATGGAAAAAGGGAAAAAGAGTAAAAAAAAATTAGCAGCAACACCTGCAGATAGAAATGTTTAGACTTAAGTTTTTATGAGCTTTTTATGTGGGTAGTTATTGAAAAAACATAACAGCTGTAGCCTAGCAACCTTTAGCAACTAAGCTAACTGTTAGCTCAAGTGTCACGAAGGCGTTATTATTACGTATTATTAATTCTGCAGATTTAGTTGAAATGCAAGTTATAATTTTTACGATAAAAAAATATGAAAAGTATTTTTTGCCCATGTTCAGACAGATAAACTCTCGTTATGTATAAAACCTTTTACTGCAAAGTTCAGTGTCAGAAACGTGTAAATTTTAAAGACGACGGGTTTGAATTGTTTTAAGTGTGTGTTATAACGCAGGGAGCAGGTGCGCACAATTTGCTGGAAGCTGTTCTATAAAGTGTCAAACAGTCACGTACTGTATTTCCCACCGAAAAGCTTTTGTTTGAGGCGCTAAATTACCAGCTTCGTCAAGCAGCGCGCGAGGCTGACGGGAACTTAGCGGAAGTAGATTGTTGTCCCTTCAACATAAAAGCGTATATCCCCTTTAATTATGGAAGTTTTTAAAATTTTAATTAAAACATTTGAAATGTTACTATTAATTTTGATGAAGACCTGTGCTCAAGTGTTTGGCAACAAAGCTCTGAAACTGAAGAGAATATGTCTATTATTGCATTTTTCTATTTGTGCTTTACATTTATAAATGTAGCCCAGGAGAAGGGCAAATCTAATTATTTATTAGTAGTAGTAGTAGTAGAATTAGTTGAAATTGTTAATTAGTGGTTTACTTGTTTTCTACAACACCCAATAATGCTAAACTAAATTAGTAAGACCATGAATAGATTACTTAAAATTTAGACTATTAAAGAAACTTGTCAGTTGTGTTGTCGGGCGCCTCAGGTAGTGTTTTGTTGTGAAAAGGTAAGACCGGAAGTTTACTGGTAGCAGTGTGTAGCTCGACGGGAGCAGGGACTGTAGTAGGAGGGAATGGTAGTAATGAGAGGAGGGGACACTGCAGGGGAAGGATCAACAACAGAGCTCCAAGTCAGCGTGCTGCGCTCTCCCTCCGAGCCTGAGTTTGATGGTGAACGCGGACTGCGTCGACTGGAAACCCTTTCTGCACATTTATGCAGCCAACTTTGAGCTTAAAGGCACTTTTTTGGGGGGGTGAGTTTGGACTTGAAGTTGTAACATCCACCGGCGTGGAAAGTTGAAGCGGACTTTAAATGGGCTGATGTCGGATTTATTTAAGTGCTTTCAGGCTTACTGTTTTTTTTACTGAAGACGCAAAGACATTTTGTGGTACACCCATTGCCCAATGGACACACAGGATTAATTTGATTTTCTCTTGATCTTCCTCTGCTTATTAATTTAACTTGAAAACTTAATCGTACTCCTCCACGAAGAGACAGGAATGGGAGCTTGAATTTAATCAGCCTAAAAGTCTAAAAGGAAAAAAAGCATCAATGGATTGATAGACTAGACCTTCAGCTCGAGTGTAAAGTGCCTGAAGAAAGGTAAGGTGCACCCAGTCCAGAGCTGTCCTCTGCAGGCCTGTCCACCAAATGCAGAAAACCATGTTTGTGTCTGTACCATAACAGATTAGTAAGACTTCATGTGCTTGCTCAATTTATTATCTGTACAGTGTTTTATAACCTTCTGATGTTTATGAATCGTTCATACTTACCATCAGTTTCTTGTTTGATAATTGTAGGGGTGAATGATCTTGCAGCTAAATGTACTCATTAGCAGCAGGGTACACGCTTTTAACTCTGTATAAAATTAGTTTTTGTTGTGGGTGTCACACCTTGTCATCTCACCGAGGGACTTTTTCTTGTTTTTGTTTTTTTTCAAATAAAGAGGTTAAATCTGCTGTGATCCTTAAATCAGAAAATCAGCCTTTCTGAATCAATTAATGGAAAGTGTCAGCGAAACATCTGTTTTAAAAGATCTCTAGGTTTCCCCTTTCACCTGCTGTCAGACTCCCCTGAATAAGACAAAAGACGCACCTGTTTTGTTTCGACAGAAGATCTGGGTGGATTGGCTCTGTGTTTGTTTTGTGTGCAGACTAGTTTATCAGCCCGCCGCTCTGCACGGCGCAGTGTGCTGGACAAAAGCTGATTCTGACTATTTTGCACAAAGTGGTTCAGCTCTATTGTTGTTGTTTTGAACATATACAGTAAATTGCTCTACTTTTCTTTTCCCACTGCTTTTTATTGTGCTTGACAGTGTTCAGTCAGAAGGGGGGGAGGGGGGGGGGTACATGGAAGATCACATCAACTGGAGATGTCTCTTGTGTTTGGAGGACCGTATAATCTACAGTGCTTTTTGTTATTATTATACTAATGAGAATCCTGCATTTATAATCATCTTGTTGTCTGCCAGAGGTGTTAGCTTCTTCAGGAAAATTAGGAAAGATTTATAGCATGCCCTTCTCCAAAAAACAAATCACAGTTTTAAGTGCTTCTGCATTTTTTTTTTTTTTTTTACAGGAGCAGATTCACATTTATCACCCTCAATTCTTCAAGTGAGTGTATAACATCATTCAGGCCCTCCAGGTGCTTAAAACCCGTGGATGTGAGCAGCTCAGGTGTTGTTTCACACAGTAATATCCCTCATTATCCGTCATTATTCATCTACAAAGCCTGGACGTTTCACTGGTGTATTGCATCGGTGTAAAATGAACGCTATGTGGCCATTTGTCCCCTGCAGACAGATTGTCACGCTGGAGGAAATTGATGGATCTGAGAAACGCATTATTCCTGATGAGTTGAAAGTGGTTCCTACACATTAGTTGAGTTTTTTTGCGTTAATGTCAGCCGGTGTCGCATTCCTGTTGTGAAGAATAAAATACAAGAAAAAGCACCAAAATGCATTTGAGCTGAAGTTGATGCTGTTTTCATTCGCTCTGACTTGTCTGGAAAAGCCCTTTACGCTGACCTTTCCAGTTCGGTGAATGTTGCACAAAGTAAGGAAATGAAAAACACAACATTAAAGTACTTCGGACCTGTTCTTCAGAAGTTTATTTGTTCAGGTTTTAAAACAAATCCAAGAAAAAACACTTTGTAAGCTAAAGTTTATGACCTCAGGCTTTAGGCCCTTGGTTGTTTGGTCAAATTGCTTCTGAGGGCAGAGAGCTACAAAACATCAGGACAACACTGTTTTCTGCTTTACTTTGACTGAGCTACTGTACATGAATGTTGATCATCTCAAGGGGAAAACACAACTTAAATAAGTCCACTCATGTGTGAAGAACGTGGTATAATCTGAAGAATGTAGTCCTCACTAAAGTCTGTGTTGATAAAAAAAATACCACTATTGTTGTGCCATGTGTTAGCTTATCAGTGAGCACTGTTAATCCATGTACGCTGGGATTTCCCTCTCGATACTGGGATTCCACCCCCGTGCCCAGGGTGTGCCCAGTTTATTTCCTTTAGTTAAAATAAATGTCAATACAGTTTCCAAACTAGGTTGCAGTGCCAGGAACATAATCCATGCATTGACTGTGGCGCAGTGCAGGCTGGTCGAGGCATTTAGAACCAGTCACTGTGTTAATAACTGTAATGTGCACGGAGTATATTAGCATACCTGTTGTCTGATTGTGAGTTGTGAGAGTTCGGTGAAGTTGTCCGAGTTTCTGTTCGAGTTACGCTTGTGTTTCCAGCAGCACACAGGTTTGTGCGAAGGCCACGGCCTGTCAGGATTACAAGAGATTACTAAGGGAGTAATACTACTGCTTATCAGGCCTGTATCTGTCACTAGCATCACTGATGGTCCTGCTTAGGTACTAAGGGGTAACACACTCGCACACACGTCAGGCCGGAAAGGCTGATTTATTGGTCACATAAAGTGTAAAAAGACAGATTTAAAACACTACCACTTCTCCCGCAGAATGGAACAAATTGCAAACCGCGGTGTTTGCATGACTTAGCTCATGTCTGATTAATATAGTGTGACAGGGCAGATGCAGATGGAGAGATTTAGCCTACCTGCTGCTAAAGCTGACAGGTTGGAGGCAGCTGATTACGTGAGTGTTTTACTTTTTCCCTACCTGCCAGAGAGTGTCTGCGTGGCTCCACGAGATGTCAAAGCCTTCGACAGAGGGTCTGAGCAAGACGCGGACGTCCACATAGCTGCAGATTTCTTGTGACCATGTGGCATTGTCTGAGCGCTTTCTGAAGCGTGCATGCACAGGATGCGCTGAATCTGTGGAAACTGATTTAAACCTAGAACGTGTTTTCCAGGGAGTTTTTATAGTTTAGTAAGTCCCAGTTGTGTACTATACGTGCTCCTGGTTGCAATAGATGTGATCAGGGCTGCTGAAACCGCTGATGTGTCACCTGTAGCCAGACTTGAAAATCAAATGGCACCTTTCCAGCCAGCTGGGAACCTGTGTCGTCTCCATCAGGGGGAACAGTGGGACCCCTGTGGGGCAGACCTGTGTGACTTGATTCAGCAGCGATTGATCCCTGCACCGCTTCATTTCAGAACGTCCTTGATTCGTCTCACCAGTTTGATCTCTAATTCAATTAAACTATTAACACTCGAAACAGGAGGGCAGGATTAGACGGGGTGTTACAAATGTACCGTCCAGAAGGCTAAGTCATGACTAGGTCCAAAGCAATTTGTGTCAATGAAATCCATTGCGCACGTTGTACGGTGGAAATGTGTTGCACTAAGACGGGACTTTTCTTTGTTTTACATTTCATACTTATATGCTAAACCTTTTAAAAAACTCGGCTTTTTTATCATGAAGTGATCACTTGAGTGATTGTTTCGGTGTTGTTACTTTTAACTTTGTAAATACTATGTAATTTCTAATCACATAAAGATGAGCGTTAGCTAGAGTCAGACTACAGTCAGATAAAAAGTAAGAAGGTGCTGTTTGATGTTTCTTTGTTAAACCTTAAGCATACTTACCTTCATATCTAATCTCTGACAAAGATTTGATGCACATGCCAATTAAAAGGCCTTGCTCTCTTCTGCTGAATCAGGAAATAACCTGCTTGTCTTTAATACCGCACCTGCAGTTAAAGACCCCTTCCAGGTTTTTGTGTCTGTTTCCACCAGACAGTCACTGTGTATCACGATGGAGAAGTACAACAAAGCAGGTCTAGGTATCTGCTTGAATTGTGGATGTAACATCTTGTAAACTGAGTGAGACGTCAGCAGCCGAGAGGACTGGGGGTGACCCAAACAATTTGGTTTGCACAGATTTATTATCCTCTGAATCCACTTGAGAGATTAGTGTTTATTTCCGCAACCCCTTCTGGACAAATATTCTTTTAATGGGAGGAATCCTTTCTTCCTCGTGAGCGTTGGACCTCAACTATTCTTCCATGTGTAAAAAGTCCTGACCACAACATTTAATACTATACCCCGGTCCTGCCCCTTTCATCAGCTTTTATAATGAAGCCAATCTGACTTTATTGCGTTTTTGTCCAACTCCTTTTTAGTACCAGTGTGTCATTGTTGTGGGGAAAAAAAAGTGATAGAAATGGCAATGCTCCTGGTCCGGTTCAAAGAAGCTGAATGCCTCATTCTACTTTATTTCTGGGAGCTGTTTGTTGGTGTAAGTGTTGCTAAGAGACTGAACGTCTTGGTGAAATGATTTGGTTGGTCTGCGTTTGTATCAGCAGCTAACATCTGAATTCTGTCTGCTTTCTAAGAATAGACTCCTTATATTACTTAAATGAACTTTGAGCAATAAGCTGGTATTAGGGGGACTGAATGAAGTGACTTAAATAAAGGGTAAGGGGGGCTTTCATTATGTTTGAAGGGCAACAACTTAAACTTGCCTTCAATCCAATTTGAAGTGTGGGGGGGGCTCACAAGTTGCTGCAGCTGCTCAGACTCTGGAGTAGGTCCACAGCTTTTTCAAGTGGAGTCATGTTTGTCCCGCTCATTAGGAGATTAAAATCAGCAGATTGTGTTAGTGCACTTGTATATGTTGCATTTTAATAGTCAGATGACCACACCCGATGCTGCTGTTTGCCATGAAAGTGCCCTAATATTAATTTAAGTCTAAGATAAACTCGTCATCCAACTATTTATACTGCCTAAGTTCATTTTTTTAAGCATCTGTAATAACATCTGGAGTTGTAAGGGACACCTTTCAGTGTTGCTCGTGTCACCTGTCAATTGCTGTTGGCCTATTTAGGGTGAGACGAGACCTTCTAGATGAGCTGGGCCAATCACAAGCACCAGGTTAATCTGTACATATACTCAGAGCCTTGTACTGGTCCTCTCTGTGACCAACACACACATCCATACACTTTAAGCCCACTCTTTGCAGGCAAACTTTCACAGTATGTACGCTTGAAGCATGTCCTGCTGTTTCTTTAAGCACTTGCTGGATTAGCTTAGGTTGCATTAATCCAAGCAAACATCAAGCACAGAGTTTTAAGGGAGATTTGGTTTTCAAAGAACACATTTATTAAGGAAAGGGCATCTGGAATGTGGTGTTTTGGTTGGTTAATGAGTCGACGTGGACTCCCGGGATTACGTTTGTCTGAGTGGGGGATGCGAGGGATGTCCCTCTGCGATTGTGTAAATGCTGCACAAGTCTTTCTGATGAGGAGTAAACGGGATGTGTGCTCTTGTTTTTCAGATTGGGAAATGTGTGAAGGAGCCTGACGGACGGCCATGGGACTGGAGAGACGGTGGCTTCAGGCTGTCACTGCTGTAGCCATCTGTCTGCTAAGTAAGTTTGCTAATGCGAATAAAACATTAACAGTTTATCATTCTTGCTTTTTTACACCCTTGGTGTGTAAACACTTTAGCAAAAAAATACCAAGGCATCAGTCATAACAACATGGACTTTTGAACAGAACAGTTACTGAAATATGACTTAAGGTCAGAGGTCATAAAGAAAGGGAGTCCCTTAATGCTACAATAACGAGCAACAGAGGCTAATGTATTGGCAAGCCAGTTCTAATTCATTTAAAATATGACTCTGCGGGCCAGATGAAATTAGATAGCAGGGCTGGATCTGGCCCATGTGCCTTTAGTTTGACTCGTGATCGATGTTCTGACTTTGTGTGCAAGTTCAGATGTTCGCCTTGAAACAGTTTTAATATGACAAATATTCAGTGAACCCTTTACACAAATCACTCTTTTGGTTTTGTCGCATCAGAAAAAAGTTTTCGGACTTGTGCTGGAAGAGGAGATAGTGAAATGTGAAGTCATACATCAGGCAGAGAACATCCTTTGCACGGGGATTTCTTGTCCAGCATATAAACAAACATTCTGAATCTGTATGGCAGCCACATTGTTTCCTGAACACGAGCGATTCTACGTATTCTTTCACCAAACATATGCATCGTTCTCTAACAAGACTTAGATTTGGTGAAGCTTTGAGAAGCAGCTGCTTTGTGTTGGTGTTTAGCTGCGTGCAGATAGGACACATACGACATCATTCATCTGGCAGATCTTCCTCTGTCATGTCGGCGAGAGTGAAGAGGAGGGGGGGTCCAGCTCAGACATGAGTGCGCGAGAGAGAATGGGGCTAAAATCCAACTTAAACAATATCTCTGGGTGTGGATTTAGATCAATCCTGGATTTATGCTACCCCCTACTCTGGGCACGCTTGTGTTTGTTGGGGGTGGCGGTGGTGGGATTGATCGTGCTGGTCCGCAGAGCATGTGTACACCCCAGGGGGTGGTGACTGGAGCACACGGAGGGTCCTGCTACATCAGAGTGTCCCCCCCCCTCCTTTCCTCTGAGATTAAAGTAATCACCAGGCCAGATGAGTAGTGGAGCAAACACTGGCACCCAGTTGAGCGCACACCCATGTGAGCACATGACAGCGAGGGAGCTTCCTGCTCCAGGTGTCACTAATGGGATTGCAGCTACACAATCTCGTTACCAAATACCACATGATTGTTGTTCATACCCCCTGATGGCCTGGCTTTTAACAGACTGGCAAAATCAAAATTACTGGCTGATCACAGATCACTCTCAATCAGGATCAGATTTGGTGTGACTGTTTCCCATCAGCATTTCTGGGTTGACCCTTTGCTGCCTCTCTGATCGAGTTTTCTCATTAAAGCTACTCATTGGAAATGATGAAATCTAACATAAGAAAGGTTATTTGGAACTATTTTAAATGGTGCCGTTTGAAAAAGTTTATTTCAGTAGTTTTCCAGGTACATTGATATGCATTTCCGAAAAGCATTGTTGACCTACTTTCAGTCAGTTCGGCTGTTTCTGTAGGTAAACAAATGCATGTGGTAGATGACAGTCGTTAACAAATTTTGTTCATTATTTTTTTAATTTAAGGACACATTATTCACTGATAATAGAAAAAAATGTGCATATTTTGTTTCTCACTTTCTGAATTGTTTTTGACTGACCTTTATGAGTGCCTTTAAAATGAATTCACTGTTCCAGAGACGTACAGTTTTTACAGAAATTAATAAGCAACAAATCCAGGGTGGTTGATCCACTTCCAAAGAAACCTGTCTTTAATTGTCTGCTCGCTGCTTTTTGTCTTCTGTGTTGTGTGCAGTTACCACAGATGCATCCTGCGCTTTAATCCCGACGATGTGCTGTTGTCTTTACAGGTGTGTCTCAGGGTTTGGCATCGCTGGTTCGTGCCAGAGTTGGGGGCTCTGCCGAGCTGAGCTGTAGTCTCACTCCTACTTCCAAAGAAGCCACCACCCCTAACCTGTTTCCGCTTCACGTTGTGGAGTGGGTGCGTCTCGGTTACAACGTTCCCATCCTCATCAAATTTGGAGTGTACGCTCCTCGGGTTCATCCTAACTATAAGGGTAAGCATTATTCAGACGTATTCCCGCATTCTTTTCAGAACGCTGATGAAAGACACGTCACTCGGCTGGCAGTAATGCCTTTGAAGAACATCTGTCAGATGCTTCACTTCAAATGATTTTTTTTAAAAATAGCGACCACAAAGCGGCCTTTAAAAGCTTTTCTCAGTGGTAAACAGATGAGCTGAACTCGGTGCTAGTGCGGCCATCTATGATCATCAATTAACTCATTTGTTTGGTGATGCTTTCATAAAAAGGAGCAGGGTCGAAAAATGTGTCAACTAACCTTTTTTTTTTTTCAAACTCGTCTTTCTTTAAAAGAGGTTACATTGATATTTTTAAAGACTAGAGGAAGAGATTGGATGCAATAATACCCCCAAATAGATCATCCAACTTTAGCAATGTCCTTGTAATTACAGGTGATGTTCAGTCTGTGTGTTCAGTGTGCCTCAGTACAGCAGCGAAAAGGGGAAGGGCGAGAACGGACGTGTTTTAGTGGCGGCAGTTAAATGGGGGTGGGGTAGCTGAGGAAGAAGAAGGA
>NC_051430.1:13291672-13355515 GCF_001649575.2 Kryptolebias marmoratus | reverse complement strand
GGGGGTGGGGTAGGGGGGTTATACCAGTAACGCTGCTCGCTGGGGAATTAGAAGTGTAGGTGGGGGCTTGGTTGTGTGTTGACAGCGTTATATTAGTATGCTGAGGGGTGACCCAGTAAGAGGAGATTGTTGTGCTGGAAGGAGGATGGATGAAGCATTGGGAATAATGGGAGTTTTCTTGCTGGAGCTCTATAATCCTTTCATTGTCTAGCATAGCCCAAAAGACAAAGAGGGGTATCACGAGCTCCCTTTGGTTTTCTAAAGCCAACAGAACCACTGGGACACCCGAAATCCCTTACTGTCTCAGTTGGGTCACTGAAATGTACAAGGAGCCATTTCTGAAAAGGCCACCGCGTTTGTTGCATCGGTGCAACAGGGAATGAAAGCTTCACATTCACAAAGGCTTTTCCAGCATTTTGACAAATGAGACGTATCACAGAAGGCGTTTATCATCCGAGTCATAAACAGGCAGCTCGGCTGGATTCATTTAACCTTCTGCTAAACTGTTAACAAGGTATGGTTTAGTGGTTATCTCATACACAAAAAAGAGTCAGTACTACAGTAAAGATGAAGCTGACAGTAAAAAAAATAACTGGAGTGTCTCAGTGTTTTCCATATTTATCCTTTGTTTTGCATGTGTCTGGCGCAGGCTTTGCCCCTGTCTGCCTCAGATCCTCGTATCTCCCCTCCCACTGGAGGCAGATGGCAACATGTGAAGCGTGTCAGCGCTCTGGGTCTAATGTATTCTGCCCTCAAATTAAAAACGATGTGGGATTTCACATTTGACCATGAGATGGTCGTGTCGGCAGGCATTTCCTGCTCTCTGTCTTGGCTTGTCTAAGGACAGGAGCAGATGTGCGGGGACGACGTTCAGCTCAAAACGCAAAACTCATCAAATATTTAAAAGATCAGAGGAAATGAGTAATACACATTGTTGTTCAGCTCCTGGGGGGGCGTGGATTTAAAAGAAAACCTGTTATTTCAAATAAGGTAAATAAAACTTAATTGGCATATTTTTTGTAATGCGCTAAATTTGCTCCTGTGTTTTTTTTTCTGTGGTAGACTAATAGCAGATATTAAAATAAAGAATAAAAGTCTTCCCCAGATGCTGACTGTGCTCGGTCTCCTGCTTTGTCTCAAGGCCACCGACACTATTAGCAATTTTTTATCACCAGATGAAAAGAACCCCAGCAAGTGATTATCTTGGGTCCTCGTTTCAGTCCATTAAACCAGCTAGTTTTGATATAATATCAGGTGTGCATGAGATTGGACTACTTATTTAAAGGAGTGTCACGAGCAAAACCCCGGCAGTCCTCCACAGAAACCATTAAACACCAGCCTGTCCAGATCTCATTTGTGCTTCATATGAGTCCCGAAGGTATGAAAACCTCTCACACTCTCTGTTTCACACCCAGCACGTCCTTGAGGGCTAAACATCAGTCAGCTCAGCACAAAGAGGAAACAGCCAGATAAACTGTGACTGACACTGTTTTATAGCAGGCTTATTGTCAGGGCAATATGCTGGAGTCCCGCGGTGTCAGGATGGTTTACTGTTGCAGGGCCTGATCAAATGTCTCCTGTGTGCTGACGAGAATCAGCGAGCAGAGGACTCTGACCTGAGGTTAGGACCACAATGGGCACAGCCCCAAATCTCAGCGGGCGTCCATCACACTCTCAGTGAGACTCCTGAAAACTGGTGAAGTCAGGGTGTGCATTTTACACACACACACACACACACACACACACACACACACACACACACACATACACACATCTCTAACACATCTACAGACTTTAACACATACAAAGGCTGAACTCTTCTGAACCCTCAGATAAACTCAGGTGGATTTTTAACTTTGAGGCACTGAGTTTTATTCTTGTAAAGCAAGAATAAAAGCCTTGCTGATACATGAAACCACTGCCAAAAGGCGAAGGCAGACGATCATGTTTTCGCCCTGGTCTGTGTGTGTCAGGCTGTTACCAAAATATCTCATGAACCACTGAAGGAATTTCAAAGAAACTTGCAGAAAGTGATCGTTTTGTTCACCGACAACTGACTGACTTTTTTTAAGCTGATCTCTGAAAGTTAACAGCGGCGCGCAAGAGCTCTGTTTATAATTTCGCCATTAACTATTTGAAGTCAGCTCTGTCTGTCTGTTAGCAAACTATTTTATGAACCACTGGACAGATATGAATGAAACTTGCAGAAAGTTATTAATGGATGTTTAATTGTAACCGATTCACTTTCGGAGCCACCCCAGTTGAAGATGGCCACCATAGCTAATCAACATTAGCCAATACATAAATGGCTGTACCTCAGCCAGTCTTTACAGATATTGAGCTAAAATGCGATGTAGTAGTAGCTGATAGTCATTCACAACAAGTTGTGTGAGATCATGTATAACTTTATATTCAAGGTTTGACAAAAATGGCTACAACTCTGTCGTTTCTGAACATAAAATGAGCTAAGGCTAAAGCTCTGATATGAAAGGTGGCGGGCGATATGCATTCTTTCAAGGAACGCTGGACCTTTATTTTCCCAGTTTTAAAACCAAGATGACATTCAGCCAACAATGACACAGAGAAAGAATGAATTCCTGACTCTGTAGTGCTTTCTGTGTGTCGTCTTAGACTGGATTTTTAACTTTTAATGGTTTTAATCTTAAAACTACGGCTTTATGATCATGCACAAGACTGAAGTTGGGTTACTGCAGTTCGTTTCAGCACGTGAGCTTTGTGAGTTTACTAGTGCAGCAGGTTATTGGAACTGGACGCAGCAAGAGGGACAGAGTTAACTGTAATCTATCTCATGACAAAGAGCTATTCATAAGAGGGTTAAACTGATTAGTGGGACAGGAGGATTGAAGAGAGAAATTTGGGGGAGTGGGAGGGGGGAGTTGTCAAAGGCAGGGGCCAGTCCCAGACTTATGATTGTATTCAAATCAAAACACATCCCACAATGCACCACTGCTTGGCTCCCTTATGCACATACGGATGAACAAAGGAAAAAGAAGTGCTGATGCTTCTCCAAACAGAAAAATCGGTCTCCTTCCATGGCTACCCCTGCTACTGTAGCACCTAAAGTTGGCAACAGAACATGTTTGTCTTTTGTCAGTATTGATAAGTAACATTCCTTTAGAACAACGAAACCCTTCTAGAGCAGGGATCTGCAACCTGTATTACTAAAAGAGCCATTTTTACCATCTCTTATACTAAATATAATTTGCGCAGAGCCACAAAATTTACTTGAGCTTTAAGATTAAAATAAAAAATTACACTATAAAGTTTCATTTATTAAGTGTCACTCATGAAGTTATTGGTTATGTATCACTTAAATGTTTTCAAAAGCCCATAATTTTACTTAAAGATTAAGGTATCAGGCTTTTATTAGTCAGATCCATATTTCTATTTTTCTCTTTATTTTAAGGATAACTTTCTGTGTGTTAATGCATCAAATTTTATCTCCAATAGATGCAGAAAACTACTTCCTACTTTTATAGCAGTCTGTCTCAGTGATGCTGAAAGTTGTAAATTTTCTGGTGGATTTTAAGAACAGCTACACCATCCATCCATCCATCCATCCATCCATCCATCCATCCATCCATCCATCCATCCATCCATCCATCCATCCATCCATCCATCCATCCATCCATCCATCCATCCATCCATCCATCCATCCATCCATCCATCCATTTTCTCTACCCGATTCTTCTTTCCGGGTCGCAGGGAGCTGGTGCCTGCCTCCAGCCATCACTGTGCGAGACGCGGGGGACACCCTGGACAGGTCGCATGTCTGTTAGCTCAACAATGAAACAAAAAAAAAATCACTGCATTTTAAACTTTAGTGAAAACTCGAGTCACATTCAACTAATTATGGGAGTTGTGTAGCGTATTTTCTGGACTATAAGGCGCACTTAAAAGCCTTCAATGTTCTCAAAAAAGGACAGTGTGCCTTATAATCCGGAGTGCTTTATATATGTAAGAAGTCGTAATGTTTTAGTATTACTTTGGTAAACTACAAAATCGCACCGCTTGCAGCAAAAAATCTCAGTTATAGTCGTGCTTTGTAGCGTCACTCCGTGCGTGGTGCGCAGACTGCGCGGCGGAGGCGTTTATACTTGACGCTTACATCGGTGCAGTATTTTCCAAAAAGAGACTGGACTGTTTTGTTTTGCTTAATGTGCCTTATAGTCCGGTGCGCCTTATATATGACAAAAGTTTGAAAATGGATAGTGCGGAAAATACGGTACACGATGCACTTATTGATGTCTGCCAATGTCTCTTAAAAATCTGAGTTCACAGGCAGTCCAACCACCTAAATTATTAGTATTAATCTGCTGCAGAAATGTTGCAAACATATTATAAGTACTTGAACTGGAAAGCTATTAAAAGTACCACTTCCTGTTGTCAGCTTAAATATAAATATTTCTCAGGTTCATGTTATTTTTGGTCAAAGTTACAAGGAGCCACTGCAAAGAGTCGGAAAAGTCACATGTAGCTCCAGAGCCACAGGTTGCAGGTTCTAGCCATAAAATAGAGCTGCACACTATTAAAAAAACTTGTGATGTGTGAAATTATTATTTAACAGAGCAATGATGATATCAGTTATGATAAAAACATATTTTTCTCACTTTCTCATCTGTCATCACTATCATCTACACCAGGTGTGGTCATCAAGGCCAGAGAGAGTCCATTGGATTGACCAGAAATATTATAAACCTGCAGAACATGAATGCATGCCACTTGAACTATAATGGCTTATTATTTACTACAGTCCTTTATGCTATATTTCAATGATGGTAAATTTGCAATATATTGTGCAGCCTTACCAAAAAACTCACTAAATACAATCTGCCTGCAAAAAGTGTGTTTGCTTAAATGGAACCATGATTTGAATAGCAATGGTTTCACCTGCAGAAAAAGCCACATTGAGTGGAAACACAGTAGGTCCTATCAGTAAGACAAGGCCGGCCACCGGCGAGTGGCACCACTCTGAAAGCTGAGCCGGTCCCAACCCGCCACCCACTGGGTTAGAACCTCACTCGCTAACACGGAGAGGCTGCCTCTCAGGAGTTCAAACAGCACTGGTGGATTAGCGTTTCCATTTTCTACACTTGGCTGCACTAAACGCAACCTGTTAAAAACAAAGACTTGTTTTAAGGTAGATTGGAGTTGTCATGTGATATCCACCGGATGGAAAAAAATAATAATAATGAGTAGGAGGAGGGTAGACACGAGGGGAAGCAGCAGCTATTGTTTCAGCAATTCCCTCTGTTCGCCTTAGAGTCAAAAGGCGCTTGTCTCTTGAGAAGGACTCGTGGACATTGTGCTGAAGTAGGACCTGGGGGGGTGATGAATGTGTCTGCTGGATCACAGAGGTCAGAAAGGCCAGCCTCTCATTGGTTGTCCGTGGATTATCAATGCACATAATTTGAGTAACCTCTCTGTAACCTCTTCTTCAGTTCCTCTCGGATTCGAACACAGCGTGGATTTTTTTTTTCTGATCATTTCTCATTTTTTTCACTTTTGTTTCTGATCATCAAGCTTTTTTGGGGGGTTGGGGGTACCGAACACCTGCCAATTGCCATCTGAGATTTTAATCCCAGAATGCAACATTCCGATTTGAATAAAGCAACATTTGTCGCGCAGTCTGGGTGTTTTGTCTGTCCGCGGGGTGAAAAGAACAGTCCCCTCTTTCTTCCTTTTATTATTTCTCCCTCTCTCCCCTCTTTACCGCTTGGGATTTTACATGGAATGCATTTTTCACTTCTATTATTTTTTTTTTTTTTCATCCAAAGCGATGTTTTCCACCACGTGCAATTTTTCAAACCTGTGACAGTAGAAACCCACCCCTCCTGCACGATCAACCCGCCTCCTCCCATATTCGGCTGTGTCGTGTTTCTACAGCAACTGAATTCAAATCTAAACCTACAGCCCCGT
Source organism: Kryptolebias marmoratus (assembly GCF_001649575.2). Lineage (NCBI taxonomy): Eukaryota > Metazoa > Chordata > Actinopteri > Cyprinodontiformes > Rivulidae > Kryptolebias > Kryptolebias marmoratus. Next base: position 13,349,575 of record NC_051430.1, on the reverse strand, counting down.
CTTTCCCTCGGTCTCATCGCTATGGTAACCTGAGAGCATGAGGAAGGGGGCGGAGGGGGTGTTGCCGTCTCTTTGTAGTGATGGACAAGAGGGAGAGGCTACAGGAAAGGGTTAAGTGTTTGACAGTGAAAGCAGAATTCCCCTGTGTAGACTAAGGGGGCAGGGCAGGCACCAAATTTTGAAAATCAACATGTATACACACCCACGTGCTTCTGGACCCAGCGGGCTTGGTGGGATTTCCACAGGCTGTGTTTTAGGGTGCAATTAGCCGCAATGATCTCCCAACTCTCCCATGACGCGTACCCGCACGAGGATTAGTCGTTTTATTTTCATCTGCAGTGGGAAACTGATTCCACATCGGAATAGAAAAGGTCGCGTGTGGGAGGATCCCTTGACGCAAGATTAGAGGAAGAAGCCTGACTCGAACCCTGTACCTGTTATCATGTGCCTGCTCATTTCCTCTTTTCCCAGCCCTGCACAGTTGTTTGAAATATGCTGACCTGAAACCAAAGGTATTCATTTTATGGAGCACCACCCATCGAATTCTTGTCCATCTTTTAGGAGGTCAGTCAATCATTAAACTCAACTATTAAGCACAGCAACAGCCCCAGTCAGGAATGCAGGGTTAATTGTTAGCTATTGTTGCCTGTCTTCACTCTCAGTGTGGCCTGTCCTAAGGCCTTGGATAGAGTTAAAGGATTTTTATAGCTTTCAGGCTTCATTCAGGCTGCTGTGTGAAAAATATACTGTGATAAATGATGAGAATATTATCCATGTTGTTTCAAGTTTGCATGGATTTAGGTTTTGCTGTATCCAAAATTTGCCCTCAACCTGAAGTTTGGAGATAATATATTTTATGCGTTTTTTTGTTTATTTTATTATATTTCAAAGGGCGATTTAATAAGACACAGTTCGTCCAAACTGCATAAGGCAAAAACAGATTAACAGGTTGCTGGGAACTTTTTTCACGTTTCCGTGTTTACTTTCAAACTGCTCTGGCAGGCTCTGGAATGAGCATCGTGTGTGTTTCCCCCCTACCCTCCCCTGCCCGCATCCTCCTGTCGTTTAAAGCCCTCGGATTGAAGGGCCCAGGAAAAAAAAAAAAGAGTTCATTGAGAGACCGAATAAAAGGAGGGGGTGCACCCAAAAACCAGGCTGCAGTCACCAGGCAACTAGCAGATCAAGTTTCAAAGCCTGACAAGGAGTTGTAAGAAGTACAGAGAGGGGAATAGGAAGCTGGGTGCCCTGTGTGTGTGTGTGTGTGTGTGTGTGTGTGTGTGTGTGTGTGTGTGTGTGTGTGTGGTAGAGGGGTGTGTGTTCTCGCGGATGGATCCATCTGTGTTTTAGGGCGTTCACACAAAAGTCCCCTGTGTGCATCTGCCATGCTTCACATTGCTTATCTTGCTCCTTTAGCTCCTCAATGAACAATGCGTGTGACTCACCTCTTCATGCCCTCTTGTAGAGTTCCTTTTTTTTGTTTTTTTTTTAGCTGAAAACTACTGGAATAAAAATAAGAATGACTCAAACATATTTTTTTATTTTAGCGATTTATTGAAACAACATTCAGGAATTTTTGGCATGCTCATTCTGGCTCTTTACTTCACCCACCCAAACCCTAAATGACAGGACACCGTCTTCATCTGTCAACTTGTATATCATTTTAACCATAACTTTGGTGATTCATGTGTTTGCGCTCCACCTCGAGGCCGCTGACTTCTCATCATCTGAGCTGGAGCTGGCCGACGAGGCTGACATGTTAAATCTCGACAATTTTCACTGCTGTGCTGCGGTCTGCATAGATTGAGGGCGAGGATAATTAAGAAGTGGCTGCACTTCTGCACAAACCAAAATGGTGTCAATTTTGCAATATCAACATCTCCATCAGGGATGAGAAAGTAAAACAGTGCCTCGTCTGGCTGCCTGACAAAACTCTCCATGTCTCTGGTTGAACAGAAGGGACAAAGTGTTTGTGTGTCTGAGGTTTCTTTTTCAGGCTGATTGTTGTTAACCTCCTGTCAAACCCAGCCCACCTCGCCCTGTCGTGTGGGATGAAGCCAGAGATGGGAGAAATAAATACATTGTTACAGCGCAGTCTGTCACATGTCAACCATTTCAGATCCAGTTCATGTTGCCGTCATTTAAATAGCACAACAACAACAACTCTAAATGGTATTATTTATTTGTCCTCGCTGACTGAAGCTGTCAGTGCTCAGGCTGCAAACGCAGTCTGCAGGCTGTGAGGAAGCTCGGTTCTGCCTTTTTAGGTGTTTTATTTTTGTTCAAAAGCTCAAGATTGTGGGGTTAATTTGGATTTGATTTGCTCATCACTTCTGCTGCTTTTATAAATCCCAACTATCTGGTATTTTATGTACTACAAACATGACAATTATAGCTGGTTTTCACTTTGTGCCTCTTAGCCAAAGGTTTATGAGTTTGACAGTGGCCTTTGTGATAATAGATGTCTGTGTCCTCGGCGTGATAAGCCCTCTTCCTGCACATGCTGACTCTGCCTGTCTGCCTGTGTGAGTGTTTGTGTTTTAACCTTTTTTTTTTTTTTTTTTTTATTCTTTTCATTTTTGCCATTATACAGCCACATACCTATGTTTTTTATTACCTCTCTTTCAAGTTCTAAACTTTTGAATTTTTTTTTTCCTCTTTGCTTTTCCATCCTCACCCTTCCTCCCGCAGGGCGTGTGTCTCTGACTCGGGGCGCCTCTCTGTTCATCGAGCGGCTCAGCCTGGAGGATGAGGGCTGGTTCGAATGTCGCATCCTTCTCCTGGACAGCAAAACCGACGACTTTCAGAACGGCACGTGGACCTTCCTCTCAATCACAGGTGCAGCACCGCAGGGTCTTGGGGACACGGGAGCTGATCGTTTTGTTGTTATTTAGAGCAATCGCAGCATGAAGCCTGGCTGCAACTGTGAAGGCTGAACTTCCTGAGCGTCACTGGATCCATATGGTCCTCACATTTTTATGCTTGGCCTGCTGTGAAGAACCAGACAATCCGTGAGGGAATAAGGAATAAATGTCCGAAGCTTTGAACTCGCATACATCTTCACTCTTTATCAACCACCACTGAGATTAAAAAGCTGATGTTTTTTCTTGTGTCTGTGTGTGTATTTCCTTGTCTTCTATGTTAGCATAATATGTGATGAAACCACTGGATGGATTTTAAGAAAACTTTCATTAATCATCAAATGTACATTTACAACTGATTAAGTTATAGAGTCAACCCAATACAAGATCGCTGCTACAGCTAATCAACCTAGGCCAAAAAAAAAGGCTGTAACTCCAGGATTTTACATATATTGAGCTGAAATCTGGTGTGGTAGTAGCTGAACACATCTCACAAAATCTCACACGAGTTTGTGCAAAAAAGTCATTTACAAGGTTTAACCAAAATGGGCAAAGTTCTATCATTTCCCATCATAAGATGATCTTAGCTTAAACACTGGCGTGAAAAGCTGTGGCTTGTTTTAGTTTCTTTGATGCTGAGCCTTTAATTTAAACTGTAGTGGTGTTTTGTCACCCAGAGTGTGAAGTACTGCTTTGATATAATTGTGCTGCAGTGAATAAGAGGCCGACACGTTCTGCATCGGGTTGCAGGTGACCCCTTTTATACATAACTGCATTAGAGCTCGCATGTATTGAATTTCATATGTTGTTACCTAAGAATGCCTCTAACAAACCCCAGACTCAGCACAGAGCATTGCACACAACCACTGGTGACATGTTTCATAGAAAGTTTTCCAGTTTAGTGATCATGTAGCTTTTTCTAACTCTATTACCAGTGGTTCACTCTGAACTCTGCCCCTTTTTGAGAATCTATTCTTTAAATATGCTCTTGCTGTTTGGATTCCCTTTTTTTGTAACCCTGTCTTTTGTTTTTGCTCTTTGTTCCAGCTCCACCTGTGTTTATTAAGACACCGCCAACGTTTGTGGAGGTTCTGCTCGGAGACTCGCTGACTCTCAGCTGCGGAGCCCATGGCAACCCTCGGCCGACTGTCGTCTGGCACAAAGACGACAGCCCCATTGAGAAACATGAAAAAATAAAAGTGAGGCACATCAGCAGGTGGCACTGCAGTACTCTAATTAAATACCTAATTTAGTACTTCATCAGAGTGGTAGCTTCGTTGTCTTTGTCCCTCTTTTTCTCGTTGTCTTTAATCATCGTATTCTTTGCCCTTGTTTCGTTTTAGGTGCTCAACGGTACCTTGTCTCTGGGATCGGTCACACAAAACTTTTCAGGAGTGTACAAATGTCATGTGTCGAACTCTGAGGGGAACGTGACCCACTCTACACAGATCCAGGTCCAAGGTCTGTGTTCGGCTTTCATTCCCTGTTAAAGAAAACAACACGCAGCTTTTTGTTTGACATAAATCGGTAATAATTGAAGAGAAGTGGTTGCATATAGTTGTGTACGCTGCCACCTACAGTTCATTCCTTTCTTTGAACTGATTTAAAGCACACCAGCCGTCATTACTGATTTGCTTTATTCCTAAAAAGGTCCGCCAATCATCATCATTTCCCCCGAGGACACCACCCTCAACATGTCCCAGGATGCAGTTCTGCAGTGTCAGGCTGACGCCTACCCTTCAAACCTCACCTATGAGTGGTTGAAGCAAGGGCAGAATGTTTACCACATTGAGTGAGTCCATATTTAAAACGAAAATCCTTGAAGATGTTTAACACATAAACATGTCACATTATGCTTCTCCACAAAAAGATCTGAGATCAATGTTTAAAGGAATCAATCAGATATTTTTCCAAAGCACGCTGCTAATGCAATCAGTTCTAATTAGATTATTCATTGTGTGATCAGGAGCACACTGTGAACCTGACACAAAGGCGATTGTTGTTCAGATTAAAGCTATGATGCCCGACTTTTTTTAAAAAACATTACTCTTCCAGTTCATTACTCTACAATAAAATAAAACAAGGTTTTTATGTCATGTCTTAAAACGCACCACATCCTCTGTCGTGTGGTTTTAGGTCCCTGAAGTCCAGAGTGAAGATTCTGGTGGATGGAACGCTTCTGATCCCTAATCTAATCCCAGAAGATGCTGGGAACTACACGTGTACTCCAACCAATGGAATACTGACCCCACCCTCAGCTTCTGCTCATCTAAAAGTGAAACGTTAGTCTGATATCCACCGAGTCTGTATAACCATGCTCCTCAGGGCTGCAGACGAAGATTGCATTTCTGATTCCCTGTCATTTTAGATCCAGCTCGTGTTGGACGGATGTCTCGGGAAACTTACCTGCCTACAGGAATGGAGGGGGTTATTTACTGCCCTGTTCAGGCCGATCCTCCTGTTCTGTATGTCAACTGGACCAAAGATGGGAATAATTTAAATCTTGACAATGTAAGTAAACTGCCTTTGCTGCAAAATGTTTTATAAGTTTTTCACATCGTCCCAGAAATTGAAGTGAATTTCTTCCCTGTGTTAATCTGTTCAGTTTCCAGGTTGGATGGTGAACTCAGAGGGCTCAGTTTTTATAGCAACAGCCAATGACAATGCTGTCGGCATGTACACGTGTACTCCCTATAACAGCTACGGCACTATGGGCCAATCAGAGCCCACAAAAGTCCTTTTGCAGGTAAGGTTACCGTTCTTCGACTTAAAAGAGAAAAAAAATCTTGTGCTGCTGTCCAGAAATAAAAAGACCTTTTTTTTTTTCCTTCAAGGATCCGCCATCATTTCGAGTTCCTCCTCTGCCGGAGTATCTCCAGGAGGTCGGCCGAGAGTTGACCATCCCCTGTGAAGCCGGTGGAGACCCTGCTCCAAATGTAACCTGGAGCAAGGTATAGGAGATCTTTTTGTTTTGACTGAGCCTCTCTCATGGCTGATTCTTTACTTCCACCTCTTGTTGGGCTTCCTCGCAGATCGGTCCTACTCCTCGTTCCCCGTACACCGTGTTATCCAACGGCTCCCTCTTGCTGCAGCCGCTGAGCAAAGACCACCACGGGGGCTGGGAGTGTTTGGCCACTAACCGCGTGGCCACTGTCAGTGCAGGCACTGTGGTCGTTGTGCTGGGTGAGGGAGTCAACGATTTTCTTTTGTTTTTGCAAACAGATGCATGTTGTTATTCTTAAATCCAGATACATGTCAACAAGCCAGATTTACTGAAGTTTTTCTTTGTTTTTCAGGCACCAGTCCTCATGTTGTGAACTCCGTGAATGTCACCACTGAAATGCACCAGGCAAACGTGTCCTGGGTCCCTGGCTTTGATGGTGGATTCACCCAGAAGTTCACTGTTTGGTCAGTAACATAAAATAGACACATTTAGGCACATTTAGCTGCCATCACCAAGAAAACGTGACTTTTGAATGAATCTTTTGTAGGGTCAAACAGGCGTCCAGGGGGAAACATGAATGGGCGTCTCTGCCTGTGCCAACATCCAAAACCTACCTGCTTGTCACCGGGCTGCTTGCTGGCACTGGCTACCAGTTTAGTGTCCTACCTCAGAATAAACTCGGCTCAGGACCTTTTAGTGAAATTGTATCGGTGCGAACAAAAGGTTTGTGTGAGAGAACCTGTACTCTGTTTCGCCCATTCATTCTGACATCATTTTGCTCAATTAAGTCTCACCTCGTGTCTTTTCAGCTGTGCCTACAGAGCTCCCTAAAGTCGTCACTCCTTTCCTGGCCCTGGATCCTCCCACACTCCTGTCAGCTAATCGGACTGAACGAGGGGTCCTCCTACAGTGGCTGCCTCCCGAGGCGCCGGTGTCTCCGCTGACGGGTTTTGTGCTGCAGGCCCGGATGGATCGGGGTCAGTGGGTCATCCACAGCAGCAACATCAGTGCCAATGAGACTGAACTATTTGTGCAAGGACTGCTCAGGGTAATGCTGCTTGCGTCTTGCATTATAAGGAGCTCATCTTTGGAAAGCTAGTCATTTAATCAAACACAAAACTGCCTTTCTCTCAGGATGCCACTTACGATTTGAGGCTGATGTCTCGTAGCTACAAAGTTCTCAGTGAACCGAGCGGGTCTGTGAGCGTATCCACAACAGGTACGTTTGATTTAACATGACTATCCCGTACATGGATGTCAGGAGACATTTACAAAGTAGTAAATGTTTGATTACAGGAATGGAGATGTACGCCCTCCACCCAAGTTTCTTAGAGGTCATCCCTGAACCGCTGCTGGCTGGTGTGATCGGAGGAGTGTGCTTCCTGTTTCTTGCCATCGTCCTTTCTTTGGTGACAGCGTGCTACATGAGTCACAGGAGACAGCAGAGGCGCAGAAAGAAAAGACAGGGTACAAAGTGCCATGTTTTTATTTTTTTATTGGATATGTAGTTTTTGTTGATGTTAACACAGTTAAATACATAACTAAACAGTTTTACCTGTGCTGCTTTTTTGTTTTCTTGCATTTTTATAGACCTGTCAACTGCTTTCCAAAAGAGCCCATCTCAGGAGTAAGTGTCTTGATGATTTTAACTACTTTGTTTCAGACAGTTCATGTTCATATATATCACAGTTTCATGGCTCTAGATTTATTTTTTTATCGGTATGTTATTTGACAGTGAACTACTTCTCAAATATTCCATTATAATATTTATTTTTGATGCTTTAAGTTGTTTTTTTTGTGTGTTTTTTCAGAGTTCGCTCTCCTCCACGCAGCCCAGACAGCGTCCTCAAGTTGAAGCTTTGTCCGCCTCTTCCCTTCTTTCCCAGCTCCACCTGCTCACAGTTCAACCGGTCCTCCTTTGACAAAAGCAGCCGTGGAGAATATCATGATCAGAGGAAACAGCTTCTGTCTAACTCGTCTCCACCACCTCATTACACACTTTTTGAGAGCCACCTGGGTTCCCAGGCGCCCTCGCCAACTGCCCTAGAGTCCATTTCCAGAGGCCCAGATGGACGCTTCATTGTTCAGCCGCTGCAACAGAGTTCAAGCCCCTCTAGTAAGAAAAATCTGAAGATGGACGTCCTGCAAAGTAACGGTAGTGTGAATGGGTCGGGGAGCAACAGGACGTCATTCAGAGAGTCCCCAAAGTCAAGCATTATGAGCTCGGAAAAGGACGAGAGGAAGGAATCTCCTCTCACTGTGGACCTGCCGGAGCTGAGCAGGCCTCCCGCGTCTCCAGGAAGGGTACGAGCCATGGCCAGAAACTTCTCCCGCCACGGCTGCTTTTACTCTGATGATGAACAAGGATCTGAGACTCTTTTGGAGAGAGCCAGCTTTTATTCGGATAACAGTGAGAAAAAGCCCAGCGATTCTCTGAGGAGGTGTCGCATGCCAGGCAACACCGACGACCTGTTCTCCAGTTTAGGAAGGAGAACCAAGCTTCTGGACCGAGACAAGTCGTATCATCCAGGTTACCAACCTATGGAGAGTCACGTGACCAATAACAGCACCCTGGTCTCACAGCTTGAGAGTGAGCTGGAGAGGGAAAGTGTTAACAAGTGCGCCCAGCTGGCAAAAGAACGGGAAGAAATTGAGCGGGAGTTAAAAAATTATGCAGCCGATCAAAGACATTGCAGTCGAGTGAGAAAAGAAACCCATTCTAGTAAAACAAAAAGCCTTCAGAGGGATACGTCGAAGTCAAAAGAAGAACCTGTTTGGAAGCCTCAAGATGTCACGATCAGGCTGAAATGCAGGGCTTCAGATGTGACAAGTCGAGTCTCAGACTACAGGAGAGCGTGTTACTTTGGGAACACCAGCAGCCCGTTGGACAGGCTTCCTGCGTCTCGTGTGCAGTGGGACATTAGCCCCGTTACGTCTGTCACCAGCCTCATTCCTGTCCAAAGCCCTCATAAGACCACATCACCTGTGCCATTCAGAGACACTACAGAGGACTCTCTGGCTGTGGATTCATCACAATCGCCGGTCACCCAGAACACCTCGCTCCGCACGCTGTCCCCTGACGTCACCTCTGAAACTCCTGTTCTGTGTCTGGAAATGCCTGACAGAGCCAAGTCACCGTCTCCTCAGAAAAAGTCCGATATGGGCGTGAAGTCCAACACTGAGCAGAGCTTAAGGGAAAAGCCACAGGGTGCGGGTGTTGTGTCAAAATTCAAGAATTCACCTGCTTGTTCAGGTATCTCAGCCACCGACGAGAGGCCTGAATGTTCTGCTTCTGTACCATCTCACCAGACTGGGAGAACTTCGGAGGCAGGCATGATCAAAAGGGATCCCAGTCCTTCCAGTTCTTGTAACCCAAACTATGGACATGATGAAGTAGCAGCGAAGGCCAAAGACAGAGAGACTCACAGCCGGGACGATCGATGCAGTTTAGGCTTTTACTCTGAACTGGAGAGGGAAGGCGTCCGAACGCGGTCCAGAAGGAGTGACAAATGTCTTTTCTCCGATAGTCCTAGCCCCATCTCAATGTTAACTCTTGTAGAAGAAGTCGAGAGTGACCAGTCTCAGTTTTCTGTCCCAAGAATGTCAGACTCCTTCAAGGCCAAGCCTGCTGCCCCATCCCCCAAAATGTCCCCAAACCAGACAAGTGCAATTCTTGAATACCTGAGCCTTCCGGGTTTCATTGAAATGAGCGTGGATGAGCCCGTGGAAGAGCTTCAAGAGACGGATACGACTGGACAAAGTTCAGAACTGAAGCCAGAAGAATCTGTTGTGGCTAAACCCGACGTAGTCCCTCAAAACTGGGAGGTTCACGTTCAGGAAAGCCCAGAGGCCGTCTCGAGCCGAGAGCAAACTGCATCCGCTGGCACTGCAGAGAGCAGCTTTGATGCTGGTAAGAAACAAGGGCGTAGACGATCCTCCCACGTGGAAACCAGAGTAAGATTCCCCGACGACGCCAAACCAGGCTCACCTTGTTTGGAGAAGACAAGTAAGCAGCTCTATGACGAGAAAATGAAAGTTCGAGTTGGGAACATTAGCACAGGCAGGCCTGAATCCAGACTAGGATCCAGATCAGCTCACACTTTGTTCAGTGCAGCTAAAGGCGTCGCAGATATCGTGTCCAAACACACTCAGAGTTTTGCAGACACGAGTGAGTTTTCATCCGAGCAACCCCAAAGACAACCTTCTCAGGCAAGCAGGACTAATAACATCGTGTCACGAATAAGTCAAGCCCCTGTGCCATTTCTAAAGAAATCCCTAAGCCTGGGTCCCTGCAGGACTCTCTCAGGTGTGGGACAGCCTCGTCCTTTCCTCAAGAAATCCATCAGTTTAGGCTCACAGAGGTGGGAGCACTTTGAGAACCCGAGGACATACATTTCTGAGAAATGTTACTGGGATGAGTTCCCAAACCCAGATGTCAGGGTGAAGTCCTACAGTTTGGGCCGCATGCCGTCTTCCCTCCCCAGGCCAGCCCCCTGCTGGAGGGAGTATGTCCCGTGCAGGCGTCCCAGCATGGGAAGCTTAGAAAGGCCTCATCACGCACAAAGATCTTCCTACCTCACTCCATCGATGTACCTGGCCAGACAAACCTCAGGATCCCCAATGATGGAGCCCTCAGACCCACGGCGGCAGGCTGCTGTTTTCCCAGAGTCCTCCAGGTGGTCTCCCTCCTACCAAGAGCCTCTGAGGCCTGCCCAGCACCCATACGTCCCCATGTCCACCTCCATCCCTCTCCCCCACTACCAGCACTGGTCAGAACCCAGAGGGGAAAGCCTGAGATTTGTGGACTCCAGGAGAGGCCCTCCGAGGTCCTACCTGCCCAGGGGCATCAGCTGGCCCTCTCCTTATTACTCCGCCTTCCCACCCAGAGAGGAGGGAGGCTACCGACATCCGGACAGGATGATGGGGAGGAGCGGGGACTATGAGGTCAGGGATGGGGGCAGGGCCAGCTACGCCAGCCAGAGCAGCGGCAGAGGTAGCGCCGGCCTCTTCCGACAGTCGCTGTCCGTCACGCCCACGCTGCTTAGCTCCCCAGAAACCACAGAGGAACACGAGCGGCACAGAGCTGAGAGGGAGCTGCCGGAGAGGAGAGTGAAAAGGTGAAACACCACCACACCTGGACTGACAAACACTCTGGAGCAGGCTCTGTGTGGATGGATTTCTTTATGTTGCCAAAATAACATTTATTTGAATGTTTTTGTTCGACCGTGTTTTTGTGTATCTCATTAGAAGGAACACATCAGTAGATGAGAGTTATGAGTGGGACTCTGCTGATGCCTGCGTGGACTCGGAGCTCCTGGAGGCCACCAGGTTCGACCAGTCACAAATAGGTTCTCGGAGGAGGGGGGAACTTGGTTGTGACCGAGCTGGTGGCCTCCAGGATCGGCGACAGAAAGGTGATCATTTCTCTTTTACATGCTGCATGTACCTCGCTCAGCGTAATGTGACGGCGCTGCATGCGTTCATCTTATGCCATAGTGCTGTGGTTTTTGTATGCTCATCCCATGACATTCCCACCTATGCCTTTCCTGTCCCCGATGCCCCCTCCAGGCCCATCTCCCCCCGTCAGCCCACCAGTTTCCAACCCTCCTTGCTGCAAGCACAGCCGCTCGCTAAGTGAAGCGCGCTTCAACGCTCTCCGCCTGGAGTACCAGGAGTACAGACGGGCTCAGGCATCCATCTGTTCCCATGATCCCTGCGTCACCCCCGACCGTGATTCAGACTCTGACTCCAGCTCAGCTCTGCTCTAGCAGCTGAACTCGGTCCGTTACTCTGCCCGCCCTTCCTCCTTTGTCTTTTTTTAATTTTTTTTCTTTTCCACCTCTCACTGCTCGCTTGCTTTTTCCTGCCTGTGGCCGCACATGCTGTGTTTCTATGCATGCCTAAACTAATGCTTGTATTTAAAATGTTTGAACCTCAATCACTAATGTTCTGCTGTTTTTCTTTCTCTTTCACAGATACATCTAAAACACAGACAGCATTTAGGTTGAACTGAGGGCAGCGCTGTGACCGAGGACACTGGAAACGTTTCGAACTTTTCATTTCTCCCTTACAGACGTTTAGAGTCCGGCTGTTAAAGGTTGCTACCCATCATCACTTGTTTTCAGACATGTTGTCTCTCCTGTAACTGTAGAAGTACCTGACTATATTTTTCTAAGAAACAGCTGCCAACGTGTTTTGGGATTTTGTTTAACTTTGACAATCAGAAATGAAATGCTCACGAGAAAGACCTGCTTTGTGAAAGCAGACGTAGACTTCCCTTTTTAGTCTTTTAAAGGACGCTTCTGAAAGTGACGACTGTCTGCATCTGTAATGGTGCCTGTGATGCTAATCAAATGGTGCTCAAGACGTTCTCACGTACCTCCTTTTTTAATATTTTACTACTTTATTATCAGATTGTAGATACCTCCGGTAATTGTACTTTGATACTTCTGTTTCATAACCCTGCAGCAGATCATTTAGAAGAAGAGTCGGTTTATCTGCAGCTGTGATTTACCTGGAATCACTTCCTGTGTCCCACCCGCTCTCCGGCCCATCACCCTTTCAGTATTTGTTCAAAAAAAAAGTACAAATGTTTATATATAGTTTATTGCGAATGAATCCTGCTGATGTCTTGTAAAGTTCCTCCTCAGAAAATCCTTCGTGACTTTGCTTGAACGAGTCAAACTTTACCAGATAAAAATAAATTTTGCCTTATTTTTTTTGATCGTTTCAAGAGACAGAACAGAAGCTAGAGTCACAAAACTGACCAGAGATTACCATTTATACCAGACCTTTTTCACATTGTTAGTATTTCTGTATATTTATTGAGACGAGAGACAATATGCAACGATGTTTACAATTCACGTCACCGATGTGAAGACAACACTGTGAATATTTCACCGACTTCTGATTCTGTTGGAATCACAGGTCTGTTATGAAGTTTGTGCCCATCAGCCTGCTGTATGTTGTTGTTTTTTTTACTGACGTATAACCGAAGCTGTTTTTGTACATCACCTGACAAACAAAACCAGATGTTTTTTGTAGCTGTACTTTGGGAAGAGTCAACCTTTTGTACTGTTTTTACTTGTTTCCTGAATGAAAACCTTCATGTCTGTTTCTCTGATGACCGCTTTGGAAGCTTTGTACAAAGTGGGAAAGTTTATAACTTGCCATGTGTTTTTTTGTTTTGTTTTGTTTTACTTTGGTCATTTTTATATGTTTGTAATGAATAAACTGTTTTATTCCAAATGCATCCAACTGAGTTTGTAGATTTTGTGCAGCAACTTTGATGGAGCACAGGTTTATGCCACTTTCTGTATTTCTGCATACATCTGGCACAAAATTAACCCAGTTTTAAATTAGACAAAATGTAATGTGCGTAACTAATTAATTGACATACCTGAATGACAAAATTATAGTAATATTGGAGGTTAGCTGTTATTTGAAGATTCAATCAGTGATAAATATCAGGTGAGAGCAGCAGACCGGCTTTATCCTCAGGTTCCTCAAGTCTGAGTTTCGTGAAACTATCCTTACACACACACACACACACAAAATATCTTTCCTAATGTTCATTAGGGTGTAAAGGATGATGAAACATATCCTGCTCAAAGAGGAAGGCCTGTAAACCTTTTTTGGGTCCTAATATTAAGGGTTTGTTGTTTGATTTTAGTGAAAAGTGTAAAATAATAATCCATCAGCAGCAGAAGAGCCCAATCCCATCTGTTAGACGTGGCGTGGTGGTATAATTTGTATTTTGCTGCGATCTAACTCTCTCTAAAGAGAGTAACAGTATAAAGTTTTGGAATGAGTCTGGATGATAATCTATCAGAAACACAAGGGAAGCGGATTTCATACATTTTTGTTACTCAAGTAAAGGCACCACTGCTTCTTTTTCCTATAAAAAGTGAATTAACTTTACTCCATTTATTTGTTTGTACTCTTGTCTTTTAATTCTAGTCTCCATGAACTCCTAAGCACCGTTCTGAGTGTGATTACAACAATGGGACGTGTGCGTACATGAATTCATCCAGTCATTTCAACACAGCTGCTGTATGAGCTTCTCCAAAAGAAAAGTGACTCACCGTCTTGCCTTGGGCTTCAAGAAGATGGACAAACATTAGGAAATATGTCTTTTTTCATAGAGAAAGCAATATTTGCTATATAGAAGACTGTCTGTAAGAAGAGCTGCCATCGTGTGATGTTTTAAATTCAAAGTGCGTCAGTGGAAACGTACTGATCTGTCCTGATCAACGAACTGTGTCTTGACCTGAAAATATGAGTGAAAATGACCTTTAATCCTCTGCTGTGGGTTTATCTCACAGAAAGCTTCTCATTTTCCCGCCCCCTGCAATCATTAACTACCAATAAAACACAAGCCGTGTGCTCGTTCACTAAAGCATCTCTATTTTTCAGGTAGGATTTAATCACAGTACAGAGGTGAATGCTGAGCCTCGGTGTCAGCATCCATTATTTCTCCTCCGGGGTTGAGAGGTCGCCTCACTTGGTCGACATACGCATGACGTGTTTGACCATGTTTCCAATCCCGTCAAATATGTAGTGGTAGTGGTAATCCGTGTCCCACATGAAGGATGGCGTGCTGACCACTTTGTTCTTCTCGTCCACATAGGCCTCGTGAAGAAGGGAGAGTTAAGGTCAAGGCCGAGGCTAATGCAGATCATTGCACTGAAACTCACGTCTGAGGCGAACACAACAGGGAGCTCTGAAAGGATATGTATGGCTCGCGGACGTTGTGGCGAGCGCCCATGTTCTTCACGGTCTGCACCATGTTTGTGTGGGGCCAGTTCCCCCAGCGGGTGTTTTCGTCTCGCTCGTAGCCCATGGTCACCTCGATGCTGGGCAGCACGCGGCAGGCCAGCACAGGAGCCATGCTGGACAGCCTGGACCACGACAAGACGAACCGTTTTAATTAAAAAACACAACAGTTATACACTGAAGTCTTTTAATAAGGCAGGGTAACAGACTGCCAGATGCCTTTCATCACATTATATTAACAGGAGAGAAGCTTTCAGTTCTTAATTTGTTGAAATATCAGAAAATGTAGAAATATTCCTCGTGTGAGCAGGTGCAATTGGCTTATTTAGATGATAAAACGTAATAAACTTATCAACTGTGAACTGAAACTATATATATATATATATATAAGCAGGAAGACTAAGCAGGAAGTATCTGCTTAGTCTGAATCATTTTCTATATATAAAATATATTTAAAATGTCTCATTTTTTGCTTTTACTTGACTTTAATGTTCAGTTTGCATATTTTTTTGTGTTTAGGTCAAGTCTGCTTACTTTAAACGTGATGTATAAATAAAGCGATTGATTTTATAATGAATATTTTTTATATTATCATTCACATTAGAAAACACCTTTGTTGTCTCAGATTTCTCTTAGGAATAAATGGAAAAAGGTAAAGATTAACTTCCTTGATGTAGAGATGTAGAGCAGGGGTCATCATATTATTTAACCTTCTGTTGCTATGGTGACCGCCACTTCACCTCCTCCCTCCTCAGCTTCCAGCTCCACTCTTTCCTGTAATTCCTGTAATCTCACTTCTCCTTCCATCTGGAAGCGTCAGCTTTTCCCCCATCGCCCCCGTGACCTTTCACCTGGCCTTGTCAAAAGTCCACACAGCGGCTGCCCATCACCTCATCCACCCGACCGGCCGCGACTCAAGGAAAATCAGTCGTAAAATGATGCAGATTTGATTCCCGCAAAACGGATTGGAAACAAATTGGATTCAAGCAGACTCAGGTTTGAATAATTACATTAGATTAAAAAAGGTCACAGTTCAGGCGCACGCTTGCCTTTTTCAGGCGGGGGTGTTAAAAAAAACACATGTACCTGTATGTGCGTTCGAGGAAGAACCTGAAACAAAATTAAAAACCCTAAACTGTGATGAATAGTGTAGAAGCTTGAAGTCACAAGCTGCAGATGAAAGTTTTGAACTGCAGCAAAAAAAGCCAATGTTTTCACTCACAGGTTCACATCCAGCTTTAAACTCAAACCTTTCTCACCACTTTTGAATTTCACTGCAACAATCATCTCTTTGACAAACTGACACTGAAAATATTGCATATAGGAGCAAACAAAACTAATAAATAACACAATAATACCCAATTTCTCAGTCTTCCAAAGGTCATTTTTCTCACTGGTGCACTATCACCCTAATTGATGCTAATAATAACTTTACTGTGTCTTCATTTTTGATTGAAAAACTCCTCAATGGCTGAATCACCTTCTGGGCATTCATGGGTCTATAATCTCCTTCAGATGTAGGGGAGAGGTCAACACACTCTAACCTTCTGTTGTCATGGTGACTGCCCCTTCTATCTCCTCCTCCTCCTCCTCCTCAGCATCCTGCTCCACTCTTTCCAGTAAATCCTGTAATCCCACATCACCTTCTGTCTGGAATCTTCCACTTTTCGCCTAACACAGCCCCCACCCACACCCACACCCACACACACACACAACCTTTCACCTGCCCTCCTCACAGGTCCCCACGGTGGCTGCTCATCCCCTCGTCCATCCGGCCAGGGTCAGACGTTTTTACCAGATCACATTAGGCTGTGTCGGTGCCTTTGCCTCGTCCTACCTGCTTTAAAGGATTTGCCTGCTTTCGCGTCGTCCAGCACGATCTTAGAAAGCGTTAAAGGCTATTTTTACCACGCCTGCTGTCTGCTGCGGTCAGCGAGAGCCAATAATGAGGACTCTCACCTCACAGCTTCTGAGACCGACTCACTTTCCTGACACTACTACATCAAGCAGGTTTTTATCAAACCTTTAGAACTGTCTGGACATGCCATCTTTAATTTCACTTGTAACAAAATAATCAGATCATCAGCTGTAAACAAAGGCGTGTTGAGAAGCTTTAGGCTTTGTTGCTCTGGAAGGAGCTTTAGTAATTAGCTTAGAAAACTTTGGGAGAATAATATGTGTTCAGGGTCCTTTTCTAAAACAACTGTACATAAAAAGTAAAACAAAAAAGACCATACTGTCTCCAACTGAAACCTACAGCACATATGCATTGTTTTAGTTCTAATTAATAACAACAAATGAAGATGTCAGTGTGATTTTTCACAGCTTGCCTTCTTAGTGTCCTAATTCAATTAGAAGGATTGTTTAGGTCTTTCAGTGTCATCACAATAAATGCAATTAGGTCCCATGTTTGTGTGAAAAGTGTCCACGTTTAAATAATCTATCAGCCCTTAACAAACCTCAGGACGCACTGTGACCACATGATACATACCCAATAGGCTTGCGTGAACGGTGGAAATCTTTAAGCACCCTTTCCACATCATTCTGCAGCTTGCAGTCTTTGCCATCCTTCATAAAGGAGGATCTGAGGAGTCAAGAGTTTTCGCAGTTAGTGACATGTTTTCTGAGCGCACCTGCTTGATGTTGCTCTGCAGCTCAGCCTGCATTCCTCACAGATTCTTGATGATCCCGTGGCCCCCGGGGAAGATGACGGCGTCGAAGCTGTTGGCGTCCAGCATGGACAGGTCCTGCATCTGCATCTTCCCCTGACCGTGGCTGAAGCGAGCGGACTCCATCATCATGTTCCTGCGTGATGGCCAAGCACAATCAGAAACACGACCTCCGACCCACCTCACGAGCGCAGCCCGTGTGGTCCCTACCGGTTCTCCCCGGAGGCAGGCTGCTTTTTCATGTGATCCATCACATGCATCTGCTGCTGGTTGGGAGCAAACATCTGGAAGCGAGCGCCATTCCGGCTCAGGTGGTACATGGTGCTGCGGAGAAGGGGAGTCAGTTGGCGTCTCAGTAAGGTGACACATTAGAATCCTGATGTCTTGATACTCACTACACGCCTTCGTGGACATCAGTTCCATCCCACCATCCACATCCTGAGAAAACCTGGAATACATCAACGCACCGAATGACAACACTGCCCACAATGACCAACTTCCTGCCACTGACCACACACAGGCCAGTTTAACTTACCACTGCGACGTTGGTGTTCCCCCAGTTGCCATAGTCCCCGTGATGAACGAAGCAGGCGGGCTGGCGAGAAAGAACGCCCAGAGTTTTCTTAGACAGCAAAGTCCTGGTAGCCAGCATGATTTTGCCTGTCTCACTGTTTCAGGAGGAAAACACGACTTAACCGTTTGCAACGGAGCTTGTGAAGACTTCTGACGGAGCAGACATTGATCTCACTGAGCACGTCCGTATATATACCACCAGAGCACGGCCAAGTGACGTTCCCACATAAGCTCCATTGTCTTTTCACGTCTTGACTTATCCCTTTCTTGAACACCCTTCCCTATTAATACCTTGTTAACTCTGATTAACTTAAGTCATTTGGCCACAGACTGAAACTTCACCTTCAGTTAGTATCCTAACCCATTAGGAATCTGGCACCTGATGGGGTGCATTCATTAGGAAACAGTGCACAACACCATTATGCAGCCATAGTGGTATACCATATGCCCTTTAAAGTCCATTAGGTTGTAAGACTCTTACTCTCCGTAATGCCTTGTTGTGCCTAGACGGTAAACCCAGAAATACCTCAGACAGATGGGAAAAGTCACTTTTAAGAGCAAAACTCCAGACTCTGTTTAGCAGAAATTAACTGGTGAGGAAAGAAAACATAAAATCTGTCAAGTTACAGATGAACAGCAGGAGACAATATATGGCATTTTCTTTATTATGGCCAATTTATGTATAAACAATCGTTATTTACATATAGGTGAAGAAACTACAGTGAGGGACAAAATGTAAAAAATAAAAATGACTTCAAACAGAACAATCAATGTACAACCAACTACAATCACTTCAGCCACAAATTCAACCCTCAGCAGGAACCTTATGTGGGATCTTCACACAAGATTCTGACTGAATCTGAAAAAATTACAATTAAAACTCGTGAATGGGAAACATACTGAAGTTGTCACGTATGGTATCCACAAGGTACAAACAAGGTTTTGTTTCTTTTTTTTAAAAAAAAATTAAACAATTAACATGACATAAGTAACTTATGCTGTTATGCTGTGAGGTTTGTTGCTGAAAATAACTCCTTTTCTTTGTGATCACCAGCTTGCAACGCATGCTGTAGACTTTTCTGAACACACCAAAAAAAAAGCCCACATTTTTGTAAATGAATATTTCTAAGAGATGAAATTACACCAGTGACTGATGCCTACAAACGAAAGGAAAACAAACAAACAAAAGACAGCACGTACAATAAATAAGGTCCATTTGTTATTTTATCTAAAATAAATGCTTAAAACAATCCTGTCAGTGTACACGTATCTCAGCATTTAAGATGCATCAAGAAAAAGAAGACACACACAAGTACATCAAATTAAATCACAAAGCTCAATCCAAGTCCAATCACTTCAACTGCTGACAGCTTTGATTCAACATCAGCGCAGATCGAGCTGTGGCTGCTTCCTCAAATGAGCATAGATAATACTCTCTGCGGTTTATTTTTCTTTACATGTAAAGACCAGACCCTAAAAGCCATTTACATGCAAATCACTAACCACTTCAGTGGTGGAAGTAAGAATTATCCCCTAAATTGCTGTCGCCACTAAAGATTTCATGCACCCAAGCACTGTCATTCGAGGAAGCTGTGCACTAACCGTGCACACACCGTGTTCATTGCCAAGAGTATTTGCAAAGGTATCCATTTGATAAAGAGTGTTTGCACACAAAGCAAATAGCTGAGCTGAGAGAGAAACGTGTCGCAAGGCCAGTCTGGTGGGATTAGGGCGTGTAGGCAGGTGGTGGCTGAAACTGATTGGCAATGTCATAATCAGTGGGAAAAGTCTCGCTGCTGTCCTCCATCTCCGAGAGCAGCTCTAAAGCCTGCTCCTCCTCCTCGGTGGGGTAGTGGCGGAGGAGGTTGGCGGCGGTGGCGAGGATGGACGCGCCACCCGCACCCGCCACCAGGTAGAAACTGATGGCGAACGTGACGTAGATGAGAGAGCCATGGTACTTTTTGTGCTGCTGCTGGAGGGACAGGATCAGCTCCGAGGCCCAGTAGCAAAACCCTATGACTGTGGCACACTGCAACACTGGAAGGAAAGAGGGCAAAGTTGAGCCAGTAAAGTTGAACAAATTATTCTGTCTAGAAAACGTCAACATTACAGACGCGTACCTGTGAGTATATGTGCAAAAGCATATCTGCGAGTGATCTTCAGGGCGGGGTGTTTGGGTCCAAATACATCCAACAAAAAGGCAGTCAGACTGCACAGGATGCCCAGGAAACAAAAAGCAGCTATGACTCTCAACAGCAGGATGGTCTGCGGGTTCATGCAGTAATCTGAGGAGACAAACACCCAAAACACATTGATTACAAACGAGCCATTCTTTATAAACACTAATGTAATGCAGTTGTGCTGGTCCTCACCATCCAAAAGCTTGGGGTCAATGTAACCCAGCACATCCGCCACTCCCAGCTCCGGCTTGGGACAGGTACCCCCATGGACACGGAGCCAGGCCGGTTCGGCCAGAGCCGTGCACAGCGCTGTGATGGACAGAGCCCCGGGCAGCGCCGACACCAGGCTCCGCTCCGGCTGCTTGGGCAGCGAGGTGCCCGCTCTCCTCCTCCGGCCTCCAGGTACGGTAGAACCCGGCGGAGCATACATGACGGTTCTCAAATCCTTAAAAATAGTTTTTTTTTGTTGGAAAGTGCTAAGTCCCCCCCCCCCCTGCCACTCCCGTTCGTAACTGAGGTGTAGCCGACTCAGTGATCAGTCAGACCTGTCAGTCGGTGGAGCTGAGATGACCTGGAAGACGAATGGATGACAGCAGTCCGGGCCTTGTTCGCTTAGAGTTATAAAATACTCCCAACAAAAACAGCTGCTTGATAAAAGCGGCGTCGAACTGATGAGGAAGTAATGAACAGATGGCCTTCGGGCCCGTTAGCTGTGTTGTTAGCCTGAGAAGCTAACTAACAATAAACGCCAAATATAACAACTTGTTTGGACAAAAATAAAACTAACACAAAGAAACTCTGTAAACGTTAACCTAAAACCTAATCTTTACAATGACAGTAATCAAAAATATAATAACTTTGGTACAGAAAAACAAACACAAAACAAAACAAAAGACAGCCTACGCTGGTTTCCTCTAAAGCAATGACTTCCTGTTCCAGACGCTCTTCTTCGTGGCTTCAGTAAGCGGTGTGATCACGAGCGCTCTAGCGATCATTACTCCCACCTAGTGGTGGCTCAGCCAATAACCTGTTAAACAGCAACGATTTCCGTGTATTATTCGGCCCTTCATGCTTAAATTTAGATTTGAATTGCTTTCATACAGTTCACAGCAGCTAAACAGTTTTGAATAAAACATTCGGTTTACTTTCCAAGGGGAGGCAGGACCCACAATGCAACGCGCGCAACTTCCGAATAGCAAACATGGCGGCATTTCTGTTAGAGCTGTTTCTGTGAACTTTTTCTAATTTGTTCGCTGGTGCAAAACAAAAAGAAAACATCTTTCGTGTTCTCAGTTTCCCCTCACGCTGAAAGGCGTTTAGGACTTTTTTATTTTTTATATTTTCTCTGGTTCTAACTTTCCGTCGGGTTTTTAGGTGAAGGGACATTCGGCCATGAAGGCGGCTCTGACGCTGGTCCAGAGGTTCGGCGCACACCCGGATTCTCGGTGCTGGTTCGTCACCTGGAGCCCGAACGGGACGCTGCTGGCTTCATGCGGGGGTGACAGGGCCATCCGGATATGGGGGCGTGAAGGTTAGCAGAAAAATGACAACTTATAGCTGCACCTGGAAGTTAATTATCTATCTATCTATCATTTGAGTATGAAAAGCTAATAATACTTTGGAATCAGTAATATCTTGCTATCTGTTAAGGTGTCATTTATCATAGGTCCCATAGCCTAATGTGTAAAGGCTTTAATTGAGTGAAAGAGTAATTGACCTCATTATAATAATAGTTGCAGGATCACCATGGCATCATTTGTGTGTCTTCCTGGTTTGCAGGTGACTCCTGGGTGTGTAAGACTGTGCTGCAGGACGGACACCAGCGCACTGTGAGGAAGGTGGCCTGGTCTCCCTGCGGAAACTATTTGGCCTCCGCCAGCTTTGATGCAACCACGTGCATCTGGAAGAAGAAAGACGACGACTTCGAGGTTAGACGAGACGCCTCGCGTTTAGGCCCGGTTGAACCCGCTTTAGGTGGTGGACTTCATCGAGCATTTTGACTTGTCTTCCAGAGTCTGACTGTGTTGGAAGGACACGAAAATGAGGTGAAATGCGTGGCGTGGGCTCCTTCGGGGAATCTGCTGGCCACGTGTAGCCGAGACAAGAGCGTGTGGGTTTGGGAAGGTTTGTGTTTCCCCATACGCTGTTAAGACGTTAACTGTGGGTCCTAGATGGTTTATAGACTGTTTCTTTGTGCTTCACAGTGGATGAGGAAGAGGAGTATGAGTGCGTTACGGTTGTGAACTCTCACACACAAGACGTAAAGCACATTGCTTGGCACCCGAACCAAGAGGTAGGCTAAGCTCTGTGAAACCTGAACCTCATTCTGGCGCTCCTCCATCATCATCATCATCTGACTTATTGCTTCCTCAGCTCCTGGCTTCGGCTAGCTACGACAACAACATCTGTATTTACAAAGAGGAAGACGATGACTGGGAGTGTCGTGCCACCTTACAAGGACACACATCCACAGTTTGGAGTTTGTGTTTCGATGCAGCTGGACAGAGGATGGCCTCCTGCAGCGATGACCGCACCGTGAAGATTTGGAAGGAGTTCCCCAGTGAGAGCGGTCAGTAGGTTTAAAGAGTAGCACTTTTGCCGCCATTGATAAAAGGATCTCATTTATATTTTTCCTGCTCTGCTTATTTAAAGGCGACTTGTCCTGGAAGTGTGTTTGCACCCTGTCTGGGTATCATGGACGAACTGTGTATGACGTCGCCTGGTAAGACTGAACTTGTACCGTATGGATGCAGCACACGCCGACTTGTCGGTTTTATGTTTCGTGGTCACTGTATAGGTCATGTTCGATCAAATGGACTTAAATTGCGTCTGTTCAGGTGCCGACTGACTGGCTTCCTGGCAACGGCCTGCGGCGACGATGCAGTTCGGGTTTTTAAGGAGGAAGTGCCGGCCAATCCGGACGAGCTGGTGTTCTCGCTGGCCGCTCAGGAGACCAGGGCTCACAGCCAGGACGTTAACTGCGTGTCCTGGAACCCGAAGGAAGCCGGACTCCTGGCCTCCTGCAGCGACAATGGTGAAATTGCCATTTGGAGGTTCAAAGAAGACTGATTCCACGACCATCACACTTGAGCTATTTTTTTGTTTGTTTTTGATTGTTACACTGGAAAGCAGCTCGTGTTTGTTCTTTTATAGCTGGAGTTTTCTCCCTAATGCAACAGCTTTTATGATTAAATAAACTGCTGCAGTGCTTTTGATTTTATATCTTTAAAATGGCTTATCTGATCATTGAATATATGTAAATAAATATTACAAAATAAGATCATTTGTGGTATCTTTTTATTCAAAAAAAGAGGTCTTAGACAGCATATCATACCTAAAACACAGACTGATCCAGGCAGTTTAAAGCCACAATCTAACTGGACAGTGCTTTGTTGTTGTTAAATCTGGACTGAGATTATTCCATCTTTGTTTAAAAAAAATGTTTTGAGAAATCGACTGACTTCAGATCAAATTTCTACACCGTTTCTTCAGTGGTAACGTCCACGCTGACTGTCATGTATCTAGTAATCTGATTCTAACAAAGAAACATCCTGTACACGGTTTCTGTCCTGTCCATTCTGGTAATTAGAAAAAGTACTCGATAAAATGATGTATTTTAATATAAGTAAAGACATCATGTGATGTGCTTACAGCCAAAGAACACAAATCAAGTTAAATATCTACAGGAAAAAAATCCCCCACACACACTTTGATTCCCGCTGTTAAATGAAAGCAAAAACAAACAGGAAGTTATCTGCTTAGTCTGAATCACTTTCTCCCTCGCTGTCAGCCTCCTTCACATCAACGCTGAACTTGTACTCCTGGTCACAACCCATGTATGCGTCACTCATGAAGTACAGGGTGTAGTTGTGAATGCCCATCGTGGGCGCGACAAAGTCCAGCTTGACCTGCGGAGGACAGAAAAGAAGAAATGAAGCCCTCTTCTGGTTCGAAGAACATTTACGGCCACAGGATGTTTTTCAGTGAGCGACTCACTGACCTTCGCTTTCTGCTGAAGAGTCAGCCTCTTGATGGAGATCAGGCTGTTCGATTTGGGGTCTCCAATGACCACCCACCAGCCCTCCTCACGTTTCTGTAATGATAAAACAAAATCTGCATAAGAGTCCAATTTTTTCCTTGCCAATCAAAGAAATATAGTCACGGAGATGGAAAGACTGACCTGTGGGAAGAGAGGAGCAATCACCGGACCAGTAACCTCCTCCTCTCGCTCGAGCTGCACCTGAACCAGAACTGGACTGCCACTGAATGAAAACAGGTCCACAGTGTTACCCAGACGGCTACTCTGTTAGTTTACAATTAGTATACAATTTTCCTTTTTTATGTTTGAGATTATATTTTTTAACAATAGCTCTCACACACACACACACCTTTTGACGTTGTCCTTCTCTGCCACTTCGTACGACAGCTCAATATTGGGGTAACGGTTACAGAAGCGAGCCACGTCGGCCATCTGAGCATCTGAGAGCTGCAGCAAAGCAGTTCTGTCCTCGTCCTCCATTTCCATGATGTCAAAGATACTCTCCACGCCCTGAAGAAAGAGCGGCGCGGTCAGTTTCAGTCTGCAGACGCTTCGTCATAACGATGGAGACAGAATCCAAACGTTACCTTGTCAGTGCACCGCTTGATGTGCTCCGAGGTAAAGTGGGGCAGCTGTTTCAGATACGAGTCCTTGGACCACATGGCCTGAGTGACCATCTGGGCCAGCTCCATAGCGGCTAGCGCAGGACTCAGCCAGCCGTTGCTGGACAGCACGTCCACGCAGGCCTGAATCAGACGGATCGCCTGCAGACAGCAGATGTGCTCATTACGTAAACACGCTGGAGTCAAACACAGAAACACGACTGGGTAAGGCAGAGAGCTAAAAATAAAAACATAAAATTTCAGAAACCTTGCTCAGAATGTCTTCGGTGTCTGACAGGAGCTCTGCGCTCAGCTGCATCCTGGAGAGGTGAGCCTGCAGCAGCAGGTTCGTCTTCACGTGGGGATCGTTGAACTTCGGGTTGTTCAGCTTGTGGGGCACTTTTTGTGCCAACTGAAATAAAAAAAAAAAAGGTCAGAATGACTATTTTCTATTTCACTGAACTTTGAAAGATGCAATAATGTCGCAGAAAGACTTTACCTGTCGGAGAAGTGTGTCCTCGTGGTGCCTGATGGGAATGTTCTTATATTCAGCTGCGTTGGAGATGATCTCAATCAACCCGCGAATCTTCGTCTTGGCATTCAGGGACATGCTGAATAACTCTGTCCAACGGAACAACCAAACAGTCAAGTTTGACTTCATGAAAGAAAATAGTGCGTCAATTAAAAAAAAAGGCAGGGAGGAAAAGTGTTGCTACAAACCAATGGTGGTGTAGTTGATGTAGTAGTACGCTGCGATCATGCCCAAATTGAGGGGCGCCACATCCATTTCATCCTCGATGCTGATGCATTTGGACTGCTCCAGGTCGTGCAGCGTGTTTTCCACCAGCTCGGACAGGTGGTCTGAGAGGTGGCGATGAGACATGCCTGCAATGACAACGCCAGCAGCACGTTAGCAGGTTGTTCTCCACATTCAGCGAGCTCAGGCTGCTTTCCCTTTGAAGGACGTTACACACCTTGCAGGTTGTAGTAGTTGGGGTTTTGCGTCATGCGGCGGTAGAGGAACGTCCACGTCAGGTAGTCCACAGCGTCCTGCTTGTTCTCCACCGTCTTGGTGACGATCTCAGCGTTGAAGTGATCGTGGAGACAGTGATCCAAGTGAGACTCCACTGGCAGAGGCTCGTACAGGAACTTCTTGAAGAAGTCCTAAAAAGACGAGGCAGATTAGTTGTTAACTTTCTTTTAGTTTTACTTTCACTGCTTTTACAAAAAGACAGGACCAATAGGTGTCTGCGTACCTTTTTGGAGCCCTGACACATGATGACACAGCGGCCTTCATCGTCCAGCATTGGTCTGTTTGCCTTGCCCACCATCTGGAGGACATCATATATGGGATAGTCCACATACCTAAGATTAAAAAAGAAAAAGGGAAAATGTAATTAACACAATACAAATCGATGAAGCTGGAAAGAAATATTTTTGTGAGAGCCTTACGCATGGATTTTTCCGTTGTAGTACTGGGTGTCCATGACAATGACGAGGTGTGCGGAGATGTTGATGCCCCAGCAGAGAGAGCGAGAAGAGACCACCACTTGAATGGCACCTGAACCAGCACATAAATCACCGTAAAACATTTATCAGGTTTCTGCGTTTCAGTTCTCAGCTTCCCTGAATGAGTGTGTCATACCGGAGTTGAAAAGCTGCTCCACTATTCTGCGCTCAGTTGCAGACAGGCCTTCGTGCAGGTATCCCACGCCGTTGGCCAGAGTCTCCTTAAGAGTCGGATCGTTTATTTTATCCAGGAATGGAGCCAAGTCCTTTTCATTACAATGCAAGAACCTAAAGAGACAAACATCTTTCAGATCATCGAGTCCAGATTTAATGCAAAAAATCACTGCATCTAAACACTAAGGTTAGTGCCTGACCTCTGAGGAACAACATCGGCAGCACAGAAGGTGAGGATGTCGATGGCGGTGAGGCGAGTCTGTCTGCGAGACGGGACAAACACCAGCACCGGCTTGGAGGGCGAATGCTTCATGATGGCGTGATATACGGGCTTCGCCATGGACAGCAGGCGGGTCTGAGTGTGACTGACGTTGAAACCCTACGACAAAAAAGTTTTTAAAACAAGGGGTTCGATGCATTCTTGGCTGTTGGTAAGTTTGTGTGAAAGTCTTTGTTGGCTGACCTGGATGTGCAGCTCCAGAGGCACGGGGCGGACATTGGGGTGGAAGTTGAACGTAGCTGTGGTGCTGCAGCCCAGCCAGTGGGCCACGTCTTTGGCGTTGGACAGAGACGAGCTCAGGGCCACGATGCGGATGGGACGCTCAATTTGAGACGAGATGTATCTCATCCTGGAGCAGATGACCTCCAGCACAGGCTAAAGTGGGGAGAGGGGTGTAACATTACCACAATAGTCTACTTAGGAGCTTTATAATGAACACAACACACAAAACTGCTAAAACAGAACCAAACAGAACTGGTTTCTTACTCCGTTTTCTCCTCCGATAAGGTGAGTCTCATCCACGATGAAAAGGCTGACATTCTGGACATTCTTCCTCTGTTTCCAGCGACGGGACAAGATGTCCCATTTGTCAGGAGTACTGACAATTATGTCTCCTTTTCCCAAGAGCTTCAGATCTGTGCTCGTCTCTCCTGTCAGCAGAACCACCTTTTTGTTCAGGATGTCCTGGAACTTCTGGTGCCAGTCGATGAACACCTGAGAGACAAGGATCATCGTCAAATAATGAAACAATTTTTAAATAAAAAATATAATTAAATTGAATGATTTTTATTTGTCATAAGTGTAAAAATGTGACACGCAGACCTGCTCAGCCAGCGCCTCCATTGGAGTGATGTAAACACAGCGACCCTCTGCGTTGTGCAGCAGCATTCTCAGAATGGCGAACTCCGCACAGATCGTCTTCCCGCTGCCGGTGGGAGCTCCAACGAAGACATTATCATCACTGTTGTACACAGCATTGAACACTGGAGGAAAAATGCAAAAAAAAAAAACAAACTGTGAAATGAGCTGCAAATAGGTTTACACATCTTAACGCAAAGAAATAAACACAAGATAACTCAAAATGTAAATTGACAGGGTAAAAAAAAACAAAAAAAAAACTTTTCTTTGAATGAGGGCATAACGTAGTTTCTAAAGTTACTACGAACTCAAAAACTTGAAATTTCCAAACTTTTGCCTAATTTTGACACTGCAGGGTTTCTGTCTCACTCAGTCAGGAGTACAGATATGCAATTAAAATAAATTACCTTCACTAAATCAAAGCAGAATACATCCAGGCTCATTTATCTTCTTTCAAATCTCCAACGTTACACAACAAAAGAGGAGCGGAGTCAATGTGTCAAATCATAAAATGACAAATAGGCTTTAATACTCTAATCACGTTGTATTTTGGTAGATGGCCTGCACTTGTACAGCGCTTTATCTAATCCAAGGACCCCAAAGCGCTTCACACTACAATCAGTCATTCACCCATTCATCCACACATCCACACTGATGGTGGTGAGCTACATCGTAGCCACAGCTGCCCTGGGGCGGGCTGACAGAAGTGAGGCTGCCATTACACCGGTGCCACTGAGCCCTCTGAACACCACCATTTTGACCAAAGCATGTCAGACATTTCAGTCAGAGCTCATGAACTGTCTCCTTATAAAGACAATGTACTGTTCGGGGTACAGTAGTTATTTTTCTCCGTACCTTGTGTCTGAATAGGGTTGAAGAAGGGGAACTTGTTCTGGTAAAGAGCCTCAAAGGCCGAGTTCCTGAGAGCGGTGACAGGCAGCGGCTGCAGATCCAGCAGCTCAGTGGGTGGTGGGTACTTCTCTGGGAGGATAAGGTGACGGAAGGACACAGGAAGCTGAGTCTCACAGGCTGAGGGACAACAGGAAAAAGAAACAAAGCTGTTAGGTGAAGTGCTTGCGCAGAGATCGTTAGAATCCTGGAAGACGTTTGGATCAAGCTGCTTACAGAGCCATCGGTCTGAGACCACACGGATGAAGTACTGAGGTGGCAAAGGCTCGAAGACGGGGACAAAAAACGTCACGAGGTGCTCGTCCTGTGCGTACTTGGCTTTGAGGAGGAAGTACTCGTGGTGGAGGATGACCTCACTGTCTACGTCCTCAACCAGGATCCAGAAAGCTTCGGATGATCCGTGAATCTAAGGAGGAAAATGAACAGACGAAGTTAAAAAAATCAAAAAACAAACAGCGAGACAATAACGCAGCTCTGTAACGTGTGTTTAACTCCAGACCTTGTCATCCCACTGGAAGTCCGGCGTGACGGTGAGCTCCACTTTGAGCGTGGAGCGAGTGATGGGCTGAATATGGACAGCCAGGTCCAGTTTGGGGAACTGGTGGACGTACTTGTGAATGGTCTTACCCATCTTTGGCATTCGGATCAGCTCACCTGAACGATAAAACCAACATTAGACCGACTCCTCATTATGCAGGCAAAGAAGACAATTTAATAAATGTGTCATGACGGGAGAAAACGCACCAATCTCATTGTGGTTGAGATCATAGAGCCGCTCGAAGGGGAAGTTTTTCTTCTCGATCTTCTTGACCACTTCCTCTGGCAGCTTCTTGAACTGCCTCAGAGGAGACATTGACTGCCACCTGCGGTGCACCAACACACAAAAACTATAAACAGTTTGTCTCGACAAAACAAATGTGTTCAATTAGAAGTGGAAACACATACATTCTCTTGTCAATCATCTTGCAGAGATTCATGGTTTTGTCTGTGAGCTGAGCCCAGCCACGGTTCAGCACGATCTCAAAGATGGCTCGCATTAACCGTCCAGCACTCTGAGGGGAGAGCATAAAAAGTTTACAAGAGCAAACGATATAAAAACCCAAAACAAACATGAGCATTGTGGCTCTGTTGTCTGCCATTCTGAACGAGAACCTCGCACAAAACAACGTAGAAAAGCCGAACACTGTACCTGTGTGACATACACCATGTCCGCCATCAGAGCAAAACCTTCAAGTTTGAGCTGAGAGATGTACGCCTGGAGCAGAACGTTGATCTGAAAAACAAAACACAGTGGATGCACAAAGTTACCCTCTGCAATAAAAAAGACAAACACTGCAAGCATTTGATTTAAAAACAAACAAAAATAAGAGTTGCCTTAATTGCAAACTTAAAACAATTCTTGTTAAATATCATTTTAGAAACTTGTTCACATGAAGTATACCTTAGCACTAGGCTCCTCAATGCTCTCCTTCACAGGAATAGGAACTCTCTCCAGTAGCTTTTGAAGCTCCAGCTTCTCCTCCTAAAAATAAAACAAAGTTTATTGTCACAGGTTTTGAATCTAAAGGTTTAGTGTGATTTTGGGAAAGGTTAGGTTTCAACCACCGCTGTGTCTGTCTGGAGTCAGCATACCTCTCTGACAGTGATGTTCCTGAACTCTGAGGAAAGTGAAAAGACTCTGAAGAGCTCGATCTCACTCAGGGTGGGTTTCAGCAGCTGGTTGTAGGTCTGAATCGAGTCGTGGGTGATGTAGAAGTGACTCGCAATGCGTCCCAGGTCTGTAACCTTCACGTAACGGGACAAAAAAAAACATCAATACTAATTTACCAGAACCAGAAATACAAAACATGCTGAAACATAGCTTTGCTACTGGCGGACATACCTGGAAGCTGCCAGTCCTCTTGTCGTATTTGATGAGGCTGTTTTTGTCCAGGACGCTGGCTGCTGTGTGCACCAGGTCCATCCTACGCCTCTCCAGCAGGGGGTCGGTACTCCGGTCGTCATGAGAAACGCCATACAGCGTGGGGTTGCGGAGCAGCCGCACATACAGGTAGGTGTAGCCGAGCCAGTTCACAGCATCCTGCAACAACAAAAAAATAAGAGAAATTATTTCAAAGGGATTAAAAACATTTAGTTTCCTACATTTCAGTGCATGTGCCAGTCACAAACCTTCGCATTCTGAACATTTCCCAGCACTATCTCTGCGTTGAGCATGTCAGGCAGCTTTGCCACCATCTGACTCTCTATGGGCAGCTGCTGGTTCAGCAGGGACAGGTAATACTGCAGCTCCCCATGGGAGGTGATCAGGATTCCCTCTCCTTTGGTGTCGTACTGGGGACGACCAGCTCGACCGAGCATCTGAAATAAAACATTCATTTGAGTTAAAACTGCCACGGTGGAAACAAAACAACAGGATAATTTCAGCACAGACAGACCTGTAAGATGTCCAGGGCTCCGAGCTCGGTCCACCTGCCTTTCTCTGGGCTGTAAACCTGGGTTCCTTTGATGATGACAGTATGCGCGGGCAAGTTGACACCCCAAGCCAGAGTGGCCGTAGAAACCAGAACCTGAATGTGTCGGTCGGCAAACAGGTCCTCCACCAGCGTCCGGTCGACTCGGGTCATACCAGCATGGTGGATCGCAAAACCATAAGGAAGCAAATCTTTTAACTCCAGGTTCTAGAAGAAGGGAAATCAATCCATCACTTAGACAAAGAGCTGAACAAAACTATATTTAGATTCACGTTTTCTTACTTTGCATTGCTCTGCCTCAAGTCTCAACACTTCGGTGGACGCTGAACCCTCCCTGAGGAAAAGACCCAGCGTGTCTTTGTCCAAGCACATGTCCCTTATTGCCCTGGCGGTCTTTCCTGTCTCCTTCCTGGAGTGAACAAACACCAGCACCTACAGGGGGACAGGTGGATGTCAGATAGATTTAACTCACTGCAGCTGAAAAGGTGTTTTTTATAGGGATGATCAAAAATCAATCAAACAGGACCCACCTGGTTCTTTCCAGCATGCTCCATTATCTTCTCATAGACAATTTCATTCATGATCTGGAAACGTTTGATGGCCTTCTTTTCTGTGATGCCAACATATGTTTGCTCCAAGGGCACAGGGCGAAAACTACAGACAAAATGATGACAACCAGAATATGTGATACAAACAATAATAATAATAAAATACAGTGACAGAGTTTATTCTCTAACGATGACAACGTTCCAGTCGTACTCCAAATATCGCACCTGTTGTCAAAGTAGAAAAGTCCCTTTGCGGGATCGACACGCAGGCAGGTTGCTACGTCCTCATAGTTGGGCAGCGTGGCACTGAGACCGATCAGACGCACATCCTCCTGGGTCAGCTCCACGTTGCGGATGGTCCTCGCCACCAACGATTCCAGCACAGGTCCGCGGTCGTCATGCAGCAGGTGGATCTCATCCTGAACAACATTCGCTTCGTTAGCTTGAACGTTTTATGTCAAACTCATTTGGGGATAATCGTTTAGAACAAGACTTACGATGATAATGAGTCGCACTAGCTGGGTGTAGGTTCGCTCTCCACCTTTCCGAGTGATGATGTCCCATTTCTCAGGCGTGCAAACGATGATCTGAGTGGCGTTGATCTCCTCTTTACAGAGCTGGTGGTCTCCTGTCAGCTCGGACACCGTGATGCCATAACTCGCCAATCTCTGTAACAAAAAAAGGGAAAATTTTACTTGTAGACCTGCACCCTGAGTAATAAAACATGTCTTTAAAGTACGCAGAGCTCAACGAAGGAGTAGGGAAACGTCTCCAAACAAAAAGGTTTTTAGTTTCTTTAGGATTTACCAGACGACAGATTCGACACCGACATATGTAAGTGATTCTTTTAGAGAGTGGCAAAAACACTCACCTTACTAAAACTTCCCACCATTTCCTGCACGAGTGAGCGCATGGGTGCAATGTAGATGATTTTAAAGTCGTCCAAATTGATCGTCCCATCCAGGTTTATGTGTTTCCCAATTTCTCTCAGCATGGCCATCAGGGCAACATTGGTCTTACCAGCTCCCTGTGAGTCAAATAATTAATACCATTAAAGAAGATAACACACAGGAGGACAACAAGTCAGAAGGCTTTTGGTTTTAACAGGGTTATCTCACCGTAGGGGCACAGACGAGCAGGTTTTCATCTGTCTCCATGGTGGTTTTAAACAGCTTGCTCTGAATGCGGTTAAGGGTTTTGAACCCTTCAAACCCAGCTTGAGCGTACTTCGGTAACTTATCGATGGCAACAAGCACCTGAAGACACAGGAATATGCTCAGTGTGGGACATATGATCGTCTACAGACTGTTTATTACTGAATGTTATGGTCAGGAAGCTCCAAAGCTGAAGACACCCTGGGAACGCTGCAGCGCAATATTAGCTTAATCTTTGAATCACTGAGTGGCGTGACAAACTAACCTCATCGTCAGCAAAGGGTTTAGGCTTCAGGGCGGGCACGTGAACCTCTTCGTAACCTTTGCGCTGCTTACGAAAAGAGCCGTCTGGCAGCTGGCAGCGCTTGTTGGCCATGAAATGGCTGCCCTGAGTGAAGGCCAGGTCTTCAAGGTCCAGAAGCTGCCGAGGCATCACTGACTGTAGGGCGACATGTCAGCTTCAGTACTGACGTACATTTCCAACAAGTGTAGCACTCTGAAGAAAATGTGCCAGTGTTTACCTCTCCATGGTCAGTGTCCATTGCTTCTAAGTCATCAACACGAGACTTCCTCACTCTCTCCCTGCGAGATCGCTCTTCCTAAAAAACAAACCAAAAAAAAAATAAGATGTGATGGTCAACGTGGAAAAATTATTTAATGACATAATTTCACAAACAGGATGTCTTACTCGAATAATGTCCTCCTTCTCGGTCTCTTGCAGCTGGTAGAGGATCTTCGACAGCTCCTGATCCGACTCCATTTTCCCAATAATCCGCTCCTTTTCTGCCTCACTCTGAGCGCTCGCCAGCATGGTACAATACTGAACTGTGTGTCAGAGGTGCAGAAACAAATAAACAGTTTCAAAATACACACGATAAGGCAGGACGTCCTGGCACGGCGTCATTCAGCTAGACGGACTTACTCATGCGGCGGTGCTGACGGAGGATTTTAATGAAATCGAAAGTGTTGAAGCCCAACAGCAGCACCAGCTGGTTCTCACACTCTCTGTCATCGCTGGCCGTCTGTGGAACAACAACGAAAATGAGCGTCAACACACCTGGGAGGGGAGGCCACGTGAACATACTTTAAACAAATGGAAACGACGTGACAAACCTTGAGGATTTCCAAGACTTCATCGGCTTTCTTTTGAGAGACAATGGCATCGTCGTAGAAACGGCTGAGCTGACGCTGGAGCCAAAAGGCATCGATGTCTCGAGGATGTAAATCTTTTTTCTTCACGGTCATCACGTCGCCTGTTTCTCCGAGCTACAAAACCAGGAAATCATTAACAGATTTATTTATTCTGAATAAAAAAAAGCTAGAAATACAGACTAATGACACAAATATTTCACTTACATTGGCTGTAAGCGTAGTGGACACAACTGCTTCCTCTCCTTCACTGTCTTCATCCGAGTGCTCATCTCGTACTTCTCCAAACGTGTCTTCATCACCTTCCTGTAAAACAAAGAAAGTGTAATTACTTTTACAATTTTAATGGAGCAAAAACATCTGCATGCTCCAAAGCTTCTGGGGTCAAAATCTGCAACAAGTTCAGAATTGAAATTCAAAGTCAGGTGAATCTTTTATTTCTGGAGCAAAAAACTCTTTACCTCTTCGTCAGATTCAAACTGCACATTGACGCCATACGTTTCATCAATGTTGTCATCTGTAAATAAAAGATGAAACGTCTTGTCACTTGAACAGCTTGGGATAAAAAGCCTAAGGGTAACACAATACTGTCAATTATACAGCTTTTTACCCATATTCTGTAAGTCCTTGTCTCCTCCGTAGTCCGTGATCTTCTTTCCCAGATTGACCAGCACGTGATAGCGTGTGTCATCGGAAGGTCCGAGGAGCTGCTCGACCTCACGCCGCCTTTCTTTATCTCTCATTTTGTCATTCTTCAGCACTGCCAACACTTCATCGGCTGCTCCACACAGAATATCGCGCGGCTGCAGACAATAACAGAGGACATTATGTCAGCTGTGGGTCCGAAAGACAAGACTTTAAGTTTAGGTTGTTCTGATGTTCACATACCTGATCTCCTAAAGCAGCATGGATGAAGCTGAGCAGCACTTCATACGTTTCTCTGGTTTCTTTGGTTTTAGGCTTGTACACAATGCCCACCATCTCATCGATGCCCTCAGACAAAAGAGTAAAGCCCTTCATTTTGTTGATGTCGTGTCTGTCCTCGTCTCTTTTTCGTCTCCTGAGAAAAGAGGACAAAATAAAATGAGAATAAAGTTAGTCTTACTTTACAGACACCAGAATAACGTTTAGATTTAGCTATGACCGCTATCTCCTTCAGTACAACTCAGACTGTGAATTAGCTATTCTTAAAATTAGGGCTGTGCAATATATCAGAAATTAATTAAATAATCCTTCCAATACAGCTTTGTGGAGAGAAGCAATAAATTACAGACACAACTTCATCCTAGTAACACATTAAACAATTATGCCAAACTGAGACCAAATCAAATAACTGGAACCACACAGGTTTTTAATAAATGTTATCAGCCAATTGTACTTTATTTTACTCTGGTGGGTTAATTCAAATTTTAAGAAAAAAAAGTGTAAAAGACAAATACTGTATTAAAGTAAGTATGTTTCTCTCAGTGCTGTAATCCTGATTCCTATCACTGATTTTGTGATTTTCCTACCTGGCAGGGCGATTCCCTTCAAAAAAATCAAAACATTTTTTTTGTCTAGTTTGTTGGAATAATAAACATTTGCCCTGATTATAAATAGGAAAAGTTCCCAGAATTACACTTGTCATCTGGACGTTTGCTTCTTATTTAAGAGATAGCTGTGGATTCATTTATAACTTTCCAACAAAAGCTGCTTGATTTATCTGAAGGCACAAAAAAAACTTTTTCAACAACCTAATAGACTGATAGTTTATGTTTTCAACTACATATATGCCAGAAATCAACTAATTTGATTCACGGCACATACTTTGTTTTTGTGGAAATGGTAATAACAATATAATTATCTGTGGGGTGAATAAAGGTTTATTAATAGTTATTTAATGTTATTCTAACCACTGAAAAAGCTTCTGAACGTTCAAATTATAAGAAATTATCCTAAATCAGATGACAACTTTTCACACAGTTTAATAGAAATTCAGGACATCATTCATCCCAAAACGTACCATTTTAAAACAGTGCAACTTTCCTATTTTTTAACCCAGACACATGATCTGAAAGCTCTTTTAGTCGAAATAATCTATTCCCACATAAACTGATAACTAAAACACCTTTCAACTTGGGTTGCTGGGAAGGCAAAATGTCAAAACGTGGTGTCTGACTTTGAACATATCATTTGCTTGTTGGTCGGTACTGACTTGTCTCGTCTCTCTTCGAGCTTCTGGGGCTTGGTCCTCTGAGCCTTGTCCCCCATCTTGGTCCCCTCCAGCTTCCCCACCAGGGACAGCACCTCCCCGGTGGGTTCATCCCTCCGTGTGCGGTCGATCAGGGAGCGATCGGCTTGAAGCACCAGGTTCGAGTTCTGCCAAACAGGTTAGATTCATCAGAACAGGCTGGACGAGAACAATGACTGCACAGAATAATTGTGTTAATATGCTCCAACACTCACCGCTTTGTACTCATACTGCAGGCTACGCGCAGTAACATCCGCCATGGTGCGGCTCCTCCGTCAGCTCCCGCCGCTCCGCGTGAACCAGGCCGCCGACTCCGAGTCAAACTCTCTCCGTCTCTTTACCGGGACGCTGCTCGCATCGGCGTGGCGTTTCAATTTTAGACACGAAGTCCTCCCTTTGAGTTGTGTGCTGGAAAAAAATAAAACAAGTGCGTTTCTCGAACGTAACAAAAGCCGTGCTAACACGAGCGCACAACAAGCGGACTTCCTCTTCCGGTGTCAGCTGCGGTGAAACGCGGAGACAAAAACCGAGCAGCGCCACCTGGAGGTCGGCATCTGTCGGCACAGGTGGATTCAATTATCACCATCAAATTTATTTATGTTTTCGTTTTTACTTTCCACTTGTTCATGTTGTATTCATTAGAGCTTATTCCAGTGTTATACATTGGTTTTAATCTGATTAGTGCCTCCTAAACGGGGTGTGGATTTGTTTTAAGTTACTTTTTCTTCATATTGTACCTACATCATGTTCACTAG
Source organism: Kryptolebias marmoratus (assembly GCF_001649575.2). Classification (NCBI taxonomy): domain Eukaryota; kingdom Metazoa; phylum Chordata; class Actinopteri; order Cyprinodontiformes; family Rivulidae; genus Kryptolebias; species Kryptolebias marmoratus. The sequence goes on along the minus strand of NC_051430.1, from coordinate 13,312,898 downwards.
ACTGTCCAAATTTCATTAAATTGACAGTATTCCTGTACAAAATAGTGTTCAGTTCCACTTATAAACCAATAGTATACAACCAGTGATCGCCACAAACACAGTACTGATGTATATTTTTTTATATATATAAATGGTACAAATACGGTCCTGGAAAATACCAAACATGACACATAGCATACCTCTGACACCTGACAGTATGCATAAAATATAGCCCATAGGACAATATCACCATAGAGTGCCTTTGAGACTTCCTTTTCCCCCCAAACAGCAAAGATTTTTGATGTAATTTCATTTCCATCCTATTGTAGACCATAGTCTGTTAGAAATACATGATGGTTAAGCTCCAGCCCCTTTCATTTATGCACTATAAGCAGATAATGTACAAGCAAAATGTAAAATATGTCCACTCCATTATGCACAAAGTCAAAGCAGAATAATTACATTTTCACTAGTAGGGATTATGAAACACATTTTCATAGAGCTATATTGTCCCTTTCTTAAGGATATGTGTTAGATAATGGGAAAGGGCTTTTGATGATGGAAATTTCTGCCACTTTTATTACAATTTTCTACCTCAAAATGATAAGATAGTAGCTCGTAATCATGACTTAGGATTTCATATATCTGGGATAGTATCTTAAATATAATTAAGCATCTCATCATTATGACTTAGATTTTATAATTATGATATAATATCTTAAATTATGGATTGCTTTCTTCCTTTTTTTCTTTCTCTTTTGATTTGCAGAAATGGGCTCTCACAGAAGGAAACAATTAAAGAAAGAAAGAAAGAGTGGCAGAGAGCAGCATGCCTTCCCTTTTATTTTGCCACTTATCTAGTTGACAGTCCTCTGAGCTGATATTACATAATAACTGTTCGAAGAAGCTGCCATAATTTAAATTAGTACAATAATTTCATGAGAGCAGTTTTCACACCTGCAGAGGAAACCAGCTACAGCAAGAAAAAAAAACACACCATCCGCTTCAGTTGCTGCAGGAAAACTGTAAAAGACGAGTTTCTCAGCAGAGGAAGTTAGAAAACAAAAGAGCCAGAGAAGGCGGCAACAGATGATATCTCAGATTTCCCCTGAAGTGGAAGTTCAATAATGAAATGATGATTTTTTTCAGGAGCTTATCCATCAAATCTGACCCACCTGAAGGCCCCAGAACAGACCTGAATATTTCTGAATACCAACAAACGCTGTTGAGTGGAAAATGCAGTTTGACAATTCTGTTTTCTTATTAAATTAATGTTTTGAGAAATGCTGCTCTGTGAACTGCAGAGATTCTGCAGTGATTTTTATTGTGAGGAGAACCTGCTAATAACAACAAGAAGGAGAAAAAAAACCTCCCTCTCTATTATTGTTAACATATCAGCCATGTGGCATGACGTACTCAGTCATATGAGCTTTAAATCTTAGTCTGAGTGAGACATAGATGTCTTACGTTTCTCACAGCCAGATGGCAGCACTGAAAGCAACATGTGCACCGCAGGAACTCATCATCACCATCATCACTATCATCATCATCCACCTGCTCTGCTCAATACAACATTCCCACTGGGTCAGATTCTTGTTTCTTCTTCTTACAAGGTCTTTTTTTTATTTTACATGGTTGCTAAATGTTCTCGTCTGTGTTTATTTGTGAAAAATCAGACTTAGGGTTAAATATTTAAGCAAACAATTCTGCAGTGACAACCTAATGCAGCTGTAATGGGAGCATAAACACAAGGAGGAAGGTGACGGAGGACGGGTTTCAGCATCTGCAGCAGCTTGACTAAAAATACGCCATTTGACTGCTGGATAAGTGGGACATCCGTCGCACATCTGGCGCCAACATCTGTCTCTTTCAGCACGTCAGAATCTTGTCTCACATCTCCTGAGGCAGCTTTTAAAGTTTGGCGCATCCAGTAAAGGACGGGAGGAAGGCCACACATATTCCCAGTGAAGGGGTGTGTGTGTTTAAATCTTTTGCACATGTGGCACACACAGTTAAAAGCCGTGGTGTTTTTAGGGTTTACATGGAAGAGCTACAAGCCTTAGGGTAAGACACATAACAACTTACTTTGTACCATTTTGGCAAAATTATTACAAATCTGCACAACTGAGATAACTGTGATCTGAGGTAAAATGGGGGAAAAAAGACTTAACCATCTTAGATTTACCTTCACATATGATACTTAAAGATACTTAGATAATAATAATAATAATATTTATTTTGGCCCAGATTGATAGCCGTTACAAACTTTGGTTATTTTGAGGCATTTCGGCACATTTTCAGACACTTACAGACAAATATGACTTGAAATCAACATTTCTTCCACTATGTTCAAGTTAAGGCCTATTCCAGCAGCGCTAAAAACTGAAATGAAGAAAGCAACACAAGTTTAATCCATCTCCTGTTGTTTACGTTTAAATCTAGGACTGAAACAAAACTGATTGCTACAGTTTAGTTATCCCTACGATCATATTAGGAGTTATCAACAAACCAAAGCAAAATAGGAGAATAAGGCCAACTATCGGAGGGTGGATAAAACATTCGCAGAACACAATTAAGTACGTCCAGTTCAAGTCACTGGGAGAAAATTACATGAAAATTTATACGGTGGGGGAACTACCCCTCTGGCCTCTCCAGGGTGGTGCCTCTGACTGCCAGTGACCGGTACTTGATTGTTGGAAAATCTGTAACTAAGAAGAAGTTCATAAAAACAAAAAGAATGTACAGAAACTGCAAAGCATGGAAAGATGAACTTGAATCCTAAAACAGGCAGGTTTATTTAAGAAGATGGACCCATTATAATGATCATAGGGACACCGTAACAGAGGCAGTGAATAACATGAAGGGGGTAGATGTCAGTCTGCTTGTGCAGTAATGCAAAGTTGGGATTTTTGTATAAAATTTGTACTCCTTAGTGACTGTAGAGCCTCACAAGGAGGACTGTTCTTAGTTTTAAAGGTTAATATTTGTGTTATTTCCTTTCTTGTACTTCATTGATAATTTTATTATTCAAAAACTAAAGCATTATACATATCTGCAGTTGTTTCGTGCGCTTTAAGTCAATTTATCTCACCAACCATCAGGTGTAACTACTGTTCCTTTTAGTTAAAATGACACACGGATGAGTGTACACTTAATTGTTTAATACTTGGAAGAATCTGATTGTTTTCCCACATGATGCGGCCCAACACAACTTTCCCAAAGCTCCTGTGTCGGGACAATGTGCTCTTTGTAGCTTTCTGTCACAGGAACGTCACATGAGTCCAGCCACAGCTGTCCGAGCAGCTGTTGCTGTGATGTCATCTGTGAACACATGATGTCCTGGAGTTCCCATTAGTAGTATGAAAAAAAAGAAGAAAAAAACCCACGCTGTCTCCACAAGACAGACACGACCAGGGCTGCGCACGCACGGTGTTAATCCCTGGATAAAGTGGAACGGGATCCCATTTTTCCAGCATATAGGGATTAATATTTCTTGTTTGACCCAGACGAGGTTTGAATCTCTGGAGTCAGGTTTAGTTTTTAGGGCAGGTTAGCCAAGGTAAGGCATTAGAAGGTCACGTCCACACAGCTAAAACGCTATTTCTGTCATGACTGGATTTAGTTTGTTCCCTATTAAGCATCTATTAGCGTCTGCTACTCCGTATGATTAAAAACTATCTTCCAGCTCCCCTTTCCCTGCACAGATTCACTAAAATGCGGCACACACAGACTCCAACAACTGTGAAATAAATGGCGGAGCAAGTCAACACAGTGAGGCTCGGTTATCTCTCTCTGTACAGTTTTATTTACATGATACTATTCTGTTGTACTGCTGGATAGCAAGATTATATGTAATACATAAATATCAACACAGTTTGTTGTTGTTGTTGTTTTTTTTCTTTTTTTTTGTACAAATTTGCATATAACTAAGAGTCAGAAAAAGAAAAACAGGAACTCAAGCAGATACACAGTTATTAAAATGAAAAAAAAAAAAAAAAAAGATCCTCACAAGGAGAAAGTAACAAGTCACAAACATACATGTGTCGGGCAGCTGTGAAAACGTACTTTTTTAAGCACAGACATGTGCTCATGCACACGCACACACACACGTTCTCTACAGCGTTCTATAGCAGACACACAGATCAACGGACAGGTGAGAAGTTACGACTAATCTATTATTTTTCATAAATCTAGCTCTGGCATGCTCCTGTACTTCTGTAAACATGTGCTGATAAACCAGGTAGCTCAACAGCTAAAACCACTGGGGGGGTCGGGGACATCACAGCCACGTTCCAACACACACCCACATACACACACACACACACACACACACACACTGTGCTCACATGAACGTTGTGTTAGCGCATAAAATCAAATAATTAAATGCACCGAATCCGCACGGCGACGTCAGGACAATTAAAACATCCGATAATCGATTCTCTGGAAATAAAACTCCCCAAAAACCCCAAACAAGTGAGCGATACTTCTTAAACACTAATGTCAGACGAAGAGTAACTCATGCAGTTCTTCCGTTCATTTAGGCCCCAACAACACTGCAGACTAAACACCACCCACCAGGCCCCTCAGGGATGGCTGCTGTCCTTCCTCTCAGGCCACGCGTCAGTGCGCACGGCCCCGCGCCAGGCGCTGGATTGGAATCTGAGACCGGGACTCTATGTGTCCATTTGAAACGGTTTGATCTAAAGAAAAGTGGATTTTGTTTGAGTCCCCCAACTAGTAATGGAAACGGTGTTGTTACAACCAGACAATCAAGCTGATCAGAGGGTCAAAGCTGATGATGAAGTGTGGGGGAAGACAGCGAAGCTCAACACAGCAGCTCTGAGGTAGATAAAGCTAGGAAAGACAAACTAAAGAAATCCTCTTGTGCGACGATGGTGACAGTTATTTTCTTCCGGTTGAGGGACAGCCAGAGGAGCTTTTTTTGTTGTTGTTGTTGGATAATCTGACCTGCCAGCGTCTGACACACAGCAGGGTTCGGTGAAATGACAGTTTTGGCACAAAGTGGCACCTGGTCTGGGTGAGAGGAGCACAGCGCATCCTGGACAGTTTGCCTGGTCTGCTCTTAATGAGACATTTATTCTTAAAAAAAACAAAAAGGACTCGAAAGCGGCAAATTTACACCACAAAAAAAAAAATTAATGAAACAAACTAATAAATGAGACAAAAAAAGAGAAAAGTGATCATTCATGCATGTCCATCAAACAGGATTTTTTTCTCCTTTTTTTCTCCATTTTTTTCTTGAGTTTGTTATTCTGAAAATCATCAAGTCTCCTCGATCATCAATCACTCATGCCGGCGCTCATTTCAAAGGGTCGCACTCATACTCCAGTCTTTCTCAAGGTGTTTCCTCATCGACAACTCGGCCGTTGTTTTCTTCTTTCTTTCTTAAAAAAAACGAAACAAAAAATCTATATTCTCTGGATCTTGTCAGCAACGACCACAGGATTCTCTTTACGGATCTTAGCAGCTGCCTCGGCCTTGTAATCGTAGGGACAGTTGTGCTTGTCGGAGTATCGATGGATGCCACAGAACAGGTTGCCACAGCGACAGTCAAACCCTGGGAGCACAAATGTCAAAGGTTAAAGGCTGAACTGAAACAGGGAGTTGGAAAAAAAAAAACAACAAAAAAAACAGGTTTTTGCACCAGATGACCCTCTATCCCCTGCCCCGCTCACCTGTGAGGCCCACCCTTTTGCGGCACATGAAGCACCTGTTCTTCTTAGGTTTGGGGGTGTCACTCTTGCTTTCTTCGGTGCTAGAGGAAGCTACAGGAGTTGGGCTAGAAGCAGCAGGCTGATTTACAACTGCACACAAAAGATCACAGAAACAGGCAACATTAGGTATATGTAGTTCACAATAGCAGCAAAAAGCATAATGTTTAATGATATAAGCTATACAAACAGATTTAAGTATAAGTATTTGAGTCTATAAATTTGCATAAATAACGTATTTGTCTCTTTTCTCTGAACGGTCTCGTGCTCTTGGCAGAATCCAGTACACTACTCTAAGAAAGACTCCAGCAGGCGGGAACAAATCTGAGTGTCCTGCGCTTTAGAGATATTTTTAAACAGGCTTATTTTTAGGCACCATCTCCTTCTTGGAGGATGTAAGTAAAAACCAACTGTTGAGTTTAAGGTACGCAGCAAAGCATCGAAAATAAACCGAGGCTGCAACGACGCCTTCGAATCAAAGCTTGTCTTAAGATGTCTGTCAGCTTTCAACAGTGTGCATGTGTGTGTCACAATATGCTCCAAGAAGTGTCTTGTTACACAAACATGTTTGTGTGCATTTTACCAGGCTCTAGGGGTTCAGGCTTGTCCTCTCTGGAGATGCTCATCTCTGTCATCTGTTGAGTTACAGGAAGAGACCCTTGAACAGTCCTGCAAGAGCAATTTTTGAAGAGAAACCGGTCAGTTGGACGACCACACGGGCTTAGATTTGAGGAGGATTCTCCAACTAGCTCAAAGAGTAAACACTAGACCCCACTGACCTAGACATGTCTGGTGAAGAGGCAGGGGAGGCATCAACCTTGGCTAGACTGGCTTCTAGTCTCTGGATGGCTGAGGCCTCTGAGGTAGGACTAGCAGTGGAGCCTTAATAAGGACAAAGGAGGTAAGTCAAAACAGCGACATCTGAAGTAAAATAAACATTCAAACCATGTCCTGCAATACACTGACTTGACTTTATTTCTAAACTATATAAAATATGATATACATAAAAGGTATATTAATGTAAAATGCACCACTTCATTTTAAATATCAGAACCAGTAGAAAAAACAAAGTCTAAGTTTTGCGTGGGTGGGTGGGATTTTTCTTTGCTGTCTTACCCATTGGGCTGAGGGGGCTCATGCGGTCGCTGCTCTGCTGTCGCGTCAGGTGTTCCTTGTAGCACACAGAGCACATGCCATTGGTCCGTGGGTTGCCATAGAAACCGCAGCCGGTGGCACAAAGCATGGGGACCGGGCTCTGGTTGGTCTCTTGAGCCATTGCTAGCAGAGACGGAGTGAGAATGCTTATTAGACCCGACAGGCGCAGGAGAAAAGCAGCTGCTGGAGGAGAGGCACCTCGGCCTGAGTCGACCACAGAAGGGCGGACTGATAACCCAAAGAATCACATTATGAAAATCCAACAACATGTTTGTTTTGACTCGCCCTTCTGTCTGAATACTGTAATGAGTGCTTCACCACAGGAAGCCCAGAGAACAAACAACCCTGTTCTGTTCAGCACTTTCGGCTTAAACCAGACTCCTGTGTCCCACAGCTTTGTTCACCACGTCCCTCCTCCCCCCCTTTATCTCCTCCAGCCCTTGAACCCTTGTGGCAGCTCTGAGAACAGTAGAAACTGCCATTCCCAAAATCTATTTGTATGCCTCTTCAGAAAGATCCTCACGGTTATTTCCCCATAACTAAAACACATGACGTTATTTGTGGATGACCCTTAACGAACCATCTGATCGCTCTTGGGGTAAACTAGAGGAACAGTTTTGAATATTCACAACATTCCCTTATCAGGGCACTGCACTTCCTCCATCTAGACGCGAACTGAGGCTCTGACTCACCGGCGGTCGCTTCATGAAAGAACAAACATTTCTCATCAGGTGGAACGGTGTTCCGTTTACCAGAAGATACCAAATTAAGTAGGTCGGCTGTTACAGGAAACGTCTCCTTGTGTTCCTCGTCACACAAGGTACGGCGAAACCCCCACCTTTCACTGCTTGCTCAACCGATAAACAAACCCTGTGTGAGTGCAGTTTGGCAGAACAAGTAGTCCTGTGACGCTGTCGCCTGCCTCTGCTACAATACAACAGGAAGTTGTGTAATGGGAGACGCTGACGTTTTACGCAACAGATCAAAAGCACCTATGACGAAGACAGAGACAGGAAGACGTAGATAATTCAGGTGAAAAGCATTCCGCCCGCCCACATTCTACCATTCATCTAATCACAGAGCAGCAGCGTCGCGTTTGCCTTGTCAACAACCAACACGGACAGCTGGTTGCTTGTTTTGGTCTGAAGGCACAAAAACAAGACGAGTGTTCAAGGAGAAGCTGGCAGGTGCAAGTTTATTTCAGGTACCCCAACTAACAAATGCCTCAAAACCCCGAGCAGACGCCTAAATCCAATTTCCTTCTTTGTTCCTTTAAAGAGCTACTGCTGTGTCAACAAAGTGTTTCCTTGGAAAAGCCCACAAAGACCTCTGTCACTCGTGTCACGTGTTCCAACTCCTGACTGCTGAAAAATACCAGACAGGGACACCGACTGTAGCTAGAGTAGAGCTCAAAGGAACATTTTAATGCCCTTACAGCGTTAATATAGCTTCAGCATGGACTGCAGGAGACAACTCGGAAAGTGAACCAGTGAACGAGGGCCTCGAAGTGAACGCTTAACCACAACTGCTAACTTTCTGGCACAAAGGAACAATGGCTGGGAGGACTCCGAGCTGTCACGTCGCCTAAAAACAGAGACTTCTCGAGAACAGGAACAGAGTGAAGTCCTGCATTTAAACAATCTGACACCACTACGTCCCGAACTGATCTTGGGTACAACATTAACGAGGCACGCAGTGTGTGCTATAAAGCATATCTGACAGGGCATGCCAGGGGCTTTCCAGCACAAGACACAACCACAGTTTCCTCAAACATAAGACGCCTGTAAGAGCTGCTCTGTCTTGACATTTCGCAGCGGTTTCAGAGCTGAGGACAAGTTGGGCCACTCTGAAAAGGGAACATATGTGGACTAATCTCGGGCAAACAAAGGGGGGGAGACTGTGCTTCTTTATCATCGGCAAACTTGGCTCATATTTCAGGGCCCGCTGGGTTAGAAACTCCTGAGTCACAGCGAAGGGCAGGCCTGAAAGAGTCCACAGCAGCTTTGTTTGGGCAACTACTCACCTGAATCAAATGGCACAGCGTTTTTAAAAGAAGCTCAGACTGACAGGAAGGCATCAGCAGTGATAATTTGTGAAACAACCCAGAGTCTAGACTGTGAGGTCTCTCTGCTCCCTTTGTTTCTTCCTTCCTCCTTTGTCTGCTGTCTCCTTGCTTCCTGTTTAGACATCGTTCCCTACCTCGCATTTATCGCAGCTTTTGTGCTCGTAGGCATTTTTTCCCCCTTCTGTCTTCTCAACAAAGCAATGTTAACCAAAATGGCTGTACAATCACAATTAGTCACTTAGTAGACGGCTCCCGCAAAGTCTTTTACCATCGAGCAGCAGAAACAACCGCACAAAGATGAGTTTTAATGTTTAAGCGAAAAGCCGTGCGGTAATTTGAGAGCAAGTCTCTCGCTCTGCTTGCCTATTCGGCTTATAAATTTTCTATTTCTAGACGGGAATTAACAGGCTTTGGTTCCCCATCCCCCAGCTCGGGACAAGCTGAAAAACAAGAGACAGAAACCAGGACTAGCTCCCTCCCTTCTTGTTTTTTTTTTCCTGATTCAACCAGAGTCACGTTCAAAGACTTGTGATATTTCGAGTCAGGTAGAGAAACACGTTGATGGTAAGTTAAAGACAGAATAATAGTAATATTAATAATAAAATAACAAGGTTGTTGGCCACTCAAACCCCACACACCGCCTGACCTTTTAAGCCTCAGTTAAAGGTCGCCACGATCCCCTCAGAAACACCTACAGCTTTTAGTTCTTTACCTCGACAAAGTAAACTCGCTTTAAAAACTCCGAAAATGACCAAACTAATAAAGATAATCACCTGCTGAAAATGGTGGTGGTGGGGGGTTGAATTTCTCGCGAGACGACAAGAAAAAAAGCGACCGTTGGAGCGGAAAACCGTCGACCGTTGCGGGTCCAGGTAAGGTCCTTTTTCTTTCTTCTTTTTTTTTTTTTTTTGTTCGTCCGCGCCTCGTTGTCCTCTCCGTCAGGCGGCTTTAAAACGGGTCTGGCTGTCCCCCCTCCTCGGCGGCCTCCTTGCCTTTCCTCCTTCCTCTCTCCGTGTCCCGTCCTCCTCTGGATGGATGTTTGTTTCCTTCTTTAGCTAGAGGAGTGGTGGATGATGTCACGGGTAAAACAACGTGCCTTCATTGGCTGCCTGCGGAGCCCCCGAGCGGCTCGGTGCTGTTCTGTCTGACTGTGGGAGGGCACGAGGAGGGGGGGAGGGGGAGGGGAGTCAGGTGTGCGCATGCGCAAAGCCAGGATTGCGTTATTACATGTCTATTCGTCATCCACCCACAAGGACACGAATCCATTTACTGAGTAATCCTCCTAAATGGAAGCATGAATGAACGACCATTAAATAATATTTATTATTATTATTATTATTATGATAAAGCATGACTACCAGGGAAATCCTGTCCGGACTGTTTGTCCTTTGAAAAAGGCAGTTTATTACTGGTTAAATTGTTCCTAAACTGACTCATGTGAAGTAATTCATACAGTCAAGCAACACCAGTGCAGATTTACAACTTGAACAATATGCAGCTGGTTTGCTCTTTATACAGATATGCAATGTAAACACTTTTTTTTTCTTCTACTGGCAACAAAAAACAAGTCATAGGGGTTTAAAGACGCCCCAAAGCCTGTTCCCGATGGATTCCAACAGGAGCGGCACTGTGATTATCAATGCTATGTTTAAAGCTAGAATCATAATCTTGTGACGACACTTTTTAAAAAAAAAGCTCCAAATCCCAACCTAAATCATCATAACTGTGTGTCCAACTTCAAAGTTTCTGCTCAAATGAACCCAAACACAGTTCTCATCCTGAAACTAAGATAACAACAAACAAAGTGTTGAATCTTTGCCTTCTCTATTCTAGCATCTATGCCAGAATAGAAACTTGCAGAAGTGTGCAAACAGAAAAGAAGCATACACAAGCACACTTGTGTTAATGTTGGGAGTGTAAACATGTGTGGGGGTTAAAAAAGATAAGTGCTGACTGGCCCCGAGAGATCCTGGTATTTTCATATCTGTTATAAAACAAAATAGCTCTGTGGGTATAAACAGGTTTGTAGCCACCACTGTGGACAATTAGGAAAATTGTTTTTTTCAACTTTGTAAAGTGCACAAAGAAGATGTGTGTACTGTATGAGGAATTCTTGTGACTAAATCAGCAATCTTATATGTTAACTAATTCATAATCATATTGAGAGAAAGGATCAGTAAACTGATGAATATCTAATGTTCATTGTTACCTGATTATAGTTAAGATGGAAACCCAAAAGTGATTAAATTTTCTGGAAGTTAATCAGAAGTTTTGTTGACTAGACCGGGTCAGCTGCAGGACTTGGGACTCCTGACTCGACCTAAAACTGTTCCAACTGCTGATCAACGGACATTATAGTGAAAGACTCACAGTAAGACAAATCACATGAGCTATTTTTATTAAAGGAAGTTTAACCCTAACTTCTGTTTTTCTTTTTTTTTTTTTTAAATTTGTTAGGGGTTTTTTTTTTTAGACCTACAGGCGTAAGAACATGTCACTTGCTGGCCCTGCTGTTGTGAAATGTAAGGAACCAGTTACTCGCAGTGGGTTATTCCTGTTGTGTAGTTCGCCCAGAGGTTCAACAAGTCTAAACCTATCCCCTCCACCTTTTCAGTATTACGTCAGACGCACGTCCCCGGGCGCTGCGGCAGCTCTGTTGAGCAAGCAAACACTCGGGGTGTGTGTGTGTTAGCGTGTGCTCTCTGAAGGAACATGCTGTCACGGGTGGATTCATGGAAATGTGGAATAGGACAGTCTGGAAGCCACAGAAGGTTTTAAACAGAAACCTGAAGTGGAGCAAAGTGAAAGTAAAAATAGGTGCCGCTCCGGATTTCACCTAACTTTTTAGGGGGGAAGTTTGCTTTCTTTTTCTCACCCTAAACACACAGACGGCGGCTGAAGACACTGAACATGTACACAGATGAACAACGAGCAACTTGTTGATGTCTTACAGCCTAGGGCGAGGCCTCTGACGACACTGTTACGTTCTTCATTTCTTTGACTAGCTTTTTACATTCAAGTGACTATATTTTATAGGTATTTCTTAAAAACCCTACAGTATATTTTCAAAAGAAAACACAAACAGAGGGTTTTAAAGGTCTGAGAAGAGACTACTGATCAAATCACCACTCGATAGAAAGGACCTTCTTGACCTTTCCTGGAAGAGAGTCACCACGATCAGAGAGGCCTAAAAAAACATGTTTACACAATCTTTTTTTTTTTTTTTTCTATCCCATGATGTCAGTTTATCACGACAATGAAAGTAATCAAATCTGAGCCGTGCTTCGCAAACATTGTGTAAAATGTGTATTCAAAGTTGTTTTGTGTTAATAATCGTTCCTCTATTGTTCAGACTTAAGCTCAAAAGCTGTGAGTAAGTAAAGCACAGGGAGAAGGTGGGGGGCGGGTGGGGGGGGGGAAAGGAAGCCCTGTCTGTGTTTTACACTGAGCTCTTTGTGTTTGAGTGTCGTGTTAACACAGGCCTGTACAGAGCAGAGAAGAAGGAGCATGTGTGTGGCTAGTATGTGAAGGTTCATGGGTTCCAGGGAGAGGAGCGGGGGAGGCGAGGTTGGGGGGCAGCTGAGGAGAGACTGAGGAGGTGTTGAGTATCATCACCCATCCCCCTCCCTCGCTGTCACGCCTCGGCCTCTGGATAAGAGTGCGTTTTGGGAGGATGTAGGTGTTTATCCATTCCTTTTTTCCTTTTTTTTTATACTCACGACCATGACAGATGCACGTGAGAGACTGAAAGTGAGAATGTTGCCATGACAACAGATTGTACAATTTACAACCATCTTTTTGTGTGGGCATGTGTTACAGTCTGCGTATGTGTGTGTGTGTGTGTGTGTGTGTGTGTGTGTGTTTGAGGATTACTTCTGTGAATCTGGAGCAGCCTGTTTGTAGTTACCAGGCAGATATTGGCCCACTATACACACACACACACACACACACGCACGCACACAGAGGCACAGCTTGCTTGTCTCTGGTCTTGGAGCGGCGAGACACTGTTGATAAAGCAGCTAGTAGTGGAGATGGCAGCTTATCCATTTACAGAAGCTGTGTCTGGGCCTCGATAAGCTCGGCTCTGTGGCTGATCAGAACCATTGCTCCAGGACTTGGTACTTTTTCCTGCTCTGTGTCGAGTAAAGACAAATGCTTCTCAAGAGCAGCACATCTGTGGGATTTATTAAATCCATGATATATTGATTTGCATTTATGTTGTTGTAAAACTGAAATAAATAAAGGAGGTAAAAATCCCCCCAAAAAATAAAAACAAAATTATTGATGATTCATGATTTATGAAGTCCTTCTTTATTACTTCTGGCCAGTAAGAAGTTCCAAAACCTCTCAAAGTAGAAATCTCAATCTGAACTCTTCCCTTCATGTTTTTTTCTCCAGCTTGAGCATTTGTATGACTGTTGGATCTGTCTTGCGTGAAGTATGCGTGCACATGTGGTTTTAGTAAAACGGTCCTGGGGGGTAAACCTGCGGGGAGGAGCTGCCTCCTCATGCAACTGCACGTCCACGACATTTTGACAAAAACAACAATGCTGTTTAAGTTTCCAAGCCGTTCTGTGTGGGTTTGTCCTATTCCAGCTGATACATGACACAGTTCTGCGAATGACCGCGCGCCTGCATGCTGCGATAAAGTGCAACCACCTCCCCCTGCATGCGAGTGTGCATGTGAAAGTAAGTGTGTGTGTACATGTGTGTGCAGCAGATGTCCAGTGTTTCTGGCTGCCTGCTCTTTGTTGCTGCTCCCTTGTGCAAACCGGGCACGGCCACGTGCTTCTCTGACTGCAGGGACAGGCCACGCCTTCTCCGCCTCTTCCTCCTAATCTTTCAGTTTCAGAGGCCAAGTCCTGCCCTCAACAACCCCCAGAGTCCGTCAGGGTTTGCCTGCCAGCTTGATGACGCTGCTTTTACTCACGCGTGCTTACTGTGCTCTCTTTTTGTCCCACCCAGACGGTGAGCAGCAAACACATGATGCTTTAACCTGAGCAACACATTTCCTCATTACACACATGCCATCTATTTGTCTCAGTTTCTGTCTTACTTTTCATATATTAAAAGGCTTGAATTTCCTTCCTCAATGCCTTTTTTTCATATTTGATCTCTTCCTCAAAAGCAAACAGAGGCACGAAGAAGGAACTTGGTTACGGGGGAAACAAGGGAGGAAGATATTCAGCTGTGGAAAGGACAAGATTTGAACTGAAGCTTTGTTAACATGGGTGAAACTTATTAAACTAGTTTATAATTGAAGTCCTTCCTTAAACTGTTAAATTAGTCTTACTGCTCAAAAGCAACCAGCCTCCCCAGATGGCTTTGAATGTGACAAAACAAAACTGTATGGCACTGAAACTGTAAGTATCTATGTGATGAATGTCTCATTTCAATGCCTATAGCAAGGCTGTGTTTACAGTCTGAATCACACCTGGAATAACCTGCGCTCTTCTCTCACTTCCCTTCCTTCTCTGATATAAACAAGCCAGGTTTTACCCTCTGGGCTGAACTCCCTGCTGCTTTACATTTACCTTCAACCGTTGTTTAACCAAAGAGACGTTAATGCCAATTAGGGTGTTTTGCTAAGAATAGAGGAAGACAGGCAGGTTTCCTATTAGAGATGCAGTTTGTGCATTTGCATTTTCACCATTACAGCACTGAAAAAAAAGAACAAAAACAAACTAGGAGCTTTAAACAAATTAATTGAAATTGTGCCCCCTGCAGCGAACGGTTCATTTTGTTTGATGACCTTACCCAAATGATCGTTCTACCCAGTACAAACCTTTGTCAACTTCTCATATTTAATTTAAAGTTCAAGCTGTTGACCTCAGTCAACCCGCCTGCGGTTAGCAGCCAGGGAGCCTGGAGACAGACACTTCGTCTGTTAGGTGCTGCTTTTGTATCGCTGCAAGAAATTGATGAGTCACTTACTAACCCCTGCACTCTGGTAGCTGCAAATTCATGGATGTGGGTCCCTTTAAAGAACAATCAGAAAAAATATCAGCTCTCGTGCTGACTTTTATTATTTCCTGAGCTGACGCCAAAATGTTTTCAGTCCTTTCAGGCAGCTCTGCGGTGTAATGATTAACTCTGGTGCCTCGCAGACACACGAGCTGCTTGTTCTGGATGGAAATTGCATGTTGGCCCAAGTGACGTGTTGCTATTCTTTCTTTTCTTAACACCTGCTGCCATGAAGGGTGGACGATGATGTTATTTCCCGACTGTCTGTTAGCAAAATGTCTCATAAATCAGGGGATGGATTTTAATGAAACTCTATAACCACCACTCGATTCAACACAACCCACTGCCATCTAATCTTAAGAAACACACAAATAACTCAGCCAGTTTTACAGATATGAAGCTAAAGAACATATTTTTCTACCAGCAAAAATGTTTTTTTTTTTCAGTTCATTTCTTACAAGACAATATAAAATACAAGGTAGTGTTTTGGTTTGAAGTTCCTCCAGAAGAAGCCTAAAATAAGAAAAATAAAGCACATTTCCTAGTCGTTAAAGAAAACACAGTGGTTAAATGAAAATAAACCTAGTTTGGGTTAAAGCGTTTTTATCTATTTGAAACACGATGTCAATATTTAAATGTAGCTTTTTATTAAAGCCACTTTTTTAGATATTTGAATGGACTCTTCTCATTTTTAAACAGCTCTTAAAGGAGCCAAAATAGAGGGATCAAGCAATTAGGACAGGATCAAATAATTTTATTCATTTTTTTTTCCTTTAAAAATAATTTAAATAGCAAAAGAGAGCTGTGGTAACTTAAAAACATACTACAAGAATAGTTCAGAAACATGCCACAGTTTAAATTGTATCATAAGGAAATAAATATATCTTGGCTGAACTGACCGTTTTAAAAATCAGAAATGAAATGAGGGCAAGAACAGATCTTTGAGGGGCACCTGTGGTTTTCCTGACAGGTTTTCTGCTGTGAGATTTCACATGAAATACCAAAAACAGTTCAGAGCTTTCTGACTGAGGCTCACTGAGCTAAGTGTTTGTAGTCAAGGTTCATGATTCAGAGGACTAACGCTGCTGTTCTGCTGCTGTGAATCTAGTGTATCTGGGCTGTCTTGACTAGCTGGTTTGTGGAATAATGAGCTTCCAACAATAAATTACATTCTTACATGTTGTTATGTGGGTGGACTCAGAAATCTCAAATATACAAATCTAGACAGTAAAAAACCTTAAAAAACAATCTATATGGCTGAATATAACTCACTTATATCACTCAGATGTTGAAGGTAAAAATGACCAGTTTTAGTGTAAACTTGTTGCTTTGTCTTTTTAACCTGCTAATAGAGGCACGTTCTCTTGCAATGTTTTCTTTTACAAGAAGATTGATCATGTTTCCATGCCTGAATGGCCTGGACGACCTCTTTCACCTGCACACACACACTCCCAAAGAAAATAGAAAAACACGAAACATCAAGATAAGAGTGACGTCTGAGAGGGCAGAGAGGTGTCCTCCCACTGCTGCACAGGAGTCCGTGTGGGGCAACACCACCCTCTGCAGGTTCACAACCAGAAATCTATTGTTTCTTTACGTCACTGTGGTGTGCTTTTATGCACATTACATAAAATAACCAGAATTCTCAAAACATTTTATCTTCCGAGTTTTCCATGTTTAAATTTATTTATGTTTTCACAGACAAAGAGTTCTCAAATATACATATTTGTATGTTTTCCTTTTATATTTTAGCTTTTATTGATCTTTTCTTCACTTCTGCACACATTAAATTGCACCTCTGTAATGCTGTTTTTTCTAATGATTTATGCCTAGTTGGTGATACGCTGCATTATTTCTTATATCTTTTATCATATTTTATTAATAACTTTTCACATTTTTTTTTCTCTCTTTGTCCTGCCTTTTTCAAAATGTGTCACTGTTTGATGTGTGAATCGATAAAAACTGACAGGACATGCCTAAAACTCAACAAAGCTGTGCAATTTATTTCATAATAATAATAAAAACTTTAGAAGACATTCAGCTGGGTAAATGGGATTTTCTTTTTTATACAGTTATTTCTGCATAAAGTCCAACAGCAATGTCATCTACTTGATATGATAAAACATGTGTGCACAAAGAACCCTAATCCTCACTTTAGCCTGCTGTTCTTATGGCTTTCATTCATTCATCTTGACACACACAATCTTTGCAAGCATACATAATTATTCAGAAATGCACCCACGGCTGCATAAAGGCAGTCATAACTGTTTTGAATAATTGATTGTTAGTGAAATTGCACGGCTCTAAGGTTTCCATCTGATCATTGTTCCTGTTTCGGGTGGATGGGTGGTGAGGAAAAAGTGAACTTCTCATGCAACTTACTCATCACACACCGGCCCTTCAGGACACGCGCACCCACCTACATGTTTTGTTTCTGTGGCAGCGCACGTACTTGGATGAGGCCCCCGCTTGTGATGCAGAAGATGCAGCAGCGGTGAGGTCTATTAAAGCCTGCAGCTCCATTCGTCTCCAGCTCACTTCACCTCTGGATGCTGCAGGGTCACTCTGCGAGGGGATACAGGACCATGAGAGGAAGATGCCTCGAGACAGTTTGATCCCCTCAGAGAATGACAGTAAGATCCTGTCAATGTTTATATTTCTGCAAGAAAATGGCTTTTCTGCGTTTCACATTATTTTATGCAGGAGTTTTGCTAAAATAACAAGATTCATCCAGTTCCCCTGTTGTGTTAATTACTGATTATGCTTTAACATTATCTTTTTTTGTGTGTATTACATATTTATTGATGAAAATGCAATGCATTTGAATTTTGCCTATTTAAACAGGGTCTAAGTTGACTTATTTAAGCCTTTTTTAGACAAAGATGCAGTTTTGTTTTATCAGTGTGAAAGTAGGATAAATGTGAAAGTAAGATTGTGCTAAAACCATTACTAGACTTGCTTTACTCCATAAGACAATAAAATATCAACCAGAGACATTTTTTTCTGTGGTGCATTCCTGCCTCCTTCTGACCCTGTTTAACTTTTGGGAGCTGGCCCCCGGCCCTCGACCGTCTCCTCTGTCCTCGTGGGCTTGGCCACCTCATCTCCCCTTCATTAGGCCTTTGTTTGCTCCTTTTGTGCCCCTCTGCTGCACCCGACCGTAATGACCCGCGTGCTGCCCACTCCGGTTACAGTAAGGACACACATCAAAAGGCCGACTACATAAATATCTGCTCAGACTGTCAGTGGTCCTCTTTGTTTTCCTCTTCATCCCCGTTTTACAGCAGCACAATGGAGCCAGGTGCACAATAAGGAAGGTTTGACTCGACCAGTGAAAGGGGTCAGTGTGGCATTAAAAGCATAAAAGGAGAGGATTTATAAAAACTGAGATTATAACAGGATGACCTCGTGAGACGAGCTGTTGCAGGTCCATAATATCTCAAGGTTTGCATTAACTTAAACAGTTATATATGAGTAGATTTTTTTTCAACAGGTAAAGGTCTGAAGGCTTATCTCATGTAATCAAAGACAAATGTGCAAAATAAAAAAGACTGAAATAATGCCACTCCTGTACAAAAAAGAAAGAAATAAACTTACAAGCAATCTTTAACAAGGTCCTTAAACTCATGTCCTTGTTATTTTAGCAAAACTCCTGCAAACTCACAACATTACTTATGGTGTTGCCATTCCTCTGATGTCTCAACGTCAGCATCAAGAAACATTTAAGGCAGAGCGCTTAAATAGCACTAGAAGTTTTTTTTTTGTAGGAAAAATGGACAAAAATCTTCAAAAAAATGAAGCAAAAGATAAATATTAATAAACTATACTAAATAAAGATGGTGCCCTATTAAGCTTTGTTGGTTTTTGTAGTGTTTTTAATAATTTGTTTTCAATTTGAGGTAATCTTGATCATTCAACTTTTTTCATATTTATTCAAAAATATGAAATATGTTTGCATAAGTTTGGGCAACCTTTGACCAAAGCTGCTCAAACTTATGCAAGTTAATGTTCTTCTTCAACAAACAAACAAACAAACAATGAGAACAAGTGCAGCCAAAGACAGTACTTCCAGAAGATATCTTGTTTTTCGAACTCTGTGGATTTTACAGTGACTTTCTCTTTCCTCCACAGCTGACATTGAGCTGGACTTTGCCGGTTAGTTGGCTCTTGATTTATTACATAAATGTGTTACTATAAATAGAAGTTTTAAATATTCAGATTATTTTTTATTTTACAGCAAGCACGCAAAAAATATCGTCCTAAACATAAAAAATATCAAACTGATAGATTTCTTATTGTGCTTTACATTACATAAAGTTTTGTTTTGAAGATTGTTCTCTTTTCTGAATCTCACCTTACCTCACACACCCATGTTCATCATTTAATCTTTTTCCCAAGTTAAAATAAGATTATTAGACCATGTCGAGACAAATTAACAATACTCAGCTAATTCTGGGTCGACAGAGTAACAAAGAAACATAAAACAGTAGTAAAGAGCAGCAAATTACTGAATGAAAGCAGAACTGATGCTTTTATTACA
Organism: Kryptolebias marmoratus; assembly: GCF_001649575.2. NCBI lineage: Eukaryota > Metazoa > Chordata > Actinopteri > Cyprinodontiformes > Rivulidae > Kryptolebias > Kryptolebias marmoratus. Next base: position 13,293,463 of record NC_051430.1, on the reverse strand, counting down.
GGTGAAGATGATTTTCAAGAAGCACATGAGAGGAAGAAACACAGAGGGCAAAGAAGAGATACTGACAGAGAGAAGAAGAGGAGGAAGAATAGCAGGAGAAAAGAAGCATCTTCATCAGCAGACAGAGAAAAAGAGCTTCAGCCAAGGCACAAGAAAACAGAAAGGAGCAGGAGAAGAAGTGCAAAAAACGAACAAGAAACAAAAAGAAGTAAGAGGGACGAGGAAGGCCGAGGCCAAACGACCAGGCGCAAGACAGCAAAAACAAAGAAGAACATCAAAAATGAAAAAACAAAAAAGACAGACGATGAGATGGAGGGAGAAGCTGGAGAAAGAAATGAAAAAGGAAAAAAGAAACATGGAAGTGCCAAAAAAGGGGAGCGGAAGGAGGGTGGAAGTGAACACGTGGCAAAAGAGAAAACACAAGTGAAGAAGAAGAAGAAAAGGCACAAGAAGGTTGTTGAAACAAGGTGAAACTTCAGTTGCTTTGTGGCTTCTGCATGTTGTAAGGTGAATATTGTCTTGTGCACCAACACGGCAGTCTTCGATGTCTCAGTTCAGATCAGGAGACGAGCGAGGAAGGCGACGATGAAGAAAATGCCAACGAGGATGAGGAGGTGAGGCCAGAGTCTCTGTCCCCAGAGGAGCTGGAGAAGCTGAAGGAGGCCGTAGATGAGAAGAAGAAACTGATCCAAAGTCTGAGGGGAAAACCGTGGTTGATGAAAAAGAAACTCGTCACTTTACGGTACTTTAACTTATTTCTTTAAGATGTCTTCTGTTTGTTCAGCTGGTAACACTTTAAGTGAGAACATACCTTCTTTTAGAGAGTCTCAAGAGTTTGTGGAGAAATATGAAGGAGCTCTGGGGAAAGGAAAAGGCAGGAAGCTCTATGCCTACAAGGTGATGATGACCAAGGCAAGTAGACAATGGATTTCACTTGATACAAATGTTTCTAGCATATACTGCTGCTTTGATTCACTCAAAACTGACATCAAAACACAAAAAATTCACGTCATTAGAGGTGGATGAAGTTCCAGCGAGACTTTGAAAACTTCAAAACTGCCTGCATCCCATGGGAGATGAAAATAAAGGAGATTGAAAGTAAGTTTGCTTCATGATTCAGTTTTAAGACAACTTTTCCGTCACTATCTTAGTTTTCATTTCCCACCTAGACAAATAAGTGTGAACAAACCTTGTGAGTAAAACAAAAAGGCTAAAATTAAAAAAGTTTTTTTTGTAGTAGTTTTAGGCCTATCCATATTGACCAGACACCTTTCTCTGACAAATAATTTCCATTCTGTATTTTATCCAGGTCATTTTGGTTCCTCAGTCGCCTCATACTTCATCTTCCTGAGGTGGATGTATGGCATCAACATGATCCTGTTTGGACTGACCTTTGGCCTGGTTATGGTACCAGAGGTATGTCTCCTGACTGCTACACATCTTTACTGCACCCTAACATTTATTTATTCATCCCAGGAGGATTCTCTCTTTAATAAGGTCAATGTCCATTTTATTTATACCAAACTCTGTGAGCTAAGGTGCACCAAAGTATTGTTAACAAAAAAGTTATCAAAACCAAGAGCCATGTTTAACATGGCAGTCAAAAAATATTTTTTTTTCACAGAAGATTGATTATATAAAGTCAGGGGTCTAATATTATTATCTGATTACCCACTAAATCCATCCATCCATCCATTGTCTTCCGCTTATCCAGGGTCGGGTCGTGGGGGCAGCAGCCTAAGCAGGGAGACCCAGACTTCCCTCTCCCCAGCCACTTGGGCCAGCTCCTCC